>NC_134406.1:93933682-94303237 GCF_038048845.1 Mixophyes fleayi
CCAATATTTATGAGATTGCAGCCTACCGATTCTCTATATACCATCGACCTCAACAAATTACTGGGTCCTACTGAAATAAGACAGAAATCTTTCAAAATGATCATTCGGGGGTAAATGTATTAAGCTGAGAGTTTTCCGGCGGGTTTGAAAAATGGAGATGTTGCCTATAGCAACCAATCAGATTCTAGATATTATTTTGTAGAATGTACTAAATAAATGATAGGTAGAATCTGATTGGTTTTTCAAACCTGCCGAAAAACTCTCAACTTGATACATTTACCCCTAAGATGGAGAAAGTCATTGTCTCACTACCACTGGTAAAGTGAAACTTGTGGGTCCTCTATCTCCTAAACTGCCCTGGAACTTTCCCAGTACCTTATTTATCTAATTAGCAATGCAATTCCCTGTCCTATATATCTAATTAGTAGTCACTTCCACCATACTTAATACCTAGTACCCCTAAATCTCTCTTTCAAATCCAATATAGTATGCATACCACCATCTACAAATAATGCACATACAGACAAAGGAAGACTTTCCAGATACCAGACAGGTATCATAGTGGATAATGCAACAAGTGACATAGCGGGGATCATTTTTCCCTTATAGCAAACTCAAAAGAGCAAGGATATATTTCAGATATTGTTGTTTATTAATTAATGGGCTCTCCTGCTGCCAGTTTGCATGGTAAAGGATCTATTAGGTCTGTAGACCTGCAGCCCCATGGAGATCTCCTACTTACTTAATACACTATGTGATAACACACAATAGAGCTAGATGGCTATGGCCATAGGCAGCATTCATGAGAATTCCCACATACTTTGTTACAGTTCAAGGCCAAAGCTTTATGTTTATATCCATCTTCCCCAATAAGGTAAAAGCAACTTTTATACCCTATTAAGCTTTTTCCTCTTTATCTGCTAGGACAACAGTTACTTCTGCCACTCCTGTTAATAGTCTTTGCCAAACGGAAAACAGTGTATAATAATAATATGTAAATTAATAGAAAATGGTTAAATCCATTTCATCTCTATCTAGACTTGTTCTTTTTGATTATACAAAGAGATTGGTTATACAAGACAGGAACATATTCATTCCATTAGTACTATGGATCCTGACACATCAAGGAGTATACAGTATAATTATCCTACTATGATGGCTCTAAGGCATCCATAGATGTCATCTGTTAATTACAGACTTACTTAACAAAGTGACAAAAATTGTGCCACTAGGAGGAAAATTGCAGCTACAATGAATCACCACAGGAAGGCAGGAAAAAGCAGTTTAATAAATTCTGTATGAAATGTGCTTTAAAGACAGCTCACCTTATTTTGTTTGTGTGCTCCTTTCTCCTTCATGTGAGGACAGTCCTTTCCGGTAAGTATTGCTTTAATGTCTGCCACTGGCACTACATGCAGAAAAATGTGTTTACAAGTTGTCAAAACAGTACAAAAATATTTACAACAGGCCACTGGAGTAATTCAGAAACAGACTAAGACAATATTTGATTCATCCTTGTTCCCAGACAGCTTCCTCCTACATCACTTCTGTCTGTCTAACAGGTTGAGGGAGAAACCCGCCCAGGATGAGCAGGAGTCTGTCTCTGCAGGCGACATTTGGCATTTGCAGACAGCGTCACAGAGATATTTCATGCTCTCTCCTGGTCAGAGGCAACATTTATTCCTTTTGCTACCAAAGGGACTATGTAAAACGTCCTTTAGCTAAAATACGTCAGGTCCTCTTTAAGTTTATCAGGAGTTATAAATGGAACCAGGGTTGATTAAGTGTGCAACCAATTTCTTTTTTTCATTTTTTACTTCAGACCTTAAGAAAGTATTCCTGACAAGCATTGTTTAAAACAGGGGGAATAGATTACATAACTTGTAGTGTACCTTCAATATTGGCACTATGTACTTATTAAACATGAACATTGATTAAATGAATTCTTTTTCAGTTTAAGTGGCATTTTATAATTACTAACACAGCAAATCTTGATTACGGTAAAATGAGGGATTACTAAATCCTAATTTCACAAGGATAGTAAAAACCCATATCCCATTAACTGTTCTCAAATTTGTTATGATCTCTTAACCTCCCTACCAGTTTACTCCTGTCAGTTAAGCACAGCACGGATGCACCCAATGGTAGGGAAGAGAATGGGAGTATTGCCCAACAATGGCCACACAGGAAGTTGGGATTACGGTGTGTCAAAACAATTGCAATTTTCATGTTTTCATACTTTTTTTCCAATGTTGAAACAAATAGGATTGTGTGAATTCACAAACTAGTTGACTACATTACATTTAAATCAGCAACCACACACATTTATTTTCTTTAAATAGCAAGTGAAGTACTTTTTAAGCATGCATCATTTTTCTAAATTTTCGTCTTACAAATCATTATTTCCTGTAAAAGCTCTTTGGTTGGTAAACAGAACTGTCTGCCAGACAGTCAATAGAGGGGGAGGATGTCACGGTGCAGAGAGAGCTCAGATGGCATACTAAAGCCTCTCTGCTCACTCTATCCTATGCCATGTGACTGTAGCTGCCATGGTAGTTCAGAATCATAAAACATTAATAGCACCGTGAAGGAAAAAACATGGGAAAGTGGTATATACTAGCATTCTTCTTATAGCCTGCCACAGTGATTTATGATAAGAAAAAAAAAAAAAAATGCACCTTATATCTTCGTGGGATTGCTGCTTATACTCTAGGATGGAAATGTCACATTATCACAGCATCCTCTTTAATATGTAAGGAATTCAGGATGTAGGCAGTTGCTCAGCAAAAAAAACATGCTGGGAATAGCAGGGGTTATTGGTCAGGGCAGTACATTTCAGAATATAAGTATAACACAGAAAAAGGCGTTAACGGGATAGGTTAGGCACAGGAAGCAAAATTTGGGTTGCGATGTTGTTCAAACAAGTGGGGGCATCTACTGATCATGTGCAGCACTGACAGGCCCACGTCACCTCCAGGCCCCATTAGCAGCTTCACCCCATTTAGTTTCACCACTATACCCATCACCCCTCCTCCGACAAACCCTCCACTACATCAGTGTCCATGACACCATTCTCTTTCTGTATGTTGACAAAACTACCGTCTCCTCTGTTGCAAAAGTGCGCTGCCTGCGTCTCCTTCCCTCCTGACATTCTGTCCTTCTTCCAATCATACTGCTACCACCTTTGCAATATCTCCAAGATCAGACCCTTTCTCACTGTGGACGCAACAAAGGCGATCATCGACCCTCTTGTCATCACTTGTATGAACTATTATTGCAACCTCACCCTTTCTTGACTTCCTCTCACACACCTTTCCCTACTTCAATCCATCCTTAACACCTCTGATTATCTTATTTTCCACACTCTTGTTGCTCTGGGTCAGCTGTCCCATTCTGCCAGCTGTTACACTAGCTTCCTATCCCCTACAGAATTCAGTTCAAACTCCTTGACCTCACCTCTAAAGCCCTCATCATCATCACCATTTATTTATATAGCGCCACTGATTCCGCAGCGCTGTACAGAGAACTCACTCACATCAGTCCCTGCCCCATTGGGGCTTACAGTCTAAATTCCCTAACACACACACACATACACACACACAGACACAGAGAGAGACACACGCACACACAGACTAGGGTCAATTTGTTAGCTGCCAATTAACCTACCAGTATATTTTTGGAGTGTGGGAGGAAACCGGAGCACCCGGAGGAAAGCCAAGCAAACAGGGAGAGAACATACAAACTCGTCACAGATATGGCCATGGTTGGGAATTAAACTCATGACTCCAGTGCTGCAAGGCAGAAGTGCTAATCACTATGCCGTGCTGCCCCAGCCACTCCTCTTCACCCTACATCTCCAACATTATTTCTGTCCACACTCCATCCTCCCCTTTCTGTTCTGCCAATGACTGCTGCCTCACCTCCCCTCTGATTATCTCTTCTTACTCCCACCTCCAAGACTTCTTTCATGCTGCTCCCCTTCTCCGGAATTTATTGAAATATTTTACTGTATGCCTTTTGTACAGAGCGATGGTCCCTTACAATAAATAATAAAATCACTGTGATGTAGTCTGCAAAGGAAGATGCAGCAGCAGAAAAGTACCACAAACTGAAGGCAAACATTACATATAAATTCAATATTATTAAATTACAGCGCTGCCTTTTTTGTTGCATGGAAAGTGTTATATAACTATTGAATAAACTACATAACCAAGTGTGATGCCAAAATGTACTTAAATCTTTTTGTTCATTTAACTAATTACCAATAATACTCTTTCAAAACGCTATCGCTAATCCCCAAAGAACAATAAGACAGATTCCTATTGCCGTAAGGCATACCATTGTTTACTCTACATTCTTCCAATTTTTTATTTCAGGGATTTTAAGATCCAATCCACTATAGCTTCAATCAACGAAAACAAAAGGATTAATTTTAAATGCACAGGGATCTGTATTTATGTTTACAACAGATGCCAAATTCCTAGGCTTAAAATCTGTTAAAAATCTTTTATTTATATCCATATAAGCCTTGGCATGTTTTAACTGAACAAAGATTACAGGAATAATAAAAATAGATTAAACTGTACAGGGAGCCTTTTTAAATGTTATTGTAACTAAAATGCATAAAGATGGAAAGGACAGCTAAATAATCATTCTCTAGCTACATCAACATTTGTATGTTATCAGTATTTCTCCATATACCACAAAATGTTACCATTTATTCACAAAGCAAAATCAAGTAATTCAGTAAATCACGTTATTAATATTTTATCACTAAAAGTAGAGAACCATTTTTTTAAATTAGTAGTAGTTTTAGACTAGGTCAGAGATCAGCAACAGTAGGGTCTAGGGCCACATGCAGTCCTCCAAGACTTCAGCTGTGGCCCCCTACTCTTTCCTGGGTTATTGTCATCTTTATTTGCTATAGCTGGTAACACTTGTTTAAATTTCCTGCTGACGTGTTATTATGTTGTTACAGATATCTGCCTCCTTATTTGAGAAAATGGACTGTTTAAAAGTATTACTGAGATTTAAAGGAATGTGCAGGCGTTTGAAAGGTTAAAGGGCAGCCCATGCAGCCCCTGAAGTGTATTAGGTTGTGTATAATTAGTATCTAGATAATGTAACACTTTATAAATATACCTGGACATGTGGCCCTGAGACTGGTGTTTTGGGGATGAAGTAGGTGGGGGGACGGATTTAGGACTCTCTGCCAGCTCTAGTCATTCTTTTAATAAAAACGGGATTTATACTTACGATAAATCTTTTTCCCTGAGTCCATCTGGGGGACAATCCTTAACCATGGGGTTGAGTCGGGGGGAGGAGTCTGGCACCCAAAGAGTCAACTTTTTTCAGCTGACAGCATATCACCCCCGCCAATTCCCACATACCTCAGTTTGATTACAAAAGCCATTAGGAAGATAGGCCAATCAACCAAGACACACCACTCAACAGAGGGGGGAGTGGAGACAAAACAACGAAAAGACGGGGGGGGGGGATGGGAGTGTCCTCCAGATGGACTCAGAGAAAAAGATTTATCGTAAGTATAAATCCCGTTTTCTCTTTCATCCATCTGGGGGACACTCCTTAACCATGGGGACTTACAAAAGCAATCCCTCTGAAGGGTGGGACCGCTCTGATCTCCTTGCACGCAGAACACTACGGCCAAAGGAGGCGTCCCCAGACTCAAATATATTAAATTGGTAGAATTTCGTAAAGGTATGGACCGAGGACCAGGTGGCTGCTCTGCACAGCTGGTCCGCCGTGGCTCCATTACGAGCCGCCCAAGATGCCCCAACCGACTGGGTAGAATGGGCAACAATACGTTTCGGCACAGGGAGATTAATACTTTGAACATAAGCCTCCCTGATAGTCAGGGTAAGCCATCTGGCAATAGTTTGCTTAGATGCTGGCCATCCCCGTTTGGAAAAGTCAAACAACACAAATAGAGACTCTGTCTTACGTATCTTTGCAGATGTCTTAACATATATACGTAATGCCCTCACTACGTCCAAATATTTATTTGTCTTTGTTCTTCTGTTTGGTTCTTGTCCAGCAACCACCAGCTGAGGAAATACCTCCTCTACTGGTACCTCGAGCACGGGAATGCTCCTCTGGGATGGGACCCTGCCCAGGGTAAGTTCGCGAAAGATGTCACCATCTTTGCCAGCAGCTTCAAAGACCTGGCTACTGACAGCCTCTTGTCTGACAGGATCCTGCCTGTCCACTCCATCTAGGACCTCAACTTGTCCTGTGGAGACAACCTTCTGTTGCGTACCAAGTCCCTCACTAGTCTCAAGAAACTCATTCTTAGACAAGTGATTCTCTGTGACCCTTTCAGACTCTAGACGTTCGGTCATAGACTGAACAACTCGTCTAGCCTTAGCACCCTGAATGGGTGTGACTAAAACCTTTTCCCTTACTGGAAATTCTAAGCCTGTATAGCTTCGTCTGAACAAAGAAAATCGACAGCCCTGAGCTCTTTCTGATTTGACAGAAGCCAGCGAGGTAATTTTTTCCAAAACCTGAGGTGAGCTGGTCCCATGAATTCTATCACGATATTCTGGACCTACTCGTCTATCAAGGACCCTGTCTGCTGCCGGGCAAACCCAAGCAGCCATCCTCCCACCCCACCCCACCCTCTGGAACCAGAGGTGGGTGGTAGTCATGCCGCTGGTCTATACAGCAGCTTGGCGGAAGAAGCTCTCCGCGCCACAGGGGCAAAGGATGAGCTTCCCCTACGGGACTGTCTCCTGGATTCCACGGCCCCTGGATCGGTAGTCTGGCCTCTGCCAGACCCGCCCCCGTAAGGAGGCTGTCTGAAAGAACTAAACCTAGGCCTAGCCCTAGGTCTTGGAGTATTTACAGGCAAGGACGTCTTTTTGCCCCCTGAAGCCTGTAAAATCCAAGACCTGCTTCCCACTGTGAGAAGCGCTTCTTACCTCTCTGTCAGCGGGGCCGCCCCCCCCGACAGGCGCTTCTCCCACGAGTCAGCTTCGTTTGCACGGAGCCTCTCGCCACTGTCAAAAGAAAAAAACTGCCAAAGAAAAGGAAAAAACCTATAACCAGTGAACCCTGTTCACTGTCTCTCTTGGAGCTCTTCAGGTGCAACCTTCTTCCAAGGGCACCCAATTCAAACTGAGGTATGTGGGAATTGGCGGGGGTGATATGCTGTCAGCTGAAAAAAGTTAACTCTTTGGGTGCCAGACTCCTCCCCCCGACTCAACCCCATGGTTAAGTAGTGTCCCCCAGATGGATGAAAGAGAAATCGTGAATATCATCTAATTTTCAGACAATTTCTCTGAATCCACTATTTTAAATAGTACTTATTGATAATAACAATAACAATGTTTATTTTCTCCTTATTGCAAATACAGTGATACATAAAAATAGAATGACTACTCAAAGGGGGAATTCAATTCAGTGTGATGTGCCGTGTAGTGCATTCCATGGTGACCTATCATCACAAACTTTTCTTCATATCCCATAGAGATGCACAGGAAAATCTGCAATGTTCAGGCACCATAGTACCTGGAAATTCTATCACTGGGATATCCGGTGGCTCATCGCAGGGACCTGAACTCCCCCGCAAAAGATGGAGATGCAAGGTAGATGTGCAAGATTTACATTTTATTTTCACATGTACTACAATGTTTATAAGAAGATGAAATTCTTTGAAGTTTTCAACTCTGTGCTTTTAGTAAACTGGCTACTGATCAGTGAACTGTAGTACAACCCCCTGGCCAACCAAATATACAGTTCAGCTCTGAAAACCTGGGAATAAAGCATCATCCAGAAATAGGGATACACTACACCAATTCTACAGATGCAGCTCTTCAATATCATAAAAAAAAACTTCAATGTGTTACATGGATTTCACTGGAAAAGCAAATAATATATTTCTATCAAACTGAAAGCCTTGTGCACATCTATCCTATATTAAAGAATTTCACAGTATTGCCCAGAAAAAATAGGTCATGCCACCTTGCATCAACGTATTAATGTGGCTTTCCTCCATTTATTTATTTTTACATGCACCAGTGAGATTTCTCCAGAACAATTAAATAGAGGCATTGTTGTAGAAAATAGCATCAGCAAACCATTATGTTAGAATATATTATGGCCCCATTTACAATTACTGTATTTCTTTCCCTTCTTTTTCCAGCATGAAATTAATCAGCCAGGTTCTGTGACATTAACGTCTGCTCCGAGATCGGTTTGAGCATAACTACCGCTAGAGCCGACTGAAGTGTGTGGATTTATGCTGTCAGTTAGAAATCTTGGTTCATCCACATAAATAGGCACTGATGCGTTAAATTGAAAGTATTTATCGCATTAATACATGGATGAATGATTTACTGCTAAGCAAGTGTGTGACGACCAATTATCTGTACTACAGGTGCGTCATTAACTTCAGAAACACTTTACAATGCGTCTCTTACCACTCATAAGATGAATCACACCGCTATGTATATTTACAGGATACTAACAAAAGCATTACAAACAGGCTAAAGTGTATATGTATTCGTGTTCTAATATACTATATACAACATGAGGTGTGCTATTTCTTATAATACATGAGTTGTAGTGTAGCAGACTCTATAACTAAGCACTGAAATCATGACATGACAATCAATAAGTGCAGACATAATATGTTACAGTTATGTACAGGCTAATTCACCCCTACTAAGGATATTAAAAGTCACTGAGGTGAACCCTACCCATATAAATACTAGAGATGGGCAGGTCTGGTTCCCCGAGAATCGAACCCACCCGAACTTTGGGCATCCGAGTACTGAGCTGAGTAGGTCGGTACTCTCTCGCCCGCTCCGAATGCAAATCGAGGCCGAACGTCATCGTGACGTCGTCGGATCTCGGGGCTCGGTTCTCGCCATACTTCAAGATTATAAATACACGCCTCCACAGCAATCCATCGCCATTTGACAGAGGGAGAGAGCAGGGTGTAGTCACAGGCTGATTAGAGCAGGGACAGAGAATCCAATATTCTTATTCCAATTGTTGTAACAAAAATCGCTAGAGAAGAGAGGAGGATAGAGGTTTTTTTTCTTTTTAATATTTAGCACTCCCCAGTGCTTTTGGGGTGTCCCCCATAATTGTGCATAAATATTTCTGGCTGTCAAAATTACTATCTGTCAGCAGTATCTACCAAATAATTTTTAGCAATACAAGTGCTTTGGGCTCAGAATGGATTCAAAGCAGTCGACATGAGCAAAATGAGCAACCAGGTTCTGTCACCAGTCCTGATGGTAGTGTTCCCAGTACGTCATCTGGGAAAGGCGATGTCAAACTACACCGTCTTTTGAAATCATCCCAAAAAACACACACCAAAAAAAATTTTACGGTGTTGAAGCGAAAAAAAAGTCTAACTGAGGAAAACTTAAGTGCCGATAAAAAAAAAATTGCCAACATGACATTCTACACACTAAGTGGGAAAGAGAGAATGAGGCCTTCGCCTTTCTCTATTAGTGGCAGATCCAAAAATGTTACCGAGCCTACAACTGTTGCACAACTACTGTTACGCGTCAAAGCCGAGCTGCAAGATAACAGTAAGGCATTGGAGATAATGTTTGCTCTGAATCAGAAATGACATCAATCCCTGTGGAGAGTCCATCCAACAGTGGGATGTCTAATCGTGAGCATTCTGTTAGTGTACCCATAAAGAAAAGCCCTTTCAGCAGTTATGCTGATGTGTACCTGAACAGCCCGAGTGTAGCCGGTGATACACAAATTGAGGATGCCACTTTGGAAATAGAAGAGGATGAGGGGGAGATTTGTGGAGGTGACGAGGGCGCTAATGAGGATGTTGATGATTATGATGCAGACAGATACCAAATTGCCTTTCTCATTTTCTATTTATATTCTAGATTATATAACGGCTGAATAGTTTTCTATTTTACTCCTAGTGGAGAGGGGATCTGATGCAGACAGATACCAAACTGCCTTTGTCCATTTCTTTGTATATTCGAATTTCTAGTTCTATAGTCTATGCAGGCTGCTTTTTTTCCTATTTTACTACAAGTGGATGGTGGGGGGGGACTTCTGATGCAGACAGATACCAAATTGCCTTTGTCCATTACTTTGTATATTCGAATTTCTAGTTCTACAATCTATGCAGGCTGCTTTTTTTATATTCAACTACAAGTGGAGGGCGGGGGGTCATAGATAGCCATCAAACTACCGTGGTCCATTTAATTTTACTTTCTAGTTCCACAGTCTGTGCAGGCTGCTTTTTTTATATTCAACTACAAGTGGAGGGCGGGGGGGGGGGCATAGATAGCCACCAATCTACCGTGGTCCATTTAATTTTACTTTCTAGTTCCACAGTCTGTGCAGGCTGCTTTTTTTATATTCAACTACAAGTGGAGGGTGTAATATACACCCAAAGATGGCTACATTGCCAATAATCAAAGATGGAGGAGGCAGACAACCAGGGTTGACTGTATAATTTGCAGACAAGTGTTCGTATTAAGGACGGCCTACCAGGGATTAAACAGTTTTTTCATAATTTATTAGCTTTAGAATTACCTCACTTATCTAAGGAACTGGTGGAGCACTAAATTAGGTTATTTTAGACAAAAAAAATATTATTTTTTTCAAAAATATCAAAACAAAGCCAAACAAAACCAAAACACGAAGGTAATCCAGATCCAAAACCAAAACACGGGGGTCAGTGACCATCTCTAATAAATACACAAAGCTACAGTATGTGCTCTTTTACAGGTCACATAAACCCAAAATATTTTGTATTCATTTATTTTACAGTAGGGGATGCATTATGCCTTATAATACAAAAATAGAAGTTTTATGACCATGCAATTAAAACATTTTAGTATTTTAATTACCATTGTCTTAAATTATGTTTACTTAGTTTCTGTTTAATTATTCATATGGGGAAGGAGAGCGGTTAGCCGCTCACACAGTTGTGTGAGGTGATTCTATCTGTGACAGGATGCTGAATAAGGATTAGTCTAGGTGCAGGGTTGAAGCCGAGTGTATTTGGGAGCAATGCAATGTCTGACTGAAGTAAATTTGAAGGCAAAGGAAATTAAAAAAAGAAGCTTTGTATTGTTAAAAACAGTATATACAAACACAATGTATAGTGTTTTATTGTTGTCACTCTGGCATGGATGAGGAATGTCCTTACAAAGTGGTGAAATATATTATAATCTCTAATGAGTTATGATATCAGAGGTTGGCAGACAAGGATATCTTTACAGCTGTTTAAAAAAGTAATCACACCTCTCATGTATTCTAACAATATAACCAGCATAAATGACCACCATATTAGTAAGTAGTGATATCATCAGTTTACAGTCACCTTGTGATTATAGTGTTATGCGGTACAGAGACATTTTCTTTACAGCTTGTAAATAAGAAATAACCTCTTCTGTTGCATATAAGAAGGATGTTAGAATTAAATTAGTATTTTCACTTATGATAATAGTGAGCTCAGATAGCTCATTGGTAACATTTGCTAGCCTCTGAATATTCTCTATAGCTGGGGCTACATTGTCTTCTGTTTGATTGCCATACAAATTCTAATAGTATAATTGCCCACCTGTGCATTGCATTATATATATATATATATATATATATATATATATATATATATATATATATACACATACATACATACATACATACACATATATGTATACACATACATATATATGTATACACATACATATATTATACACACACATATATATATATATATATATATATATATACACACACACACACACACATATATATATATCATATGATATAGGGCCCACTTAAGAGTTGAGAATATGTCATAGCTGGGGTAGAGTTTATTGAAATTAATAGCATGGCTAGGAATTAATTATATATTCTATGTACATATATATATATATATATATATATATATATATATATATATATATAGCACATGCTTAACAATGTAGCATATTCGAATTGTTGTAGCCATAGATAATTCCCCTTATGCCTATACATTTATTTTCAGTCAGTTTGTACTTTTGCAATAAATTATAGAAACTTACATTTGTCTTGCAAATTATCATGTGGGACCTCTCCTTGAGTACTTTCCTCTCTGTCTCCATAGTGTAACACTTTATGATTGGGCGAGAGCCGACAATACCAAAACTTATCTGCAAAATAAATCAAAAAATAAAAATAGTAAATTGCAATACAGTTGCACTACAATTACAGTACAATAATGCAAAACTTTGACTTAAATGGACAATACGCAAATAAATATATTTAGAATGAGTACCTAAGGCTCCAAATAAAATTGTAAGTCATTTAAGACATGCAGAGTCTACTTCTTCAAGTTTCAGTATATACATTCAAGCAATGTGACATATGAATAGATAAGGACATAGGGCAAAGTAACTTTTATTAAGCCTAACAAACACTTTCAATTATACTATATGGCTTCTGGATATGTGTGGCCGTAGAGTTATAACTCTGCCAAGGCAGCCCACTCTGACACAGGGGCATCTTTGCAAGAGCTGAAAGTCAACTGGCTATGTATTATTTGGTTTAAATATTCGCTGGGATTTTTCCATTAAAAAGATGGGGCTAAATTCGAGAAAGTCAAACTGGTTTGACCATATTCACGTAGTTTCAATTATGTTCAAGCTTAAATTGATACAGTTGAACGGTTTTTAAAGAAAAACGATGAATCTTGACTGGTGAACTTCAGACACAGTAGTGTTCGCAGCTCAAATAATAAAATAATAAACGAAAGTATAAATTTTAACACAAGAGATTAAACTGTGAAAGACAAACTTTAAACAGCCAATGCGATCAGTGAACTCAAACTGTGAACGCAAGTTTCAAATTTTGAATTTCAAATTCATATAGAGGTGAACTGGTGATTGTACTGTGAACATGTTCCTGGCCTTCAAACTCTTTGGATAACTTTGAGCATCTCGATCGATAACTGGTATCGCAGCCAACAAATTCTCTCTCTCTATGGGGCACATTTATCAATATTCACATAAAGTGAAAAGTAGTTTTCAATCCTTATCGCAATGATAAGGATTGAACTACTTCTCACATTTATGTACAGCCCTGCACAGAAACAGCAGTTCCGAAAAACTGCTGTTTCAGTGATAAAAAAATCATACTTACCCCCCTCTTCGGAAGCGCTGTATTTGGGTCTTCTCTTCACTCTTCAATTGCGCATGTCCAGTTCCGAGATCCCCTCTCTGTTTCTGCAACGATAGTTGCAGAGAGAGAGCGCTGAGTGACAGGGAGGGATCATGTGATCCCTCCACACATGCGCTGTCCAGCTCTGCTCTTCGGAGCAGAGCTGACAGCATTAGATTTCTTCAATTAGGATGATGTACGCCAGCATTTAACAAGTTCCGAAATATATTTTTTCGGAACTTGTTAAATGCCGGCCCCGAACAGTCACCATACTGTTGTATGGTGACTGCTAGCAAAAACGAAGTGCAGAGAAAATTACTGGTTTTGGAGATTGAACAGTCCGATGGAGCTTTCATAAATATCAATTTGAGACTTCCATTACCTAATTACACGGTAAGTGCACGATAGTGCAATACCGTCAATTGTTAAATATGCCCCTATCAATGTTATGCTTTCAAGAACGATACTCTGTTATGGATACTTTGGGTCTTCTCTTTGTCATTAGGCAAAACACAGTCTGAAGTGGGATAAGCTCAGTGACAGCAAAAGCTCAGGAAACATTGGACAATGGATGGTCGTACAGTGCATATTGGAGCGCCACCTGTAAGTCCACTAATCCATGTGTAGGAGACATGCAGACTAAGTCGGACTTCATCCTTCAAGTGTGGTTGGTTTTGTCCCACGTACTTAAAGCATGCAACTAGGGTAATTTAATTTGCTGTGTGATCATTTATAACGGAGAGTTATGGGAGAGTGGACGTTGTAACACATGGGGGCATATTCAATCAACTTTTCCATCCGCGGCTGCGCGTGTAAACTGACAATACTGTACCGCAACATCGCAAATTTCGCTTCGCAACCCTATAGGGTGTATACGGAAATCCGTAATGTTGCAGTATCGAGACTCATGCACCCGCGAGTAACCACGGACAGAAAAGCTAATTGAATATGCCCCATGAACTTTATCTCTCTTCCTTACAATGGAATATGCTGGAGGTTTTTATGGCATAATCTCATTCTAAACTGCATTTAAACAGCTTGCATGTGACAAAAGCATGTTTGTTGTAGAATGCCTCTAAAACCCATCTACAATGACAGGCAAGGCGGCCAAATTCAGAGCTGTAAACCCGCTAATGGTGTCAGCTGAGATCTTGTCCTGATTGGAGATCAATCCATAACGTTGAATTTACTTAGTTCACTGATACAGCAATTAATAAAAGGACACAAGTTTAATTTAGGTGGACACGCCGGATGTGCAAAGTGAGGATCTTATATATGAAACACAATCTGAGCAATCTGTGGTAATAGACAGAGGACATTTCATGTAAGAAATCATCTTAACAAATCAAGGTAAAATAAAAAATACATCTCTGAATAGCATGTCTTTCTTAATAAAGCATTAATAAGATCACAGCTTAGGCGACTCTCGCTTTCCTCATTAAGCAATCGCACAATGAAAATTATGGATTCCTTACTACTATATAAAGATTGTACTTGTTTGATTCAAATCCTGTCTATTAATAATCATCAAAAGAACAGCGTCACAATTGCTCACACAAACAACCTTCTAGAGAAAGCTTTTCTAGAGCACAGTACAGAGCGCATTACATACGCACTCATATGTATTTGCCTTACTCCCTCTGTATGACTGGTCTAGTGACTATCTAGATTGCAACTGTCTGAGACAGGAGTGTCTAACCTGTTGTGTCACGAGTCTACACTTTCTGTATTTAATTTTAGTTAAAGGAAGCTATTCATTTTCCCTTGTTAATTTTAATTCAATAATTCATTTTTGATATATATATAATGCTTTCCATACAATTGTGAATTAATAGGAAATACACATGTTATAGGGTAGTGATGGGCAACCTTATACAATTCAGGGGCTGTTTGGTGCCCTCTAACCTTCAAAAGCCGGAAATCGCTCTTAATCTCTGTAATAAGTTAATACCATACAATTAATCAAAGACAGAGACACATATCTGTAATAACATATCAGCAGGTGTTTTAAACAAGTGTTTCAAGCTATAAACAAATCTGACAATAATAAAACAGGAAGGAGGTGGGGGTCCACAGGTGAAGGCTCGGAGAGCCGCATGAGGACCTAGGGCCGCCTGTTGCCCATCCCTATTATAGGCATAAACATTCTGAATAATTAAATTCTATCAAAGCATATATACTTTTAAATGACGACTGCAATATATATATATATATATATATATATATATATATATATATATATACACACACGTATACACATACATATATATACACCCTATATAATATTAATGTAGTTTTGTCAAGTGTCAAAACTCCTCTAAACATTATCTACCCTTGTGTATTATAAGATTATTATATGGCTTACTATAAATTATTACAAGAACAGGTATTAGAAGACACCCCAGATTCCATGACCTGTATAAAAGCACTTTGCCTACAACTCTATGTTTTTATGTTGTCACAGAACTGCTTGTTGGCTTTAACATCCATATCATTTAGAACAGGGGGTGCAGTGGCCTATTTACATTAATGTTACAAATTATATTAAGTTGTAAAATTATATAACTAAATGATATAAATTTCTGAGAGAATACATACCCAATAAAGAAGGAAATAAAAAAAAAAAAAAAGCGAAGAGTTATGTTACATTGAGAGTTAATACTGTTCACAGAGACACCAAGGTATAGGAAACATCTGATGCCAATCTCACCCATATTCCTGACATTTAAAGCAGAAAGTTAATTAGTACGTGATGTGGAATACATGATTAAATCTGGACAGGAACACACCCACGTCTGTACATTTGATTTATAGGAAGTGAATAGATGGACTCTGTCCAGGTAGTGAGTAAGCCTCTGCAGGGTGATATATGATCGAAGTACAGCTCTTATTGCATTACAATGTTGGCATTACATTAACGCTTCAAATTATGACTAAAAGTACTTTTAACTAATAACCCGTATGTTGGTGAGGTGACTTTGAGGGAAGTTATTATCTTGTTATCAACTATGTCAATTGAATGTGAATTATTTGCATATGAAACAGAAAAGACTATTTAGACAGATGGCTGTCTCCGGATTATGTAGAGTTATTTAATATTTATAGGATAGTTATGAGAGTTAAGAGAGACATACATCACATCTATAGATTTTAAATCCTCTCCAATAACTGGTTGATAAAATTCCTCACTCATGACACTAGCCATAAGTAAATGGGCACTTGAAGATATTTATTTAACCCGGTCATAGCTAACTGTATCACACTGCATTTTAACGTTTATGATCATCATGTTGGAGATGGGGTAATCATACTCTAGCATGACCCCTATCTCTGGACCTCAGCTGTCAATAGCTGCTCTCAGGTCCAGATCTAGTAACTTCAGAGACCTTAAAATACCTCTAACTAGGACAAGTGTGACTAAAGAGGCTCATTATACCTCATTCAGCTGTGAGAAGGACACTTGTGATCTATCGCCCCTTTATGCGTACTCAACTGTCCTTATCTAGCTGCTTTACAGTTTATTGTACTTTGTGTTCCTATGTGTTTGTTAACATACATTATTATATTCCATGCGTATTTATGCTACTTGTTATACGTTAGACACATTTTTTCTTAACTGTTGCCAGGTGGCCTAGTTAATCAGGGATAAAGCAGAACAAGATGTCTGGGCTAAACAATGAGAGTATACAAATACAATATCATCAGAATTGTCATCTGAAAGTCATTGCATAATAGAACATGGGCCAGACCCACAGGCACCTTCTCCACAGGGAACCAATGGTCCCTACCCGCCAAGTGGAGGACACGCCGGGGTTAGTACTATAGTCTCCCCAGCTATTATAACTGGCTACCAACCGAATCTGCCCCCCATTAGCTCCATCACTGTGGGAATAACAAAGGGTAGAAAACCTGGGCCTTTGGACTGTTTTAGGTGTGGATTAGTGACAAGGAACTGCGCTTTCGTCACATGAGCACATTGTGCTTGTATGGAATGCATCAGTGACTGTATATCTACCCACCTGCACGATCATCTTTTGAATAAACTGCGTTTTGGTTGCAACAATCTTCCTAGGTGATTTTCGAAGAACCCACCAGGGCGTACGGGTCTCACAACTACTTTAACAAGTTTTTAGAACAATGCAGAGCTACTGCTATAGGACTCCAAAAACACACTGGTTTAAGCAGGTAAACACCTATGCTGCAATATCTGCAGACAATTGGCATGTCACCACCGTTTCTTACAATACTCCAGTGATGGCGGAAGTGATCCATCTGCTCAGCCCAAGTTGAGAACAGTTACATCTTATCCAATTTGGCCACCTAGATTATTGACCACAGTTGACAGTCACTCAAGCCATGTTGCAGGATTGCAATGTGTGCAGCCGCACAGGCGAAAAGGATTAATGCTTATATAAATCCCCTTTAAAGTAAAGACCATGCTACATAAAATAGTGGAGAAGAACACAGCATTACTAAGGCACAGGCAGTCTAAAAAAAAAATAGAACACCTATACCTACTAGAACAAAGCCAAATATCCTATACTTGTCATAATCTAACGGGATAAAACTCAAACTACTAAATGGGATTAAGGTGGCCACTAGTGGAACTCTAAGGAAAGGATGCATGCAGTTTGTAAGCACATACACTGTACATGATGGAATTTTGAGGGTTGCTGATGCAGTAGATATGTGTAGATACACAGTGCACATGTTGTCTTGTAGATAACAGACACAAACAGATGATGGGAGATAAAGACCAATTTGTGTATGCAATATGCAAAATTGGTACTGCTTAATTACAAATTGTTCACAATATGACAACCCCATACCCACAATATAATGTGTCATAGATCCATGCCCACCAACATAGCTCTGTCATCACCATATACAGCATGTAACAGACTAAAACTTGTTATGCCAATGACTAATAGAACCGCAAAGGTTGTTCCTAATAATTTAGTTTAGATAATGAGATAAAATTCATCAACAGACTAAGTGCTAAAGGTTACTTCCTTTCTCAAACGTCCAACTTCCAGACATACCTAATTGACGGGCAGGTGCAACAATTCATGCCACATTACCTTTAGAAGGATGTACATTTAACACATGAAATAATCAGTTGTCATAGCTGTATTTGTCCTTCAATACATCTTAATCTATAAAGATAGTAACATTCAGTATACATAATATGAGAAGTGGTTCTCCGTTGTTTGGCAGTATAAAAATGAAACAGGAAAACGGTCAGTATCAAGAATGTCAAATTCCACTCTCACGGCATATCAGGGACACTTGGCTACTACGATGCCTGATGAAAAATAGTCAAGCATTTCAGAGTGAGAACAGAAAAAATATGTATCTTGCCTTCCATAGTACTAACAGCGTAATCACCCTGGGATACATTTCATGCTCTAGATGGCACTGAACATGTATATTTCCAGCTGGGCTGAACTAGCGCTCTCATGTTTTTATGTTTTGTGACTTTAATCTAAGGAACATGTTTAAAGGGAAAACGCAAAGACAAATATAACATGACTTTTGCAATTTGCAGCATTAAAAAAAACATATTGCACAGATTTGATTCAATAAAATTTGGGATTCAGGTTTTTTTTTCCTGGTTCAGCTCTCTGGTTTCAACTAAAAAAAAAAACTATCTAAGGGTTATCTGGATTTTTCAGTTAAAACTTTAAAAGCCTGGAAACTGATATCTTAGTGATTTAGTGAAGATGCCAGCAGGGCAGGGCAGGCAAATTTTAGCCCAGGGAAAAAGGAACAAAATGCAGTTGGCCCAATGGCTCAGCCCAAAGTAGCTCACTATGGCACCAGCTCTTGGGCATATGCCCCCTTGCCCTTCCGGCACCTGGGTGCCAGTGTTAGTGAGATTAGCACAGTAACTTCAGCACTGCACTTCCCACACTAGCCCAGATGTGGGGGAAGCATTGGTGTGAAGTGCCTCTTGCACAGGTTCTTCCAGGCTTCAGTGAACAAAGTCATACATCTCCTGAAGTGGATCTGCACGTTTTTAGCATCTCTTAAGTGGTCCATAGGTCTTCTTCCCTCTCCTCATCACCCATATTATCCTTCCCTCGCCTCCTCACCACTACACCAGTATACTTTCTGCTATCCAGCCTATCCTTCTTGAGAACAATTCAAAGGGCAACCATCTTAGACCTCACTCCCTTTACTAGCAGAAGATTACCTCTCCCTACATCTGTCAGTGTTGACATCCTGCCTCGGCTACAAGTAACGTTAATGCCGTGTTTGAGTTCCTGTAACAGTTTCTTCTCCTCCCCTTAGGCCTGTATCAGAGCTGGATTAAGACCTCATAGGGCCCTAGGCAAGATACTGGTTTTCCACCCCCACCCCCCCCCCCCCGCTCTCATGCCCCTCTGTGCCCTCCATAAATGTTTACCTTTCTCTCATGCCCCTCTGTGCCCTCCATAAATGTTCCACTTTGCTCTCATGCCCCACTGTGCCCTCCATAAATGTTCACCTTTCTCTCATGCCCCTCTGTGCCCTCCATAAATGTTCCACTTTGCCCTCATGCCCCACTGTGCCCTCCATAAATGTTCACCTTTCTCTCATGCCCCTCTGTGCCCTTATTGCACCTTTCTCTTGCCTCTCACCCTATGTGCCACTGCCTACGTTAGCTTACCTGTCAATTGCCTTTTTCTCTTTTCCGTTCTTCTTGTCTTATTTTCTTTCTTGTATGTCGCGCTGTCGCAGCTCCTCCTCTCTTCTCCGGCAGTGCTCCTTGCAGAATTCTCCCTGACACGGACGTTGGGCATGATGATGTCACGCCCGACATTCAGTGGGAGAGAGGAGACTGCCGGGAGCCGACACGCGGTCAGGTGACTATGATTTTTTTTATTTTTTTTTTATTCTTAATTTTCGGCCGCGGTTCTTCTTATTATGCCTGCGGACAGAGGGGGATGGCGGGCGGAGTGGAGCACCCCTCTAACTTGCCTTCCCCGCTCACCGTCGGCTCTGGCAGGGCCCTCTGGGACCGCTAGGCCCTAGGCAGTTGCCTAGGGGTAAATCCGGCCCTGCCTGGTATTTGTAGTTCTAGGGTGAGGAGAAATTATGCGAGTTTCTTATTTTATTGTAACAAGACTTTACAAAAAAAAACAATATTGTCATCAAACTGAATTTAAAACTATTTTATGCATTCGGAAATAAAACCCAAAAAGTTCATAGTAAAAATAAACACCAAATTCCCCAAAACATAAGCACTGAAAACCCTATATATAATTTACTATGTATGTAATCCTGTATAGTAACCCTCTCTTTCTTCTTACATTACAGGTTGACCATAGTAGATAGCAATTGAAAAACTGCTAAAGACTGGCATTTGCAAGGCAAGTATACTGTATATATTTTGTTTATCAAGTCATCTGTCACACAATTATTTGTGGGTTAATAAGTCATGTACTTCTTGCAGATCATGTCAATCTTCTGAAACATCCGAACACTTTTTGAAAACATACGCAGTTTAAATTGAGTCCGATTTAGAGAAACTGTATAATTAACTAGTACTAGGACTGGAAGTACATACAGGTAAAATTAAAAGCTGATACAGACTCACGATACAGATTTCCCTATTGCATATCAAGCTATTATTATGCATAATACATTTTCATGCATTGTTTAACTTTACTATGGATTTG
The DNA here is from genome assembly GCF_038048845.1 of Mixophyes fleayi. NCBI lineage: Eukaryota > Metazoa > Chordata > Amphibia > Anura > Limnodynastidae > Mixophyes > Mixophyes fleayi. The sequence continues at coordinate 93,954,505 of NC_134406.1, forward strand.
GTAGCATATGGTCTTTTTGTGGCTGCAATGTACAGAACATATAGCATGCTGCTTTTCAACATACACAAATAATATATATAAGGATATACAACAGCAGTTACTACAGTGCTGTCCCTGAGCTTTCTTGCAGTACAAGAGAGCTAAGGGACTTTTATGTTTTTGTAAATTTAAAATTACATTTTGTAATTTTATTATCATCAACTTAAAAAAATTCTTTAGAATCCAATATAATATAATAATTACCATGGGATACAGCAAAATAAAATAAAATAGAAATAAACAGATGTAAACACCTCTTATATTACAACAGATTGCTTGTTTGGCAGGTACATATGAAGAATAGATCACACTGAAAACCTACAGTAACAGAGCTCAAGAACAGATTGGCTTTTTATAGCATATGTTCTTTCATTACTATGTTATGCTTGAATATGTTTTATACATATTAGATTTGCTTCTCATCTTTTCATTTGGAAGCTTTGGGACCCCTTCTACCACCCATCTCACAAGCTCCCCTGCCACTTCTCATTGGAGAAAATTTGCACATTACATCTACAGCTTTTGGCACTCTGATTTATAAATGATGTTTTACATTTTATTATTATTATTAATCATCTTTATTTATAGGGCGCCACAAAATTTCTACAGCGACGTACAGAAAACAGGCAGTGGACCATACAGGGTAAAACAGTACAGAACAATGAACAAAATTATCAGTACTTCAATAGCTCCAAACATAGCTAGCATAGTGGAATTGAAGGAGAAGAAAATGTAGGGAGACAGGAGGGAAGAGGGCCCTGCTCGTAAGAGATTACATCCTAAGAGGAGGGTAAACAGGCACAATGGGGAGTCAGAGGAAAGAGGAGCGAGTAGCGGGACAGGGAATGAGAGGGGAGGAGATCAAGAGTAAGGGTGGTAGGCTTTGAGGAACAGATGAGTTTTAAGTGCTTGTTTGAAGGCGCGAAAATTAGGGGACAGTCAGACAGGAGTGTGGGAGGTCGTTCTAGTGGAGGGGGGCAGCCCGGAAGAAATCTTGAATTCTGGAGTGGGATGAAGTGATCAGAGTGGATGAGAGGCGTTGGTCATTGGCCGAACGCAGGGAATGAGATGGAGTGTGAATGGAGAGAAGGTTGGTGATGTATGGGGCAGTGGAGTGGGAGAGGGCCTTGAAGGTCAGGGTAAGCAGTTTGAAAAGGATTCTGTAGGGGAAGGGGAGCCAGTGTAGGGCAAGGCAGAGAGGGGAGGTAGAAGAGGAGCGGCGGGAAAGGAAGAGGAGTCTTGCAGCCGCATTGAGTATAGACCTGAGTGGGACGAGGTGGGAGAGGGGGAGGTCGGTGAGGAGGAGGCTGAAGTAAACAAGACGTGAAAAATGAGAGCATGGATGATAGTTTTTGTGGTAGCCTGAGAAAGGAAGGGCTGGATGCGGGCGATGTTGCAGAGGTGGAAGCAACAGGATTGGTCTAGAGATTTAATGTGGGGGGGCAAAGGAGAAAGAAGAGTCAAGTGTAACACCCAGGCAGCGGAGTTGATAAACGTAAGAGATGGGAGTGTTGTTAACAGAGATAGAGAGATCAAGATGGGATGAGGATGTGGAAGGAGGAAAGACAATGAGCTCGGTTTTAGCAATGTTAATTTTGAGAAAGCGTGAAGACATCCAAGAGGAGATGACAGAAAGGCAGTCAGATACACGAGAGAGGAGGGGAGGGGTCAGGAGGAGAGATGTATAGTTGAATATCATCGGCGTAGCGATGATATTGGAGACTGAAAAAGGTGATGAGATCACCCAGGGAGGTAGTGTACAGTAAGAGGAGTAAAGGTCCAAGAACCAATCCCTGAGAAACTCCTACAGGGAGGGCGGAAAGGAGGGGAGGCAGAAATGGATACAGAGAAGGAGCAGTTGGCGAGGTAGGAGGAGAACAAAGCAAGGACAGAGCCAGAGAGGCAGAGAGAAGAAAGGGTGTGCAACAGCAGGGGGTGATCAACAGTGTCGAAGGCTGCGGAGAGGACGAGCAGGAAGAAGTGACCCTTAGATTACAGAAGGTCGTTAGTAACTTTGGCCAGGGCGGTTTCAATAGAGTGGAGGGGGCGGAAGCTGGATTGGAGAGGGGGTCCAGGAGGGAGTTGTCAGAGAGGTGCCCAGTGAAGCAGATACAGACTACCCTCTCAAGTAACTTAGAGGCAAAAAGGAGAAGTGAGATGGAGCGATAGTTAGTGAGAGAGGAGGGGTTAAGATTGGGTTTTTTTGAGAATGGGAGAGATAAGGGCATGTTTAAAGAAGAGGGGAAGATGCCAGTGGAGAGTGACAGATTGAAGAGGTGAGCAAAAAAGGAGCAAGCAGTGGGGGAGAGGGAGCGAAGGAGGTGAGAGGGGATAGGATCCAAGTGGCAGGTAGAAGGGGGAGAGCAAAGAATGAGGGAGTGGATTTCTTCACCCGAGGAAGGGCGGAAGTAGGACCAGAGTTGGGTGTTAGAGGAAGGCAGAGCAATGAGGGACGCAGGAGAATGATCCAAGGAGGAGATGTCAAATCGGATAGCCTCAATTTTGGTGGAGAAAAAGGCAAAGTCAGTGACAGAGAGGGAGAGTGGGATAGGAGGGGGGAAGGGGAGAGGAGAGCATTGACTGTGGCAAAGAAGCGGTGGGAATTGTAGGACTGAGAAAAAATGAGGGACTTAAATAAAGATTGTTTGGCGAGGGAGGAGCTGTAGGAGGATACATTTGAAATGGAGGGAGTCAGCCAGGGAGCGAGATTTCCTACAGAGGCGTTCAGCAGCACAAATGCAATTGTGAAGAAAGCGGGGGAATTTGGAGTGTGAGTGTTGGGGTATCAGGTGGCGGCGACGAACAGAAGAGGCAGGGGCAACAGCATCCAGGCTGGTGATGAGGGAGTGGTTATAGAGGGAGTTTGCTTGGTCAAGGAATGCCAGGGTGGGAAGAGTGGAGAGGAGAGTTTTGAGAGAGGAGAAAAATGAAGTAGGGTCTAGAGCGTCAAAATTGCGCCTAGCGAGGCTAGTTGTAGGCAGGGGTGGAGCAGGGGAGGAGGACAGAGTGAAGAAGAGAAGATGGTGGTCAGAGAGTGGGCAGGGAGAGTTATAGAAGTCATAAAGGTCACAATAATGAGAGACAACAAGGTCAAGGAAGTGACCAAGACAGTGGGTGGGGGAAGAGGTCCACTGAGTGAGACCAAAAGAGGAAGAAAGGGTGAGAAGTTTAGTAGAGGCAGGATCAGTGGGGTTATCAATAGGGATGTTGAAATCACCTAGTATGATGGAGGGGAGAACAGAGGAAAGGTAGTGGTGAAGCCAGGTTGCAAAATTGTCAAGAAAAAGGGAAGTGGGGCCGTGGGGGGGAAGGCGGTAGATAACAGATACGGAGGTAGATGGGGACAAAGAGATGGACAGAGTGGATTTCAAAGGAGGAGAAAAGAGGTGAGGTACAGAGGGAATAACCTAAAATGTACAGTTAGCGGTGGAGTGGGTGAAGGAGAGGCCCCCATATAAAAGAGCGGCAGGAGAGGCAGTGACAGTAGAGGAGAGCCAGGTTTCAGTGATAGCAAGAAGGTTAAAAGAGTTGGAGATGAACAGATTGCGAATAGAGGGCAGTTTGTTACGGATGGACCTGGAGTTCGCAAGGACACAGGAGAAGGGGAGGGAGGGAAGTGGGGAGATGTGGATGAGATTGGCAGAGTTGCTGGAGCATGGGGGAGGGTGGATGTTGGGGCCAGGGAGTGGGATGGAGGAGAGGATAGGTATAGGACATGAACGAGGGGGCATATTGGGAGATGAACAAGGGGGCAAGATGGGAGATGACAAGAGGGGGAACGAGGAGGGGAGGAAGAGAAGCAGGGGGAGACGAAGCATGAAGAGAATAGAGTCAGAGGCGAGGAGCAAAAATGGGCAACCAGTAATGAATTACATAAGGATAAAACTAAATGAAGACTAGCAAAGATATGATGAAGGTAAACAAAAGATAAAGAACAACAAAAAAAATAAAAATAATGTGCAGGCAATAACAATAGGTAATTCAATAGAGAGTACAAAGACATGCAGAGAATGAGACATCAAACTTTCCCACAAGCTTGAAGGTATATTATAATCAGCCACCAGACTGGAGGTCTACTTTAAAAGCTAGTCTACGTTGTATGTGTGTTCCTCACTCTTTGATAATGCTGAGCCTCCTCAGGACTATTGTATCTTACATTCTGTACAAGGGTCCAGACTCACATTTTAATGAATATTCTCCATTATTTGTGGTGTTCCCGTGTGTCTGTTTTGAAACAAGTGCCTTTAAACCATTCATCTTTCTTCTATTTGCCTTTAACTATATTGCATTATGTGTCTGAACTCTTATTTTTCATTTAGATTTGTCATTGGCAATGCCTGTTATTCATATATGTAGCAGCAGACTCTGAACATTTTCCATATCCTGTTCTTGATTGCTTTCCCCTGTTGAATCAACTTTGGAACGTATTTATTAACTGTACCGAATATAGTCTGTCTTTCCAAACAAAGATTTTTTTTTCCCACTATGAATGTGGCCATTCCATACAATTTTATCTTGTACATGTATTTTATATTTAATCTAACAAATCTTGAGCTTATTAAGAGGACAGGGTATCCAGGCAGTCATTTTCTTTCTTTCAATAAGATTGGGAAGATGTTTCATGCATTGTGGATGTGTATCACATATTAAGCAGTAGTCACCAGGTTATAGGTCTTTTATAAATACAATTCTTCAAATTGGAGGACTGCTTTATATAATAGCCATTAGATTGGATGTTTGTTTTATATATTAACCCAGCTCACTGGAAGTCTGTTTTACATATTCCAGGTTTGGGCCGGTTTTGCAAATTAGCTACCACAATGACCTCTGCTTTGTATACTAGCCGCCAGAGTTTCTCTCCTGGCACTACTCTCACGCTGTCACACTATTCGGTCAGATATTGAGCAGCCAATGGACTGAGGAGGTGGGGAAATGCACACTAAGGTTTAGAAAGTGAATAGAAGTTGTGTAAATGAGTTAGTCAATGAAAGCAAATGCCTGATGGCTATGGATTACTGTATACTTGCACCTCGTTCAAACCAATACTACTGATTATTTAAAAATCTATACATGGGGCTTTATCCACTAAATGCACTCAAATGGTCCTTCAGTGGAAAAACATAACATGCCAATCTGAGTCCCATGACTAGCTTTATTGTTAGAAAAGAAACAATTCCAACCAATCATAATTTCAAGGCTTTCCGAGTCTTCATGAAAGCAGTCATGTGTATTCACTTCTGACGCAGCCTACTATCAATCTTGACATGCGAGTCTATACATTCCATTCTGGATTTTATTGTTACAGTGCACAAGGGAATACAAGTATTGACATGAGTGACATATCAATTCGGAGCTACATAATGCCTCTTTTCAGGTGGATGCTTTATTGTTAGTAGTTTATGGGATTTTTGGGTTTTTTATTTTCCTTATCAGTGCTCTTGCCACATGTCTCATTCAGCACCAATATAACTACCCATTTCTAATTATGGAAAAAATGGTCCTTTTTACTTGGAAGAAAAAAAATCCCACAGATCTAGGATTTGTTATGTCAGAGACTTAAACTCATGTCAACTTTTACCCAATTCAACTTTCTTTCATTCTGCGACTTCAGTAAAAAGAAAAAGAAAAGAAATTCGGAATCTGTGATATAGCCTTTGAAAATCTATTCTCATCTTGAACACTTTGCAGAGGATTATTTCAAGTGCCTTGCATTCATAAGAAAAGCTTTCATAAGCCGTAATGTGGGCAGTGGAGAAGAGAAGATGCAAGCCTGTTGTGGCCGATTTAATGGCATTTACTGTGTCACACCAGTGAAAAATAATGAGACAACTGGATTCAGAGGAAAAGAAAAAGTTTTCTAAAAAGGATTATATAACTTTATTAGTTGTATGTCACTGTACGAAATACCATTTTCATATGCTGTGTAGTATTCAGTAAAACGCAATGTTCCAGTCTACATTTTTGAATATCTAGTTGTTTGTAGCAATGAGTTGAGATTACTCTGTTTTAGCATTTTGAGTATTAAATTCTCACATATGCAATACTGGTGACTCTTGGTCATTAATTTTATCTTTTTTATTTTCTATCAAGTTATCATTATATTAGTATTAATAAACATAAAATGATAATGATTATAATTTTAGTAAATAGTTAAAAGTATATATTAATGATGTTAACATTGATAACGTGCTAAAAAAGAATCTGACAATAATAGGTTGAAAAATACATACAAGCAGTTTGCAATTACAGAGCTAGTTCCTGACATAACTCAGGAGTACTCTCTGGAGTTTGGCTATAAGAAGCCAAATTTAGGTTGGTGCCTCATACAGCCAGTAAATAATGATTCAAATTATGATTTTGTCAACTATATGATACACTCCATGGATACAAAATGTATATATCAGCTAGTATAATGGGTAAGAAGGATGCCCCATTATCACCTTGGGAACCAGAACAACATAACCTACGCCTGGGAATACTTAATTATAACGGAGGACATTTTTACATGACATGGTGTGACAGGGTGTCTACATCTTCTCAGGACTTATGATGGCAACAACAATTCTGTCCAATTCTGCCATACAAGCTGAGCACTGAGAGTCAAGATAACTTTCCAGTTTGGCCATACATCATGGGGAATATTAGCACTGTAACTAAACAACTACATATACAGGCAGATAGTGGTCAACTGGTACAATATACACTCAGTGGCCACTTTATTAGGTACATCTTTCTAGTACTGGGTAGAACACTATTTTGCCCTCAGAACAGCCTAAATTATTCATGGTATGGATTCAACAAGGTGCTGGAAACATTCCTAGTCCAGGTAGACACAATACTATAACACAGTTGCTGCAGATTTGTTGGCTGCACATTCATGCTGCAAATCTTCCGTTCCACCACATCCCAAAGGTGCTCTATTGCATTGACATCTGGTTACTATGGAGGCTATTGGAGTATACTGAACTCATTATCATGTTTGTGGAACCAGATTGAGATGTGTGTGCTATGTGACTAGGTGCGTTATAATGCTGGAAGTAGCCATTGAAAGATAGGTAGACTGAGCCATAAATAGATGCACATGGTCAGTAACAATACTGAGACAGGCTGTGGCATTTAAACAATGTTCAATTTGTATTAAGGATCCTAATGTGTGCCAAGAAAATATTCCCCACACCATTACACCATCATGAGGACATGAGGCAAGATGGATCCATGTATTCACGCCAAATTCTAACCCTACCATCTGCATGCTGTCGCAGAAATTGAGACTCGTCAGACCAGGCAATGTTTTTCCAATATTCAACTGTCCAGTACTGGTGAGCCTGTACCTACTGTAGACTCATTTTCTTGATCTTTCTTAACTGACAGGAGTGGAACCCGGTTTGGTCTTATGCCGTTATAGCGAGTCTACTTCAAGGTTTCACGTACTGTTTGTTCAGAGCTTGAACTAGTCTGACCATTTTCCACTGACCTCACTCATTAGCATTGTCAATCACAGAACTGCCGCTCACTGGATGTGTTTTGCTTTGCACACAATTCTCTGTAAACTCTAGAGAATGATGTGTGTAAAAATCCCAGGAGATCAGCAACTTCTAATATACTCAAACCACTGTGTCTAACAACAACAGTCATTACACATCAAAGTCAATTAGATCCCATTTGTTCCCCATTCTGGAGTTCAGGCTTAACCAGACCCGAACCTCTATCATGTCTGCATGCTTTTTTGTACTTTATTTATACACCGCTCTGCTGTGCCAGAGTGTGGTTAGTAAGGAGGGGAGGAGATACAGGATGCCGGAGAAGGATCAGACAGAGATTATATCTTCATTGGTTCTCTGCTGGGCTGAAAGCGGACAGATAGAGGGTTAACGTCGTCCGCAAGTGGCATTAACTTTGCAAGAGAAAACTTGCCAGGTGCTCTATTCGCCGACCCCCATATAGCTCTAACCTAAAGGCTTAACAGTCTCTGATAAGCTAAGCTATGCTTAACTTATCAGTTAACTAGCAGAAATTCTAAAAGTTAGAAAGTCCACCACAGCTATGTTGTGTCTTCTTAAGATGAAATTATAAAATCAGAGGACATCAAATTAAAAATATTTCTGTATGGAGCAACAGAACATCATTGTGATGTAGATTATAAATAGAAATACACAAAGTCTTTCAAATTTCAAGTTTTTTCCCCCCTGTATTTATAGTGGACTCTAGGGAAACTAACACGCACACTGGGAAAAATCTAAATGTGCTTATTTATTGGTCTAACTCCAGTACCGCTCTGTTAATATTTTATCTGAAAACTGTATACTAGGCAGTTTATATTGGAATAAATAAGAACTTAAACATACTGTTAAAGAATTAATGTACAGTATTCCCATAGAAATGCTCTTTTCATTTAATAAAAAATTAACAACTCTGTAAAAGCAAGGCTGCCCCCTTCACCTTTACGATAAAATGTGCGATAATCATAATTTACCATGGTAAATACATTTGTCAGCGCAATATGCCTTAACTATATTTGTACGTCCAGGCAACTTTATTTATTGGCTTTTACAAAGAATATATTCTATAACTTTTTATAAATCATTTTGCTTTCTCTTTCTAGGTTCTATCTGTGCTTTTCAGCCATTAATTGACTTCACCGAATACAGTTTTAACACCGTTCTGTTGTGCTCCCTGCATTGGAGACAACTGTATCCAGAATTTTATCTTGTATCTTAGGGCAAGGACAATAATAAACAACTGGCTCGTCATATAAATCCACGGCTGAAATGCCCTCAAAGATAGAAAGTAAAAGCAATTTATGCATTACATGTTACAGAAGGCATGTACAAGTCAGTAAGTTAGAAGTAAAAAGGTCCAGTAAATATAAATGGTTACTCCCCCTACTCACCAGGCTATGCAGGGTCTCACTTAGAAGCAGTTTCTCTGTTCATAGCCTACCCCATTCTTCAGCTCAACTGCCCTCCCTTCTTCCAGTCTAAACACCAGAGGCATTAGGGTAGGAGCAAGGCATTAGTGCTTCAGGACTTCTTTCATTGAGTCCTTGGTGATATAATAGCAGCCACACAATTTACAGAACAATTGTTATTATATTGCTGCAGGACTCTATGAAAAAGTCCAGCAGAACCAAGGCCTCCTCTAGCACCTCATCCCCTTTAGACCAGGAGAGAGATGGCAAATAAAAACGGTCAACTGTATGAGCTTGACTGTCTAGTGAGCTGTAGCCCTGCAAAGCCAGGGTCATAGGGGAGCAGGGGCAATTGAAATAAAAAAAATAACATTTAGGTTTACTGGTCCTTAATGGGCAATATTAAAACTGCGGATAGAATGCATTTACAATCCAATGTTTCAATGATCTGGAATAATGAATAGTTAATGTTCTCTTTTGTTAGTTTCCGACTTCTGTAAAGAGTAGATATATTAGGTGTGTTGTAATGTCATTAGGTCAGAATTTATTACATTGCATGTATCACCAGAAATTATTAGAAGGAATCCAAATATGTAATATCCAGGTCACCAACCAATCCAAAAATAAGGAGAAATCAGAATTCATGCACACAATTTATTAATTTGTCCCATCGTTATCTGATGAATCTGGATATATTCTGACTTTGGTCCTATGCTTCCCGAGCATGGGGATATTGCTTATGTGGAAATGTCAGAGTCAGATGGCACCAATTATTGAATAGGTTGTGGAGATGTGGCGTCTCTCACAACGTGTAATGGAGAGATCAGGGCTATGACCCTTCTACACCTCTGTGGCATAACCTCTCTCTCTGAACTTAACAAATTGCGAGAATATAACATATGGCGCACATATGGTGTTGTAAGTTTGGGACAGCTGTATGAATCTGGTTCCTTGAAAACCTTTGCACAAATATCACAGGAATTCCTAATTCTGTGTTTTACTGCTATCTTCAACTAAGACACTCCCTTAACACACAGTTCTCTGCCTCTCCCCCGTTAATCCAACCATCTCCTCTCAAAAGCCTTCTGCATAGGGTGGGCACATGAAATACTATATCCCAACCTTAATTTTTCACTTGGCCTGAAAGACTTAGGGCCAGATTTACTAAGCTGCGGGTTTGAAAAGGTATTAAGTACCTTCTACAAAATGATAGCTAGAATCTGATTGGTTGCTATTGGCAACATCCCCACTTTTGCAAACCTGCAGCTTAGTAAATCTAGCCCTTAAACCCACTTGAAATCCAAGTGGCAGGTGGATCTTGGACCCGACGGACGAGGAGTGGTCTCATATGCTTAAAAGTCTCCGCAGTGCCACGGCCTGTCTTCGCTACCAACAAATCCACTTATATGTATTACACAGAGTTTATCATACCCCCACTGGTTTGTAACGTACGGGATGGAGGAGTAACTCGTCATGTCCAAAATGTTGCTCTCCATCGGCCAATTTCTGGCATATGTCATGGGATTGCCCAGTTGTAGATACTTTCTGGTCAGACGTCTGGGAATGTGTTCTTAACACTCTTCCCCTTGCCCCCTCTATAAGTCCTAAGTTTTGCCTTTACGGCATTTCATTAGAATATTTAACTAACAATTATATAGCTGCTTATGTCTTTAATCTTATGACTCTGGCTAAGGTGGCGATTTTTAGGGTCTGGCTTGCCCCTGGCCCACTTGATATTCATAAGTTGAGGGTGCTCGTTAATGCTACAGTGCAACATAAAAGATACATGTACACCTGTAGAAACGCTAAATCAAAATATCTCACAATTTGGTCCAGATGGCACTCGTCTAGATACCGAGCATGCTCAAATGACCTGGTGTCTTCTGAATAATTCCCCCACTGGAGGAAGGGGGGAGAGAGACCCTCCGGCTGATATGTCCCTTGAAGAGGAATATGATGGCAATTACTGAATCTAAGCTTATATAAGTATTACCTGTCAGTATATCTATATTATATCTACTTTATGTATGTTTTTGTAGTGAGTCTTACAGCACTTATCCTGTATAATGCTATCCCATACTTTGAAATTAGTTCATAGACTTGTTATACATATTCTTCATCAGTTTATTTTATTTGTGAGTCAACATCTGTACTTTAAGAGCATTACGATTTACTTATACTTTGTTTTGTAATTATGTGTTCTTTTTGTTTGAAAAAAACAATAAAAATTGACCCAATTTAAAAAAAAGATATAAGAGAAAATGAAAATAATATAGCACATGAGAAAGTGCTTCCCAGGAAACTAACAATCTAATTATGGAAATTAAGAAAACAAAGTGGAAAAGTTTGAAATTAAATGCAATAATTAAAGATAATACTACAAGTGTGCACCTCAGTGTTAAGATTATGATAATGCTCCAGGAGGCCAGATTTCAACTTTAGTTTGAATGCAGTTAATGCTTAAAAGCAAGGGGTCAAATTCCTGCTACATGGTGCCATAAGATCGAGTTGATCATAGGGGTATATAAGAAAGGAGGATATCATTGTCTGTGGAGTTAAGGAAATAGGGGTAAAGAAGAGTTAAGTGTTTTATGCTAGTCAAAAAGTTTTTATATATTATATTGTGGTTAATGGTGAGCCACAAAATACATCCGAGAAGAGGTTATGGAACTCCTTTGTTTCTTATACATATCCTTATTACTGTTTTTACAATAGTGGAGATATTGTCTACAATAAACCTCAGACATTCATGACACAAGGAAACTACGGCCATCTAGCTCTTATGGAGTGGATCGTTAGTATTTGTAGTTCAGATAACATGAGTAAAAAATATTGCTTAGGAATACAACATGACAAAAAATACTATGTCTGGTTTAGCACAATTTAAGTGTACATTTAACAAAAAATATGATGTTTAAAGTCACCAAAAACACTGAAAAATAGTATCTTGACGGGAAAAAAACCCCATTCTGCTATACTACAGTATATGTAACTGAAAAAAGTATCAAAGGACCATAGAGTTACGCAATCCATTTATTTGCTTCAAAACAGAATCTGTTTTCCCAATAATATGTTTACTCTGTAGTGTGGAAAATACAATAATTCCCTTTCAAATGTCCTTTTTATGAACTAAGCGAATGAAGAAGTTCTACGGTAGTTTTAATTCTTTAAGGAAATCTTGATGAATGACAGAACAAAACCGTTTCATTACACAATGGTTAAGAAGAAGTCAGATAACATACCTTGTCGTCTTCTGCTGTTAAGTTTTCTAAAGCATGTTCCTTCAACAAGCCGGTTAAGTCGTTGCTGTTTTATGAGTTCTAAGATTTCTGGTTGGATCTTCTCTTTCAGCTCCCTATGAAGTGATAAAAACACAGAGATGACTTAACATGTTATTCATAAAATGTAATAAACTCACAATTCTAGTAATGGATGGTTGCAAAAAGAGTGCAAAGATTTAAGTTGATTAAAGTTAGTTATTTAAAAAAACAAACATAAAAGGAAACTGGATGTGGCACAGAACAATGATTCATGGGAACTGTCTAACAAAGTAAGGAGCACGACTACAGAAATGCCTGATATTTCAGTAAATATCCCTGGATCTGAAAATTTAATGGCACTGAGCACAGTTTCAATTTTATTACAGATGTCCTATTAGTGGGTGCAAAATATTTGTTGTATATTTGAAAGAGAAAATGTAAACAAATTAAACTATTATTTTGGTTATGTGCTCAAACCTGGATTCCATTGAATCCAGGGATGTTTTTTTAAAAAACCAAATACCAATATCTTAGGTTCTTTAGTATTTTGGGTAGGGGAAGGGGTTGGATCATTTTCAAACCATTGTTTTGTAAGATTTTTATACATAGTTTTAATATCTGTACTTTTTATCTGATAGAAATAAAAGGATGGTATACAGAATAAAATTTCAAGATTACAAAGATCCTTTTACACAGTAGACAGAACACGTTAGACAAAATACAGTGTGTTCTGAGCGGAATATATAGAACATAATTATATATTCAAAGTCTAACCTAAATATAGAGGCTGAAATACATAAATTTCAAGGTCTAAAAAGGAAGAAAAAACACACACACACACACACACCTATTCCTACCTTTAAAAAATCACTCTTAAACCCCCCAAAATACAATATCTATGCCTAGCTGTTATTGTCTGTATACAGAATTAAAACACAGAAAAGCTTGCATTTATAATGCAGAGCAGTGACCGGGCAAATCTCAGTTTTTATGTTTTCAGATTTGGTATTGTACCTATGTGATCATTTGCATGTAAATTAAGAAACATTGGGACTAATTTGTGCAGTGCAAAAAATAAAAGCCATTAGGGAAATACGTTGAGTGATAAACTTATCTCAGCTGATTAGAGCAATTGTATAGCCTAATCCCTCTAATTCTGTGTACTGGGTAGGATTCTCCCGGGTATTTTTATTATGCAATGTGATTTATAAAGTTAATATTTAAAAAATTGTGGTATTTAATATGCAAAACATGACAGAAATGGGTTAACAAGGAGAAGGCGCAAAGGTCCATTAGAATGTACCACATAAGCATAGATACACCACTCCTGACATGTGCCTGAAAATTATATTGCGAGTTGCTATGTGTTTTTTGAACTGCTCTGGTTCACTTGTGTGCATGGGGAAAACAACCAGGCCCTTTACAAAGTAAGTCTTTGAATGCAAGTCTTGTACTAACAATACATGAAAAATTTTGCAGGCAAACTTAAAGGATATATAGGAGACTGAAGTTGTGATCTTGGAGTTATAATCATAGACTATATATCGCCTTTGAAAATAAGTGAATAATGGAAATACTTTGTTTTAAAGAGAATCATACTGGATCTACTCTTTGGAAACATTTTTGTTACATTTGCTTCTGATATGGAACATCATTTTTACTATCTATTTATCTAACTCCCATTTATTTGTACCTGTGTTATTACATTTTGTGGAATACATTAATCTCAGCTGTGGAACCTGATTGGATGTATGGAACTTTTAACAGTCATATCATTTCTTGTTTGCTCTATAATGCAGTAGGTTGTACAAGTCTGTGAGCCAATCAAATATATTTACATTTAAATTCCAGTGGCTGCATTGATTCTACAGGAACTGGAAATTAGCCCATTGCCGCAGGTGTGCAATTTGTGTACATAGGATATAAAGGAAATTTGCAGGGGCTGTTTTGGGAAAATATGTACAACCCTGGTATACCACTATGATCTAACCTCAAACTCCTTGTACAAATAGCAGAAAACCAAAATACCTGCGGCTTCACATACTACTTTAGCAACATGGTAAAATAACGTTGCATTACAAAATATAATGGCTAATGATCATGCATATCGAAAACAAAAGGCCACAGACATCAGACTCTAAACTAGTAAAATAAATACTTTAAGGTTAGGGTGTCACTTTCACAGTCTTACTCAGTTTGAGATTGGGGCTTAAGAACAGGAAGTGATCAGTACATTCTGGGACAGTACAAAAGATGGCATGAATTTTTTTGTAAAGAAAATAAATAAAAGTGTGTGTGGCTCCTCCAGTCAACGTTTAGACAACTCCTTCTATCTGCCAGCTGCCTGTAAATATTGATGAGGCATAACCCAGAAACATTTTGTGCCTCTTGACAATGACAAAGAATCATTGGGCTGGTCAGCTCAATACTAGAGGTTTTAAAATAAAAGTGCTATTAATATTCTGAATAACGTCAAATAAAATAATGGATTCCCTCTCTTACACTTCCTGTTACAGCTTCTCATGAATAGACTCCTATAACTCTTCTTCTAACAGAGAAAGCACAGAAAATAGGGCAATACTTAGAGAAAAGAACTCTTAAGAAAGGGGCTACATATGCCTTAGTGGCAGTAGTATAACACCACACATCACCTTCTTCACCAAGAGTTACCTGGACAGTGGAAGCAGCAGTGTGACATGCTTAGAAGGAACCGTAGGCTTTCTAGTTCTGAATTCCTGTATGAAAGATTACCTCCTATAACTGGTATAAATGACTTAAATCGCTTCTCGGCCTTTTGGCTAAGATCAAGTGCAGTTCCTGTCCTTGAAGGGGTAACCGAATGCCCTGGAAGGGACAGGTCTCCTTGGTCTGATGCCAGAAGGCTGGTGGTGACTTGGCAGCTCCAGGTGTCTGTGCCTCCGGGGGACAGGGCCCGGAAGTGACCTGAAAATGCACGGGTGGTGGTGGCCCCATGATCACGGGCACAGAGTAAGGCACTGAGCACTATACACTGAGAGCAAACCCTGCACCACTTTATATTTTCTTGGTCCCGGCCTTTAGGCTGGGCCAGAACAATTTTTACACCCTGCGGCCATTTGGCTGGGGCTTATGGGCACTTTTTTATTTTTTATTTATTGAACATGTAGCACTTACGCACAACCCTAGCACTTTTTTGCACAGATTTCAGTTTGTTTGATTTTCGTTTGCACGATTTGGGTTTGGGTTTGACCCTAAGGGGAGCCTCTCTACCTCAGTTATCTGAGTCTCTCTCCTTATGGGGAGTTGAGTTGAAGAACCAGTCCCCCGGGGAAAGCTTCGGCTGACCTCGGGGTAAAGGGGGCTGCCCGAGCCTTGCAGCGGAGGCAGTCCCGAAGACCCTTGCTCCCAAAGGGGCCTTTTGGCTCCGGGAGTCGGGGATGTAAAGGGGCACCCCTAGCTTCGGCGAAGGGGTGTTCGAAGATCTCTATTCCCCTAAGGGGCCTTTTGGCTTCGGGGGATAGGGAGCAACGGGGCCCTTTTCTTTTGGGAAGGGTCTAAAGGCCCAAGCCCCCAGCACTGTTTTTTCGGCACTGGGTGATTTGGAGCACCGCACCTCGGACTTCAATAAAAAAAAATACTGGTATAAATGACATATTGGACCTGCAGCAGTTGCAAACAGAGAATAACTGCGCAATGAAATTTGATCACAGCAGGGCCTCAAGGATCCTGGCTACTACTGTTACATCATTACAAAGTATTTTGTAAGTATAAACAGCTAAGCTTGTAGTTGTTACTAATTATTAGGAAATGTATACTTTTCTGAATGCCTGCATGGCTATTAGTGATTTGTAGAGCATGAGCAATTCATTCACTGGTTACAGTCTAAGATTATGGAAATGGAATACGTACAGTATAGGCCGGGATTGGAAATCCTCCTGATTCATCCTCTCTGATTGACGTATTTTCAAGATTTCCGTGTAGCTGAGGTTTTGAAGTCTACTTTTGAACTGGTCCAGAGAACTTGGTTTGTTTGTGAGTGATCTCATGATTTGCTCTTTGACAACCTGCATGACCTATTGGAAAACACAAACAGAAATGTAGTAAGTACGGGATTTACTCACTGCTACAACACTGCTATATGGAAAGATGATGTCTGAGGCCTCACACAATCAATTAAAGTGGCTTAAAATATGCTAAAATTAGGAAATGGTGACATATACTAACAAATAGGAGTTAAAAAAACTGACACTATGGATATACATGTTCTTGTATTTTAATGAAAACACACTCGACATTGCAAGGCTTAGTCACAAGGATCATTTGGACATAACAGGTCACAACTTCTTATAACGAGTTGACATGTTAGTAAAAAAAAAAAAATCCCATATAAAAAGGTAATTGCTAATGGTACAAATCTGTTAACTAGCAAGTGTAATATTACTTCTAACCAAATCAAAACATTTTGAGAACAAAGGACTTCCTCCAGTGCTCAGATATTTGATTAAATTATGAAGGGAATAAAACAAAACATGCATACAAAGTCTAAAGATACACTCAAAAGAACATAAAAACCATAAAATGACAAACAGAGATGAATTCCACATGTGATTAATTAGAAACAAGCACTAGTCCTTTGAAACTGATTAAAACATAGATAAATATCATATCTGATAACTGTCCTTCATTTCCAAGGAGAATCCCAGGTTTAAAAGATTTCTGCTTGACCAAATGTACAGTACAACTCATTTTAGTCTACATATTTAGTTAAATGCTACTCAGCAGTCATGTGAATTAAAGAAAATAGTGTTTTCTATGCTTAATTACTTTAAATGGATATAAGACAATGGACTATTTTTGTTACAAACTAAAATATTTAACTGCACCAGTGGTGGACAAATGCATTTACATTAAGCTGATGACCAAAATGTATAATACACTAAAATCTGATTAAACTATACAGTCTGATTTAACCTAGTTGTATTCTGTTTCTGGCACATTAATAATCAGAATTAAAAACTCAATAAGATGAGAGGTATATATACATATACACACTATATATACATATACACACTATATATACATACATATATTTACATAATTTAACTTCAATTTTAATGCTAGTAAAAGTATGGAAACCATTATGTAAACCACTGGCCTATGCACTTCACATGGCAAACACCATTGTATTTCACATTCAGTGTCACTGTTATTTAACGCAATCCCAGTGGACAAAGGCCCTTGAGATACAAAATGATCAGCGCTAAAGGCTACTGTTTCTCAAAGAGATGGAACATTGTTGCAATGATGTGAAAAATAGAAATTCTTTCTGCTTGCCAAGATGTAATAAATAAGTATCTGAGGGTTCTGATTACTATATTATCAAACTGCTTAGATCCATAGCAGGAAATTACAGCTCAGAAGCAAATAGGTCAGTAACAATTTTAATGTACGCTTAATTTTCACAAGTTAAAAGCAGAAACGTAAACAATAAATGTTGAGCCTCACTATCAATAGGTGATAAGTGTGCAGATTTAAGCTATGTTTAGGTACAGAGTATAGTCTATGGCACTGCAGCTTATTCTGTATATATTGGCAGTTTGTTTGTTTTTTTTTAAAATCTTTTTATTGAATATTTTTCTCAGATACAAATACAATAAATCAGTGATGACATTTCTGTTACATCTTACAATGTTTTCGGAAACAATTAAGATATTCATGACATTTTGGCATTAAATATCAACATCAAACAGTAACGACAATTGAAAAATTGTGTTATTTTAAAATTTATGAATACATTTTAGGAAATCATGTATACCTTTAAATATGGATGTAACTGAACAGTATGAGCTACAATCAGAAAATAAAAACAATTGAAGTAAAATGAAATGAAATAAAGTAAAGTTAAATTAAATAAAATGAAATAAAATAAGGGTGGTGGGGAAGGATGGGGGGGGAGTAGTTGTTTCTTTAGTAAGCACTATGACCGGGAGTGTTAGTCAGACCTTTCTTTAGTTAATGAAAATTTGCGTCTCAGAATTTTTAGGATGTTCCAGTTAACTTTCTAAGTGTTTATTCATTCGTTCTTTCTCTCCCTAACTTAATTGCCTAAGTAAATACCAGGTGGTGTATTCAAACAATTTAAAATTGTTCTGCTGAACCGGTAGATCTAGTGATTCAATATATATGCCCCATTTTTTCTGGAACCTCAGAACACCTTTTTCAATATCCGGGAGAGTGGCTCTCCTATCCAAGTATATAATATCTAAAATCTCCAACTTGAGCATTCCCAAAGTCGGGGATATATATTGGCAGTTTAAATGTCATCTCGTGAGCAAAAGTAACTTGAAACTTATTAACTCTATTGAATGTGTAATTATTCAGAATAAAAGATAATGCTAAACTCAAGGCTAAGAATTGTAATATAAACAGCTGGACTAGAGCTATTATTTCTAGTATTTTTTCTATGAAGACAAATACAGAATGTATTATCAACTCCTAATATTACTTCTTACTCTGCTAACATCATGATAAGAGAGTTTGAGGGGCAATATAATGACAGGAAGGCTCATGCCTGATCCAGGCAGATATTTAAGTACATTAGAGGACTACTAAATCTTAAAACAAAAGCGTTCTCTAGTAAAGAGTTACGTATGTTATTTAGGATATCCAGCAAACTGAATCCAATTCCTGAATCTTCTGCTAATTCTAGTGCATTGGTACAAACATTCTCACTTCCCATGCAGCACATATACCATTTAAACTCTTCTTGCTTAATTTTGACAGATAAATTAGTATTTGCATTCAGTTCAGAGGAATTCTCTGCTACATGATTTGGTATCTGACAGAATCCTAAAATTGTCGATTTGGTACAACCATAAAGTAAACACTTCCATGTACAATGTAATTTTATATGATCTATATACGATAACATATATGAAGTATGTCTATTCTCCATGCCAAAGGCCTTTATTTTTCTATGCACAAGAAGTCAGCTAGTAAAACAATCGAACTCTTTCATCCTCCATCTCTATCACTCTTGATTCTTGCCCTCAGATCCCCTTACATTGGCTCACCCCATGTGTCAACCATTTGTCTGCCCCTTTCAGTTTAGATTGTAAGCTCTAGGGAGCAGGGCCCTCTTCACTCTTCTCATTACCTAGAACTTTTGCTCACCAGCCACACTGCACAACTCCTCCTTGGGCTCTCTGCCCCTTGACTCCAATCCTTCAATGTCTTTGTACCTCTTTCAGTGGCTCTAAACCTGTTAGATGCACCCATACTAATGGGCACAGATTTCAGCCTGCACTGAATATTCCCCTTGCACCCCAGTAGCTGTGTTGAGAGAGCTGTAGTGTTATTTGTTTACTGTACTATACTGTTATATCATGTACTGACTTGTTGTTTTCCCTCTGTACAGTGCTGCAGACCTCATGTGGTGCCCCATAAATAAAGGTTAGTAATCACAACAACAACTACTGAAGGACACAGCAACAAATGTCTCAACCATTTATGGATAAAACACTAAGTTAGGTAACACTGGTACATATTTTGTAAATCTAATGCACCTTTTCATAAAAATTATATAATATTTTGAGCTTAGCATAGCCCTTAAAGTAATGGGCCACACAAAGTAGAAAAATGGGGATAAACCATTTTGTATGTTGTGAAATGAGTCACACTGGAAGGCTTCTAACACACAATTTAAGGTACAGTAAGAAAGGTGTAGCAGATATTCATAATTACAATTGTGACTATGACACACAGCGAGCTTCATGTAGCACACAAATATCAACTTTAAATTTGAGTGTACAAATAAGCTATCAAGTATTTGTGTGCTACATGAAAAAACAGTCAGTATTTACTTATGTGCAAAACAGAATACTAATTTGCACCCCTTGCATTGTAACATGGTTTTGTCCAGGAGACTGAAATAAGAAGTTTCTTGAGTTAAGATCCTAAATGAATCAGGCCCCAGGTGAGGATCTACAGAACTGCATATTTAAGTCAACCTACTTTTATTTGGTGCAAACCAATAATGTCTTTACAAAGCTCTCATAACTAAATATCATACAAATTGAATTTACCAGACAGAAAAATAAAACTTTATATAGAGAAATTGCAACATCATCATAAAATCATATAGAAATCAGTGCTCATTGACCCAAATAGAATGTTTCCACATCAATCTAATTTTAAGGAGCAGCCTCATTTATTTTATTACACTTATTAGGTATTTTGTATTTACTAATACATCTGCCTAGTCAGCTGTTTAACGGAGACGCTGACTAGCGGGTAATCCATACTCAGTCAAGGACATATGTTTAAAGTGCATCTGTCACTTACACACAGTGGAGGGAGTCATTTTGTGGCTCAACCATAAATACTGGTTCAGCCCACAAAATGGCTTCCAACACTGCCTGAAGGGGACCGGTGCACTGTAACTGGCTTACTGGGTGTTTTGCAGTGGATTATTTTGAGTAGACAACTTTCTCATTTGCAACTAATTTACATGTAACCATGTTCCAATGGTCTCTCAGTACTTGGCAATGCATTTCAAAGAAGTAAAAAAAATAACAGGTATAATTGAATGAAATATAATCTTGATGGAGGGAATAGTCATAAAACATGATAAGGTGAAACAAGCCTGAATAACATGAACCAAATGTATTACTATATTTTGAGGATATTGCACAGCATGCCCTCAGGATGAGATAAGCCAGTATGACAGTGACTGCATTACAGAAAGCTCTCTCACTAGTACAGAATGATTTGCTATGACAACCTATATAAACTCGCTTATTAGTTAATTGAATCCATGGTCAGCTACCATTAAATTATCTCCCCAATTTCTGACAGAGCCCTTGGCAAAATATAGCATTCACATAAAATCAGTGTACTGTGTTAAAACCGAGAAATCCCAATTTGCATAGGAGCTTGGGGAGACTTGTTCAGTGAAGGGAAGTTTATTTGTTTATAAGTCATTATAGGTATAGTGGTAATGGTCAATTTCAATAGATAAATACTATCTAAGTAAAGCATCTGGAAAATGCAGAAGGTCAAAATTTTGCTTAATTATTTCCTGTAACAAAAAATCTCATTCTGCCATCGTCACCATACACATCAACATATCAAATATCTTGTTTTGAAATTTAAGGAGAATGCCACTCAAAATAATGTAATTCCCTAAGGCAAGTCTTCTTGATTTGACAGGATTATCCGAGACACAATCAGGTGGCAATTTCCGTACACGATACTTTCCAACTTTATAAAAGAGGGAAGGTTAAATGGAAACTGTGGCTATGTATGTGTCTGTGTGGTGAGTGTAGCGCCGCAATTTGCCACATTTTACCCCTGCTTCCCTGGCACAACGCCACTACTGCGTCATCTTCACATGGAACTGGGAAGAAACCGGAAGAATGGTCTGCTCTCCAGGGAGAACTACCAAACATTTGCGATTCTCCTGGAAATTCTGGGACAGTAGGCGAGTGTGCAAGTATGTAGTACACACTTCTTATTTTCATCATCACCATTTATTTATATAGCGCCACTAATTCCGCAGCGCTGTACAGAGAACTCACTCACATCAGTCCCTGCCCCATTGGAGCTTACAGTCTAAATTCCCTAACATACACACACACAGACTAGGGTCAATTTGCTAGCAGCCAATTAACCTACCTGTATGTTTTTGGAGTGTGGGAGGAAACCGGAGCACCCGAAGGAAACCCACGCAAACATGGGGAGAACATACAAACTCCACACAGATAAGGCCATGTCAGGAAATTGAACTCATGACCCCAGTGCTGTGAGGCAGAGGTGCTAACCACTGAGCCACCATGCTGCCCACACTTATTTTTCAGACATTTACACTTGTACAGAGAAGGCAATACATACATCAAATACTAAAAGCCTGTAATTTTATATTAACAAAAACATGACAACATGACATGTATAAGAAAATTTGGTTAGTTGATTATTGGGTGGAGGGATAATAGGGAGGGATCAAGTGGTAAGTGATACAATTTTAATGTTATGACAGGTATATTTTACCTGCATGCCCAAAATTGAACAAATAAAGGAAAAAAAAATGTTTCCATACATATAACAAGGGTCAAAGATCCTAAGGAGGAAATTACAATCACAGCAACGGACACATTTAATAAAGTGAAAACTATTTTTTATTAAATATATCTGCATGTATAGTAATAAATCTGATGTACAGACAAAAGCTACAAAAATCTATCTAGCAGGATAGAGGCATCATTTATAATTAGTAATTAGTGAATTGCTGGGTGATCATCCAATCGGTGAACCAATTTCCTACAACATGTTACTGGTGTGCACATCAAGCAAAATGAGACACAGAGGAATGCTAAAGCCCAGCTTTAATATGATTTTAAAAACTCCAGGGGCCCAATGATTCAAGCAGTGCAGTGCACTATAAAAGCCACTACAGCATATGGATTAAGGTAATTCTTAGGCACAGAGGTTGTGTAAGTACATATGCAGAAAATCACTCTAAATTGGACAGCAGATAATCTGCATATTTAGTAGCTTCTCAATGTATGGATAATTCTAGGCATTTATTTATGAACAACAAAAGCAAGTGTAAGCTATGTGTACACACTGATTTGTAGAAAAGTCAATGTAAACACATCCTGTCCAATGTCATGGTGAAGTTTCTGTGTTCCCAAGTAGAGACCTGTCAGTTTGTTAATACACATTTTTGCTTTATTACTATGTTTATTTGATATTGTATAGTTCTGCAGAGTATACTGGTGCTATGTAAATAAATGTTTATAAATAATAAATTAATAGCATTTTTATTTATGCCAGTTTGTCCATCTTGCTATATTATACCACTGAACACTGAATAAATTAAATTATGACAATCTGTGTCGTAGAAACTCTGTTATATAAACAGACGGTGTGAAAGTCAATTAAAAAATTAATGCATTTTTCATACTTATAATATATTCCGCAGATGTTCCCAGTTATATCAAATGAAATTTAGTGGCATTTTTTAAACATCCAAATATGTTTCAGGCAAAGGGATTTTATGTGATCATAAACAGAATTTTGGAAATAAATACATATGATATAAAAAAAAGTAGAAGCATTGTGTTTTCCTTATTCCCTTCTATTTATACTAATCCTTAGACTGTAAGCTCCATGGATCATGAACCTCACACTAAACCATCACATAATTTGTCCTATGACATTATTAATACCTGTAAACATTGGTGGCCTATTTAAGATTTCTTATTACCATGACCAAATTTAGTAAGCTGGCAGCAGAAGGAGCCCACATTCAGTAGCCAATGACCAAGAGAGGACAGAGGATTTTTTGTCTGGAAGGCATCTGAATGGTGGGCACTCTCCTAGTCTCCCAGGATCCTCCAGAATCCATGCCCCTGCAGAATTCATGGCAGGCAGAGAAGCGATGGGCTGAACCCAGCGTGATGGCGACTTATGTCCCCATGCTCCATCCAATGTGTACAGTACACAGTACAATGCAGCCCAAACCTTTGTTGTTGTATGTGTGGGGAAAGCCATTAATCCATATATGGATAAATGGATATCCCCACATATACAACAAAATACAATATATTGTGAACGCAAAAGCAAACAAGACAATTATGATAACTATCTTCTAGCAGATTTGTGGGTGACTAACAATAACAGGAAAAAAAATTATTGAATATGTGCATTAATGTAAGGATCCATCAGTATTTTCAATTATATATATATATGAGACAGTGTTCATATATTTAACAGAAGGCAATATTAGTACAATAGGAAATGGAAGAAATAAATCATTATTTATTAAATTAATGACAAAGCACTTTAAATACAGTATTTAATCATTCACAGCAGTCCCTGCCCCACTGGAGCTTACAATATCTATTCCCTACAACACAGACACACGTATACACAGGGTTAATTTCATCAGAAGCCAATTAACAGACCAGTATGTCTTTGGAGTGTGGGAGGAAACTGGAGCACTGGTAAATCCACGCAGACACAGGGAGAACATACAAACTCCACACAGATAGGAATTGGTTGAAATCGAACCCATGACATAGAACTGAGACACAGTAATGCTAACCACTGTACCTACCACCTTGCTGCCCTTATTCAGGAATAAGTAATGTTGGAGATAGTAAAGTACATCTTATGTCATGGAGACAGTATCCTTAAAATAAGGTGACAGTTGATAAACTTTGCATAACAAAGAATGTTATGTTGTCAGTGATATGAACACAGGGGATGCTGGGGGTATGCCTTGCAACACTGAGATAATGTCAGCATCAATTCCATACAAGACTGATTGTGCCTACTAAATGGAAGCTCTGCCAACACAGGTTTCTACTGATAATGAGAAAATATGTTTATTTCCACTAACCCTTTCAAATGACATGACATAGGAATTTACTATAAACAACATCTGACAAAAACAGAGACTTATTTTTATCAGCCTTAAAACTACTTGGGGCAATCACTTGCAGAAGTAACAGTTTTAACTAACATTCTACTGCAACTGTTTGCAAATATTGTTAAACAGAAACCGTTTTCAATCAACAACAAATATGTTCCATCTGGGTTCTTGCTCATATAATTACTCAAAAACATAATATAGAAGACATTCAATATGGCAACATTGCACTTGTATTATAAGTAAAAGGGATATACTGTAGTTCAAAAAATACCTATGTGAGTAATGTTGACATTAGGAAAATAACATTTGATTAGCAAATAATCATTGGAAAATGTAAAGTATCACACCAGTTCTGAGGCATTAGAACCCAATAAACCCACAGCAATCTCATGAAGATTGGTAATTAAGCCCTACAGAAAGATTTGTCTCACTTTTATTTTTCATGTGTTCTTCCATCTTAAGAACGCATTTAAAATCTGGTTAACCACTTATGCATAGTTAAATATTTTGTGTGAAAAATGTTTTTATCCTATATTGTGTCTTGTTAGACATAATAAGCGTTTATTAATACACATTATGCTATTTGATTCCGTTTAGTTTTCGATTATATTAATATAAATTACATTTCTATTATCTAAACTATGTAAAAAATAATGTTTGTTCTGAGTTCTCAATAAAAAAATATTCCTAAAAAAAAGTATTTTTGTGTGTCATTTTTTTTTTTTAGGAAAAGGAATTTTAAAACAAAAGCAGATTGTGCTCAGTATGTGTGCCTTAATGAATCAAGCACTACATTTCCAAATACATATATTTGGCTATGTTACCCTATAATTGTATATTTAAACAGAGTAAAGTAAAAATGTCATGGTACTGTTGCGTTGCTTCTGATTTAAATGGATAATAGCCCAAAGTTGAAATCATTTCCGCTACACAAGGTAAGAGTCACATTTTTAAGTCAACACGGGTAGATGTATAGTTTATAGCTGGGTAATAGTTAGTTGGGACTTATAACAAGCTATTTGCACAATTCCTTAAATAAGAATTCAATCAATTACTCATTTTTTGGGTTTACTATTTTCATAGTTTGGACATGTGAATACAATCTTGTGTAATAATGCTTTTGCTGTTTTCATTTACAGTCAATGAGTTTGTGGCTGCTTTAAGCACATCTCATCCGAAACCATACTGGCTGCAGTGTATGGGTCCAAACTGTACAAATCATGGTTTCATATTTTGTACAGATGAGATCTAATATAATTATAATGTCTGATATATAGTTCAACATACCTGGCTGCTTATAAGCCAGCAATGTATAGCTAAATAAAGGTACATACATGGAGCAATGTGTATCTCATTTCAAGTGAAGATTATCCTATTTTGTGGTTTTCTAAAGCAATGATAATTTTTTAGTAGCTTCATTTTTAGAACAATACTGCTTACCATACTCTTTACTGGGGATGACATTAGTATAGTGTATAAAAGGTTACATGCTTTGGCTTTTACTGCCAATATGGTAACTAAAAATTATGACACATGACAAACCCCATTGAGTCCTGATTTTCACAGGAAAGTCCTGCATTAGGCTAAAAATGAGGGTGTCTGGGTAAATTATGGAGTGGCCAAAAATGTTTTTATTTTCTAATTACAATGGTAATAGATAAATTATTTATGATTGCTGTGACGAAACAAGTTTTATAACACTGCAACTATCCCGTTCCTCACAATGTGAATCATAGCAAGTACTTTTATAGCCCTTGCTTTTGTTCCTCAGCTCAACAGACTACAACTGCAGTGTCTTATTACATGTGGATAAGGGGACAATGTAGTTCACTGTAAATATGTATATTGTGTATTGTATATTGATGATGTGGCAGTGAGGTTGTTATTCATTGTCTTTAAAGTGAAGCCAGGGGTAATATGGGTAGCGATCAGGTTGCAGGATACAGGTGAGGGGAAAGGCCAATTAGTATCCATTGTTCTCAACATGACTAGTTCACGCATTTTGTCAAGAGCCCAGCAGGGGACCTTCTGTGGAAGTACAGCTCATCTACACTCCCCCTCCAACCCCCTGATACAGCACCCACCAATGGTTAAAAAGGAAAGACCCAGGAGTTGGCTCAGGAAGGGGAAACACTGTAGAAATTAGACCATAGATATAAAGAGCCACTCCAGAGGGCTGGAAGCTGCAGGGTGGCTGCTTTTTAGAGTTGCCATTCTCTACCAGTGAAATACAACGGCAGATCCACAGGATGTCAAGTCCAGACAGCCAGGTGACTAACTCCTTAAGCTAGTGGGGTATGAGACAGATAATGTGGTAAATCTGCCTGGCATTTATTTACTCTGTGCATATAATAATCTAGTGATTGTTTTTGTTACAATAAATGTACTGTTGTACTTTTCTAACTGCATTTGCCTGAGTGACTAATAAGAACCTCAGAAGGTACTGGGTAGACTTCCCTGGCATAGAAAGGCACCGTCGGTAGCCAGCCAGAATGAAGTGGATAGAATTGGGAAAGAAAACCAGGTATCTTCACAATTGCGCATTACAAATCATAAATGAAAACAAATCATACTTAAAAACAGAACAAGTACATGCAAAGTTGATGAAACAGAATGTGTAGAAGTGATGGGAGAGAGGGCTCTACTAACAATAGCTTATAATCATGCTACTCACATATACAGTGAAGGCATACTATCTGCATTCAAATGGTTAACATGTCACAAAGGACAAGCAGCCTTAATTACAGATATTTTAATTGTGCAAGAGAAAGTAAATTCCAATTAGATATACAGTATAGCGTAGAATAATTTATAACAATGGTACTTTTCTCCTCTTCATTTTACATGTTGAGTTTTGGATCTATAATTAGAACACAGTCATGTATTTTTTAAATTATAGCTGTACAATTGACATTTAATTTCCTAGTCTTTTGCTTATAACTATAAATGTTCAAACCTGATAATGTAGGGCAGCCAAAATCTGGGCTTATGGCTATCTTCCTAAATAATTAAAGCATTGACAGCCAAAATACAGTTCCTCATTCATCCAAACTGGCGCAGAAACAGTAGATACAATAGGTACAGGAGAATAAAAGATTTCCTGTGATTGGGCAGTGACAGTGGGCAAGATGGACATATGAACGGTCTCATAGGAGGTACTGCATATCTTTGTGGCAGAAGCCACATGAAATACTGAATTACAAATATACCAATAAATAAAAAAAATTGAAGTAATATAGGCTGACTTTCTTTCTCAGATGTTATTACACCTTTCTCTTTGAGTCAAGCGTTTCACTTGTCAGTGAGATGATATCCCCAACTTTAATCACAAAGCATGTAGTGTTTGAAGCAGAACTGCATATTGAATGTCAGTAATGAAGAAACACAACGTTACTCAAATATTAGGCTTGAATATAAGCATTAACCATTACAATCTTAATAAATGGAATACTTCTTTCTTGGAAAACATACCACAAACAAATATTGACTAAAACATATAATACATTTACATTGAACATATCATATAAAACTGAATCACATGGTTAAAAACTAATATGGAAATAAAAGCTATTTTTTTTATTACAACTCTTCCTACATTGATAAAGTGAACTATCCATGCCTCAACAAGCACATGTCTGAACATTTTTAAGAATGCATATAAATCTTTATATAATAAAGGCTATGTAATGAATAACTTATATCATGGAATAATAGAGGCAGAACAATAGCATGGGTATATTTACTAAATAAATGCATTCAAACTGTGAGCAGATAAAGTCCCAAACAGGACATATAGTAAAAGATATCACAGGGACTTATAGCTTCAATTGCAGATATCTGAGAGCTCATTATACCTAACCCTTGAGTAATTCCTTCCATTCTGAACAAGAAAGTGCATGGCAGCTGCTTATCTTCAAATGTATGTGAACGAAGAAAACATTGTTATGAGGTGAGAGTATAATGGGTCATCAACTATAACAGTATACCAAAACAAGCATGTGGGGGAGTTAAAGAACCGACATACTTGTCCTTACATGTAGGGATAATTAGCCACGGCAAAGTCAAAATGAAAGTAGGGAAGTCTTTATATTTCCAGGCAAATATAAGTCCAGTCATTGCCACATAATGCACCTTGTAATCATATCCACTTCTGTTGGAAAAATGTGTTATTACCCAGACGTCTGCATTTACATAGATCGGCACTCCAAAGTATCAATTAAATTTTAATGCTTTTAAAAGATCATATTCATCAACTATTTTATCAATAGAAAATCTGTTTGTAACTTTTACAACTACATATGGGCCCAAATTCACAAAAGCCAACAACCCTTCATTGCTCTTACCAACCCAAGTGAGAGCATGCATGAGTTAGACCAACGCAGCACCCATGGTAACACCTCTATCTAGGGAGCAAAACTTGCCATTAAAAAAAAAAGAGGACATTACAAAGTACCATGCTAATCTGTATCAGAATGAAGCCTGAATTAATCTTGGAGACGCTCTAAAATACTGTGCATGATTTGTGGTTTGCCATATAGTCTGATGGACAAAGAGTACTATGCTTCACTAGCAGTACAAACAGTCACAATAACAAGTGTTACATTGTTGAGTACATTCATGGATGGTTGAATGAATATCCCTTCAGATGTGCAGAGTACTGTATCTTTGAAGCCAACATGCACTCCGGACCCCACCTTGACACCCCCCACTATATGTAAATAATGTCTTCACAAAATACAACCACTTTCATAAACAATTACTGAAAGCATGTCAGCATAATACTTTAGCTGGTCGAGAGAGCTCAAAACCAATATTTCATCTTAAAGTCAAAGGACAACAAAAGCATAGTAATTTGATTATGACTATATAAACATGCTTAAAAAACAAAATTAAGTTCATCTGGTCTAAGACTACTGAGCAGCTCTTTACTTACCAAAAGTATTACTCTAAAAAAACGGTTTGGCCTAATAAGGCATTGCATGGAATTGTAGGACATAAAACACAGCCCTTTATCCTATTTCAACATACAGTTTTGTAGTGCAGAGAAAATGAAGTTAATTTTAAATTCTATGTGGAATTCAGCTTTTGCTTATAGCTATCCACAAGTAGATGTAGCACATGATGCAAACGGAGCATTACATAACTGGCAGAGTGCACAGAACACATCTGTGCCTGCAACACCCTAAGCACAAAGCGTAAATCAATATCATGCCAGTCCATCTGCTGTCTGTGTGGCTTCAGTATCACATGGCCTTGTTTGTAGTCTGTAATGCTGAATAGTCATCCATACTGTAGGAAAAACATTTGCATAAACTCGAGCGGTGGTAAACAATTTAGTCTGAAGCGCTATTGGCTCCAAAAATGGTAGCTTTTTTTGGCAATGCTGAGACTAAGATTGTTGTTCATAATGAATATTAACACAGTATTTACTATAAATTATGTTTTCTTATCAGTTTCAATGGCATGCTCAGAGATAGAGATAAATGGAAAAATGTAATGTCAAAATGTACATTTTCTAGTTTCTACCTGGTTAGTAAATGCAAGAATGAGAACAGTCACAATATCTGTTTTTTGTAATAGTGTACGCTACTTATATGAATTTTTTATACAGATATAGATATATATATATATTTTTATTTATATCTAATTACCATCAATTTTGTGTATATCTGCCACAGTGGTGATTCAAACGCTGCGACTACTTTCATTTTAGCCCAGCACACTACCCACTAACTTGTAGCTGTAATTAATTAGGGTAGATTTCAGCTAGGTCTTACCATAATTTAAAAGGCTTAGCGCTTGATAACATAACCATAAACCTTTACCTTAACACTTATGCTATGTAATAAGAGACACTATACAGATTTATTGACAAATTAACACTGAAATCATCCTTGGCTACTGGTCAATACTAAATCAGGATCCCATCACGAGTCACCCATCCAGGGACATACGTATTATCCGCCATTTTACCCAAGTGCATTGTTGTAGTGTATCCTTAAACTGGGACAATAATTCCCAGACATTCAGAACCCAAACTCTTCTGGGCTAATCGAAACGCCCTGCAAGCCAGCCCAAAGGGGCTGTACTTTTGCCAAATCTAAGCAGACTTTGTAAAGTGAACGGGTTCCAAACGCCTCACTACCATCAATATGCGTTTAACCAACCTTACTTATCACCTGTACATTGTTCTCTTGCCACTCCAAAAATTGCCCCAGCCTCGATCCCTGGTCCAGGTAGTTTCACATACCTCCGGTGCTAGACAAGCACAACTGTGCCATACCACGAGACTGCGTACAAAATGGCTCAAAATACCTCCAGGGCTAGAACAGCACAATCGTACCATACCATGCCTGTGCACCAAGTGGACCATTACCACTGGGGCTAGATCAGCACACTCTCATACAGTACTTTGGCCCATGCACCCAGTGCCCATCATACCTCCGAGGCTAGACCAGCACACCCGTGCCAGTTACCAGAACTCATGCACCTCCAATCACACAGCCTCGGGCCAGTACCATCACCCGGGCAACGAGAACACCAGATCCAGCAGCTGGGAATGAGTGGAAGGGCTGCTTGTCTGGATCCCAAAATAACTAATTGACGCCTTTGTGTCCCCTTGATCCTGCCCCCTCCATCCTGCCCTCTCCATGACCTGTACATAGGCATCACCACCTCCTTGCTTAGTTAACCCTTAGTGAAGCCAAATAGTTATGCACATAAACCTCAGCTTTTAATCTTCCTTGGGCTCAATTCATCCCTCAGTTCTACATCTCTATGTAGGCATATAAAACAGACAGATGTATATACACTGTTATAGGTAGTGTAGGTATCCATCTGAAATAGGTCACATTGTCACGGTAGACAAGCATTCACAATTTGATCAAGATGTGCACTAAAAATGTCATGTTTTTTTCTGACAATAATGCAATGTTTCTTATTCAGACAAGAACACAATGCTACTTAATGTATTTAATATGACTTTAGAGTTTAAATCATGGCCCTGCATTCTTGTCCCATATTACGTAACTACTTCATACATCTGTGCGTGTGTTACATATATATATATATATATATATATATATATATATATATATATATATATATATATATATACACACACACACACATATTATATACACACACACATGCATACATATAAATAGACAGATTACAGAGATGTCACAAGGGTGAGTGCCACTGAAGGTATCGTGCATTCCAGTCATTCTACTAATTGGAGGGAGTTTAGTCTATAATAAGATATTTAGTTTGGGTGGATGCTAGATTAAAGGATTACAGAGTCTATTCTGCAAATATAATGGCTACCATATATCTAACCATTAGTTAGATACATTTGAACATTTGTATCTATCTGGTACCTTTTTTTTTTTCATAAAAGTATTCTTCAGTGGGCTGGGTATATACAGTACTTGGCATATGCATGGCTCCTATCATTTCATCTGCAAAGCAGTGGGGCAGGGTATATAAAGAAGACAGCATCACCTGCAGAGTAGTGGGGCAGGGTCTATAAAGAAGACAGCATCACCTACAAGACTGAAGCCTCTACATAAAAAGTTTACCAGCAATGAAATATATTTTGAAAATATAGCGCCTATACTATATATCTAAAGTGGACTTATCTTTCAAGTCACAATGTTTGAATCAATAACATTTTTTAATGCATATAAATATACCACAGGCATGTGCATGGGGTGTGTCCAGGCACACCATAATGCAGAGGTGGCCAAGCAGCTTGCAACTCTTTGTTATTTAAAATGTGGCTCCCATCTGGCAGCAGACTGGCACAGCAGGGACAGATGCACCAGAGAAGCCAACTTCCATGTCACATGACCTCCACTGCACAATACAGGGAGGTCACAGTGCAACAGCTCATCCAATCAGAACAGGAGGGGGAGGAGAGAGTGTAGTGTGTGCTCCATCCTCCCTCTGCATGGGATCCAGTGGTAAAGGTAATTTGGCAGGTGTGGAGGTTCTGTAAGGGGCATCTGACAGGCATGTGGAGAGGTCTGTAAGGGGCATCTTGCTGGCATGTGGAGAGGTCTGTAAGGGGCATCTGACAGGCATGTGGAGAGGTCTGTAAGGGGCATCTGACGGGCATGTGGAGAGGTGTGTAAGGGGCATCTGACGGGCATGTGGAGAGGTGTGTAAGGGGCATCTGGTGAAATCAGCCTTTGAAATACGATTAAAAATACAAACAGGTCAATGATATGTGCTGCATTTCCCAGGATAAGCCCTAAAAAGAGAGTTTATTAAAAAGTAATTTTACCTTTTTGAGCACTATGAGGGTGCAGCGTAATATAAGTTATGTGTTCGTAATCTAGTTATTTATGGAGTAAAAAAACAATGCCTGGGATACATTATTTGCTCAATAATTGAAAGCATTCCAAGACTTCCTTACGAGCTGTCCCAGTAACATTTGGATACTAGGTCACCCTGGTCTTGCAATCCACAATACATATGGCATAAATGTATGTACTGTTGCAAATTGTGATTATTATTTGTATTAAAATGAAGAAACATTATGTTATCCTACCAAACTTGTCCTTCCGTGTTACTGGCAAATAAAGTCCCTTATTTGTTCTTTTCTAAATTCTATTATGGCATGTTATAAGGGATTTGGATGTCACCTTTGAATGCGTATACATAATGTATGTTTTACAAGCATTTGGGGTGCTGTTAATTATTTTGGGTTGTTTCACCACCCTGAAAGGTTTATGTTACAAAGCAGTTTTCGATCACATTTGAAAATGAACAAGACCCTTTTTCCATGAAAAAAAAATCCAGATGACTGTGCCAAGAAAAGAAAAACAAAAAAAAAACCACAGATAAGAACATAATTGAAAGAACAGCAAGCTACCAGGAAAAGTGAATAAAATACTAGAGAGGTCAGCTATCTACTACTTTGAAATTGCTTATGAGGATGGAATAATCAGACTGAATGATGGACGTTCTGGTGAGGCAGATTAATGGCTCTACTATGTGCCACTTAACTGAGCTGAAACTGCAGTTCAGCATTCTAAGCTGACAGCTTTCTTCTTTGTGGGAAATAGATGTCTTTTTCCAGACGTTAACTATCAGTCTGCTTGGAAGCAGCAGGTACGACTGCGTGAAAGAGGAATAAGGTGGTCATTCAAAAATACAGTTATTGTGATATGTGCACCTTGTGACCAGGCGTCTGATACCTACCTCTGTAGCCTGACAATTTATAATCTTATGTGGGAGCAGCATGATATTAGAGTAGAAGACAACCATTGAAGAGTTCGCCACATGCAATCAAGCCTAAGGATTAGAAAAAACCAGAGACTAATACTTAATATGCCTTTCTTAAAGAAACTTACACAAAACTTCAAGCTAGTACACTGGTAAAACAGAACTGCACCCAAAATAAAATTTAGTTTTGGGTGGATTGCAGGGGAAAATATAGGAAATTAACAATATAGATGGGGCCCCTGATGGCTATAGGGGCCCCACATCGTACTCCTCTCTAAGCTCACCACTATGATGTAAATTTATCAAGCTGCTGATTTGAAAAAGTGGAGATGAGGTCTATAGCAACCAATCAAATTCTAGTTATCATATATTTAGCGCACTCTACAAAATGACAGATAGAATCTGATTGGCTGCTATAGGCAACATCTCCACTTTGTCAAATCCACAGCTTGATAAATTAACCCCTATGTCTCTTTCACAGACCAAGCAGGTGTTTCCCATCCCCTGTAAAATTCCCATTCATGCAAATCTGAATTTGCAAGAATGAGGCATCAACACCTGCTATAGGCCTGACTTGGTCAGCAAGAGGAAAAGGGTATTACAGTGTGTGACCATTAGAGCAAATGCTATGTCGAAGGTATGTGTCATTTGTTCTCTATATTATCTCCATAAATTTCCCTCGAAGGTATAGTGTTAGTTGTGGATGAGATTATTTTTTAAGTAGGTAATATTTTC
Source organism: Mixophyes fleayi (assembly GCF_038048845.1). Taxonomy (NCBI): domain Eukaryota; kingdom Metazoa; phylum Chordata; class Amphibia; order Anura; family Limnodynastidae; genus Mixophyes; species Mixophyes fleayi. Next base: position 93,989,093 of record NC_134406.1, read on the forward strand.
TAATTGTTACTGACTAGAACTTCCTTACTAAAAGCTTGGTTGTTTGAATATTATATTTAACACATGAGCAGTTATGACAGAACAGGGTATATTTGGATCTGAATATAAATGATCCTCTATTAAAAAGGGAAAAGCTGCCAGTGTATAGCTATGGTTTACTTTCATTATATTTCTTACATAGGTTTTTATAGGTTTGCTACAGCATATAAAACAGAGATCGCCTGCTCTACATATTTTTAATAAAAACAATGTCATCAGTGGAGAAAAATGTTAAAAAAAATAATAATTGTTTTTTTTACTAAGCAAAGACTTTTAATAAAGCATTATATGGAATGTGTGTATGTATGTATGTATGTATGTATGTATGTATGTATGTATGTATGTATGCGTTTCACTCAGTAGGATCTACCTCACCATTTATACTATTATGGACTTAAAAAGAATATTCCTTGTCAGTGTATCATTTCAAGCTAATTGTCAATGTTGAGATTTATACTAAATAGAAAATAAACTTCATGACCAACAGTATGTGGACACTGGAACATCAAATAAGTGTTTGTTGAACACCTCATTCCAAAACCATGGACATTAATATGAAGTTGGTTCTCCCTTTGCTGCTACAACAGCCTTCACTCCTTTGGGAAGGCTTTCCATTAGATTTTGTAACATGATGGGTATTCGCATCCATTCAGCCACAAGAGCATTAGTGAGGACAGGCAATGTCGGTCAATAAGGCTTGGCTTGCAGATGGCGCTCCAATTCATCTGGGCAGGGCTCTTTGCAGGCCTGCCAAGTTCCTCCACAACAAACTCGGGAAACCATTTTCTGATGGATCACACTTTGTGCATGAGGCGTTGTCATGCTGAAATAGGAAAGGTCCTTCCCCCAAACTGTTGCCACAATGTTGTATGCACACAATTCTCTAGAATGTCCTTGTATACTGTAGCATTAAGATGTCCCTTAACTGGAACTAAGGGGCTCAGACCAAACCATGAAAAACAGCCCCAGACCAATCTTTCTCTTCCACAAAACTTTACAATTGGCAGTATGCATTTAGGTAGGAAGCATTCTTCTGCCATCCACCAATTCACCATCAGACTGGCAGCTTATGAAGCATGATGTGTTACTCCAGAAAACACATTTCCACTGTTCCAGTTGTCGTGTTTTACACCACTCCAGTCGATTTTTGGCATTGGCCATGGTAATCTTTAGTTTTTATGCAGCTGCTTGGCCATGGAAACCCAATCCATTAAGCTCCCAATGAACAGTTCTTGTGCGGACATTGCTTCCAGCTGGAAATTTGGAATTCGTAGTGAGTGTTGCAACTGAGGAAAGAGGCGCTTCATGTTCAATCACATGGTGGTCCCATTCTGTGATCCTGTGTGGTCTACCACTTCATGGGCGAGCTGTTGTTGCTTCTAGATATTTCCACTTCACAATAACAGCACTTACAGTTGACTGGGGCAGTTATTTGATGATCGGATGTGTTGGAACAGTGGTATCCTATGACAGTGCCACGTTGATGTCCCTGAGCTCTTCAGTATGCCCCAAACTACAGCTAGTCTTTGACTATAGAGATTGAGTCAGTTGATTTTAAGCACCTGCTAGCAATGGGTGTGGCTGAAATGGCCAAACACACTACCTAGAAGGGGTGTCCATGTACTTTTGGCCGCGTAGTGTATATCCCCATACCTATATATACACATATCTCTATCTATCTCTCTAATATATATATATATATATATATATATATATATATATATATATATATATATATATATATATATATATATATATATATATATATATATTAACACACACCAGCATTGTAAAATAATTTCCAGGGATGCCCTGCTGATAAGCATATGTCAAAGTCTGTCAGTTGTTTTTTAACTAGTCCATTCATATAAATGGACTTGTAAAACAGCAAGGACTGAGATACCATGGTTAGAATTGCAGTTTATAAACTCAGGATGAAATGTACTATCCAGTGGCCAATATTGAAAAATAGGGCCATGCCATAAAATAGTTGGGACATGATTTAAAAACTGGGACAGTTGGCAACTATGTATACATTATAATAGACAGCTGCCCACAATGCACACATGTTTGTTGTGACGTAAAGTATTGTCTTTCTGTTAATGCTGCTGTAAGCGGACTAGATCAATCCAAACATGTACGCCAGAGGCAGGATATAGAGACAAATAACAATAGAGTTACTTATGAACAACATAATGACAGAAAGATTAGTTTTATTAATTGATCTACAATGGTGTGAGTAGCAGTGTTCTGCTATGTGGACACTGCAGTTTGTATCACTTTATACCAAGCTAAAATTCACTTGTTTGTGTTGTATTCCTCTGATAATATTGTATTGCAAAATACCAAAAATATGTCTATTGTATTATTTATATCACATGGTAAATGCCATCTGATTGTATTCAAATCCTATTTGGACAGGCAAGTGAGAGACTAACTCCTCCCTGCACTACTGTTCATGTATTTTATGGTTACAAAATAAAGTGGAAGGTATTTACTAACAAAGGCGCATACTTAACAGAATTAAGGCGGCATGCAGAGAGCAACAGCCATGATTTTTGGACTAAACAGAGTTGGTCTAATAGGAAAAGCAGCAGAGGTAACTCCATTCTGAAACACACACAAATAATGCTATTTGTTCTGTATGTACTCTAGCTTTATGCAGTGACTATTGGCGTTTTATAGTAGCTTTCTGTGAACCAATGTTCTTTCTTCCAGATTCTGTGTGTATACCAGTGGGTCCCAAACTTTTTCAGTTTGCGGCACCCTTAGAGTCTCCATAATTATTTCAAGCTACCCCTCCAAAATAATTACCGAGCAGACGCATTTTATAAGTAGTTGGGTCAAAATAACATAATAAGCAATTAGGTCAGGACAGAAATACTTAGTAAGTTGTTTGCAAAAATAATACACATAAATCCAAGGGAAAAGAATATTTTTATATTTTTTTTCAATTATATTTCCGTCGAAGAATAATTTACAGCTAATAATAAGATCAAACAAATAAAACATCCACACACTCCGTGCCCCTCCTTCATCCACACACTCCGTGCCCCTCCTTCATCCACACACTCCGTGCCCCTCCTTCATCCACACACTCCGTGCCCCTCTTTTATCCACACACTCCGTGCCCCTCCTTTATCCACACACTCCGTGCCCCTCCTTTATCCACACACTCCGTGCCCCTCCTTTATCCACACACTCCGTGCCCCTCCTTTATCCACACACTCCGTGCCCCTCCTTTATCCACACACTCCGTGCCCCTCCTTCATCCACACACTCCGTGCCCCTCCTTCATCCACACACTCCGTGCCCCTCCTTCATCCACACACTCCGTGCCCCTCCTTTATCCACACACTCCGTGCCCCTCCTTTATCCACACACTCCGTGCCCCTCCTTTATCCACACACTCCGTGCCCCTCCTTTATCCACACACTCCGTGCCCCTCCTTTATCCACACACTCCGTGCCCCTCCTTCATCCACACACTCCGTGCCCCTCCTTCATCCACACACTCCGTGCCCCTCCTTTATCCACACACTCCGTGCCCCTCCTTTATCCACACACTCCGTGCCCCTCCTTTATCCACACACTCCGTGCCCCTCCTTCATCCACACACTCCGTGCCCCTCCTTCATCCACACAATCAATGCCCCTCCTTCATCCACACACTCCGTGCCCCTCCTTCATCCACACACTCCGTGCCCCTCCTTCATCCACACACTCCGTGCCCCTCCTTCATCCACACACTCCGTGCCCCTCCTACATCCACACACTCCGTGCCCCTCCTACATCCACACACTCCGTGCCCCTCCTACATCCTCACACTCCGTGCCCCTCCTACATCCTCACACTCCGTGCCCCTCCTTCATCCACACACTCCGTGCCCCTCCTTCATCCACACACTCCGTGCCCCTCCTTCATCCACACACTCCGTGCCCCTCCTTCATCCACACACTCCGTGCCCCTCCTTCATCCACACACTCCGTGCCCCTCCTTCATCCACACACTCCGTGCCCCTCCTTCATCCACACACTCCGTGCCCCTCCTACATCCACACACTCCGTGCCCCTCCTACATCCTCACACTGTGCCCCTCCTACATCCTCACACTGTGCCCCTCCTACATCCTCACACTGTGCCCCTCCTTCCCTTTCTTTACTTACCATACTTGGCCTTCTTTCTTCACAGGGGTGCTGCGGCCAGGAAGAAAAAAAAACCACACAAAACGTACCATTCTGGCGGCGCCTGGGACCCGGCATCCTCCTCTCTCCTGTCGCATCTTACTGAATATGTCGGATGTGATGATGTCACGTCCGACATTCAATGAGAAGCGAGGAAGGAGGAGGATGCCGGGTCCCGGGCGCTGTCAGATTGGTATTGTGGGGTTTTTCCTTCCTGGCCACGGCACCCCTTTGACAGCGCCGCGGCACCCTTGGGACCCACGGCGCACACTTTGGGAACCGCTTGTGTATACTGTGACATATTTTACCTCTAAGACCCATTTAGAGTTAATGTTCTTATAAAAGCAATAATTAAAAAACTATACTGCTTTTGTCATTTTAAACCTTGATTCCTTGTTTGTACTTTGAAAGAACAAAAGCACACACACAGGCAACTGAATCTTGCAGTAGATAGACTTTATGTGCATAGTTAACATGTAGGTAAATAGACTCATTTGCTCTGTCTAATTGGAAAAAGGCCCATAAAATTAGTCATGCTGTGTGAACGATTGTAAAATATATTTACTTCTCAACAAAATTACTAGAACAGGTAGCCTGTAAAAGGGATCAGCTCTTTTTTCAATCATTTAAATATTCCGGCTTATTCTTTAGTATTGCCCTGCCTCGATTTGTTAATGTTTTGCTGAATGTTACTGAAAAAATGTGAAGGGTACAAACACTTTCTACATATACAAATGCTTTGCAAAAATGATAGTAAGCAGATAAAAATGTACACAAGGCAGCAGTACACTAAATCAACCAACAGGGTGGCTTACTAGAACATACCTTCTCAGAGCTGTGGTTGCTTTAGTGAGCATAAAGATAAAGAAATGTGCTTTAAATGACTTCCAAAACAAGACAGTGGTTCTGAAAATCATAATGTGAGGAAATGCACTTCACGTATAAAAAAGAAAATAAACACTAGCAATTCTCTCTAAGTAACGGATCAGTATTTTGCTGAGAATTACTTATAATTTCAATTAACAACTACATACAAACATCTCGAAATACTGCACAAGCCCGAAATAAGGTCCCTTCTAAAAATATTCTTGATTGTGAAGAATATTCTGAATGATTATCCTGACATGAAAACCAACAAGAGTCTGTAAATCTACTTTCATATAATCACATTATTTACTGTGCAATTTATCTCTAGTATATAACCTTTTTTTCGTACTACAGTACATTAAGAGTAGATCAAATAGTTAATTATTTGTTAATTTCAGTGAAATTTAATGTATTTCCATGAATGGATGTATTAAGAATTTGCTACATTCTACTGAATTCCCTGGATCTGCATATCTTCACTCATTTTATGCATGCCTTTGTGTAAACTGCTCTTTTCCAAACTGTAAGTGAAATACATAAATAATGCATTATAACAGTAAAGAGAATATTCTCATTGATGGACAATTGGTCACTCAGCAATATGTTATAAGAGACTATACATGGTTAGAACGGTCACATATGTATATAAAATACATATATTTCTCTCCCTCTCACTATTATATATCTACATCTATCTCTATATATATCTACATCTATCTCTATATACATCTACATCTATCTCTATATATATCTACATCTATCTCTATATATATCTACATCTACATCTATATATATCTACATCTACATCTATATATATCTACATCTACATCTATATATATCTACATCTACATCTATATATATCTACATCTACATCTATATATATCTACATCTACATCTATATATATCTACATCTACCTCTATATATATCTATCTCTATATATATCTATATCTATATCAGTGTATATTAACATATGAGGCATATTGCCGAATGCTAAGCAGTGTAAGAGCTGTCACCTGTGGCAAGCAGGGTCAGATTTTTAGAAACAAGTTCTCCTTCAGGGGAGACATGTCATGAATTTTGAAAGTACTCTTGCACTTCAAAACAAGGATTGGTATTTTCTGCCATTAAGGTGTCATGAATAATAAGTCAAAGACTGGGATGTGTATCTAGTGTCAGAATTAGATCACTGCTGTAAGACAGAGGCACACAGTTTAGCATTTAGACTTTGCATCACTTTATAGTACAGAATCTAGGAGCTAAATATGTAAATAATTAAAGAGGCAGAGCCCCAAAAAAGTAAAAAAAACAAAAAAAACAAACTGTTGAAGAATCCAGGGAAGGAGAAAATAACAGGCAAATCATTGTGAAAAGTTGCGAGGGGAAAAACTGAATTTTCTGTCCAATTTGCCAGTTGTGATGTCTTCTAAAAAGAAATATGACAACGACTTGTGGAAAAATGTAGCTCGACAAGAAGTAAATTTGGCGAGTCTGATGAAATGAGAAAATTATTATAGAACAAAAACAACTTCCACTCATTTATAATGTGTCTGCATAATAATTCTAGTTGTTGATTGTATTCCAACATTATATAGAGTGAGATATTTACTACAAATTAAATATGAACATATAATAAGAAATATAGCTAATCCTGAAAATATCCAGATACTCTAAGGTTATCTATGCATTTTAGTCTAATTTTCACTGCATGTATAGTAAGGGAGCATTAGAGTGTGGATTATGGGTAATGATGACAATTTAACTCCTTAAATCCTAAACAGTGTTTTTATTTATTTTTATGGGAATGCAAAACTAAAGTAAAATAGCCTGCACTCAATTTTCAGATTTCATCATTGCATCCCTGAATATAGGGTTACCAAAGTGCCAACACTTTTCTAAAATCCTTAAAGCAGGCCTGTCCAACCTGCGGCCCTCCAGGTGTTGTGAAACTACAAGCCCCAGCATGCTTTGCTGGTAGACAACCAGTTGATAGCTGGAAGGGAATGCTGGGACTTGTAGTTTCACAACATCTGGAGGGCAGCAGGTTGGACAGGCCTGCCTTAAAGGGTTTCTCCATCCTCCCAACATAATACCCAATCTCAGCTGAAAGGACATTTAAAAGGGCGTATATGTGTCATCTTGTGGGGAAGGTAGCACATGATTGGCTAACTGCAATCTCTCTTGTGGCGTGATCACTGTCAGATACAGAAATGAGTTGTACACTGAGAGGGTAAAGAAGTCCTTTAAGTCAATTAAAACAATAGACAAAATTGGAATATAAATTATACATAAATACTGCTTGCCACCACTACAAATTCAGCTTAAAACATTAGTGTGTGTAGACATTGATCCTATGAGTTCACAAACCATTAGCACTGCTGCTGTTCTACAAACGTTTATTTAGAGATTAAACATACCAAAAATGTTAACTAAAAAGTCAATCTATTTATCAGGTAATCAAGGTAATCAAGATTATCAGAGAAATGGTTCATAATTACTTTTAATGATCCCTATAATTTTTCCTTGACAAAGCTCCCACTCATGAAATAAAATAGGCACACAAAAAACAACAAAATTAGACTTTTTCCTGCAATGAGCAAATTCACTTTGCAGTGAGCTAATGGAAATGCATTATAATGGATATCAACATACATTTTCTAAATGGAGGCAAAAAAAAGCTGCAGTAGTTTTGTCAGATTCAGTAAAGTAGGCATCAATCATTTAATATAAAATATGTATTCTCTTACAGAAAATATCTGAAATGTTCTGCCAAACTTTCCTGCCTCTGTCCAAGGTACTGAAATAATCATTCCCGCTTTATACATAGTCTTCCATTACATCATTTCTGCTTTTAATCTCCAGATTCTAAGGCTGAGACATTCATTTTCATTTTGTGAAGTTTAAACATTTTTTTTTTAAATATACTGCAGACACATACAGTTTATGATGACAGTGCTCTATGGGTATACCATAACACTTCTAATGTTTTATTGCCTGTACTTTTCATTACCCTCTCCTCAGGTTTGATTTGAATGATTTTTGATCTTCATGATGAATCTCTTGTACAAAATACACTAACCAAATGTGGGACCTCTCACAGACAGATGCATGTGGACTCCAATCAATTAATTATGTGGCATATGAAGATGACTGACTGCACCAGGGTTTATCTAGATGCCTTTTAGCAAACATTATGGATAATTGTCTTTTTACTTGTGTGTGTGTGTGTGTGTGTGTGTGTGTGTGTGTGTGTGTGTGTATATATATATATATATATATATATAATTCAAAACTGTATATACGTTAAATATTACCTAGCACATGGCACTCAATAAGTGCATGTTATGATACAATTATTATATTTTTTGCAATCTGTATTCCCCAGCTGGGCTTATCCAAAGTGAGACAGAAGTGGATGCTGCCTTAGTAGTGGACATCGCCATAACCCTAATGTAAAGTTATTTTTAGATTTATTAGTATGTATTAGATTTCACAGTACTTGAATCACAAAAAACAGAAAGAAAGAACAGCAGTATATTCATGTGAATAACTACAAAGGGGTACATAGGTCACACCTGCCAAAATCTCTTGTTCTGTTATGTAAATAGATTCTGTTGACACATTGGGAGGCATAACCAAAAGGTATGTATTGTTTCTCAGCTATGCATGAATTACATGCCTTAGAAATTGATCTAAGTGAGTATGTGATTTAAGAAAAGCATAGATACCAAATATAGATGATCAGTTACTAAAGAGACACTATACAATAATACAAATCCAAACCCTAGCATGCAATGAAAATGTACATCTATATCAAACAATCTCTGACACTCCCTAAGGGTGTGTCTTAGCATACATGTATTTAATTGGCAGATAACCAATAATTATCCATCCACATGTAAAAAAAACATGGAGCATTAGTAATTACTGGACAGTGTAACATTTACATAGAGTCTAACAGTATTTAATTACAAATCCATAGTGCCTGTAGGTACGGAGTCTGATAGTTAACTCACACAATTGCATTACATGGTGGCACACTGATTTAATAGGAGTAAAACCTGTACAAAGATGCCTTTGGCACACATTGTTTAAAGTTGCATTAATAATGTAAAGTATTCACAAGTTGCACACTTCATTATGCCATAGCCTGTCTCAAACCCACGTCAACTTTGCTACAACAAAATAAATAGTATTTTACTTAACAAGTGATAATAAAAAATAATAAAAATAGTTAACCACAAAAAAGCATTAATCTATTCTCATATTAAATAGAACAGTGTTATGTACCTTGAGTGACATCTTGGCAGCCAACTGTCAGCAAAAGCCAAGAAGTCAGTATACACTATTTGACTAAAACCTGTACACATTAGTAAACGTCTCCCCTTATATAAGTTTTCATCTTTGGGGGTTCATTTCCATTTTAATAAACTGTCAAAGAACTGAAGTACAGAACAGCCTAAAAAGATTAACATATATGTACAATGTGAATATGTTTTCAATCTCTTTAATGAGATCAATATAGCCCCAGAAATTCTATATTGGCCAGTATTTCTCATTATCACTTTTCAGGTTAGTCACATTTTGAACACGTAACACAAATTGAGAATATTGCTAATCAATTAGTCTTGCTGATTCCAGGAGGTTCCTTGCTGTTTCATTTCCATTAGACGTGTGCTCTCTGCTGTTGCTCTACCAGTCCAGAATGTGAGCGACTGCATTAGCCCACAGCAGCATCTGGCTCTTTCCATTAGCTACACAAATCAGCAAATCCATTGTCCCATAGTCCTTTTGGATTCATTTGTTCTCAGAATGCTGGCAATGGCACATTCCTATTTCTTTTTCAGCCTAGTTGACTACCGTAAATGTCAATATACTGTGTGTGCGCGTGCAGGTGAGTCAGAATGGGTTTACTGTAGTAAAAATGCTTTTAGGGCCTATTTATCCAATATTCTTAGTCCGTGTTGCTAAAAAAAACATTGATATGGCACATTTCTTCTTAAAATAACATGTAAAAAAATAGTTTTGTAACTTGTCTGCCTACTTCAATTCATTGTAAAACTGCAACAATAAAACATTAATCCTTTAATGTTTACATTTGTATGTCACTCATTTAAGTAATAATAACAACTGCTAGGATACTGGTTACCTGTGCTTAGGTCATTTGCCAGGCTGAACTCAAACTATAGAATCTAAATGATACCTTTAGTTGCTTAATATGATTCACAATCATCTCCAAATTGTACTATTTGTATCTCTCAAGCCGTGTTGTTTTCATGTAAAATCCCACTGTTCCTACCAATTGCCAAAAATGATCACTCCTAATTATTTAATCTCTCCCATTTTATGTTTACATCTCCATCAATTAACACACATCCCCAGCAATGTCTTACGGAATAGTAAACAGAGTGCCAACAAAGCAGCCCTTTCTCATTAGCACTGAATGTCTCTGACCGCTTGCTGCCCAAACAAGAACTATAGAATACATGCATACCACTGACTTCAACCTCTTGCTTTAAACAACACCTTGTAAACCTGCAGTAAGTCTGCATAAAACACTTTATGTAGAACTGATCAGGCTCTTCAGAAGTCTAGGGGTCCAAAAGTTATAGAATATAATTTCAGGCAGAGGTGGCTCTCTTTCATCAGTCTGGATATGCATAATCAATACATGTGATGCTGTATATCTGTATATAGCACACATACATCATATACAGTGTGCCATGCCCTGCAAAAATGGGACATATATAGAAAGAAACTTTGACACAACTACTTTCTATTCTTCAGATCTTATGCAGCCCATTTAGAATTTATGACATAAAGGGGAGATTTCATATGAAATTGTTCACATTAGCATATTTTTATTCCTGAAATGTAACAAGCGAGACATTGCTGAGTGCAAAAAAAAAAGGAGACAGCTTAGTCATATAATGTAACTAATTATTACATTAGTGCTGGGTTTAAATTGCTTTGTAGGCTATTAAACCAAACAGCACCTGCATTACAAAGGAACAACTTTCTGCTTTGCAAGTAACTGCTCTGCCCCTGTGAGACACACATTGAGATCACTAACAGAGAATACATATTGCACTAACACAAAGATACATATAAAGCATTAACACAGACTGCACCATTGCACACTGTCATTACCCATATTTTACTAATCTCCCAGAATTTCTGAGAGGCTCCCGAATTACGTCACTCCCTTCAATGTTGTCACACTAGGACATGCCCCATCACTTGTGGTCAACAATGGTATCAGTGCAACATGCAACAGGGAAACCTGAGAGTAGAACAAACAGATCTCGGTCCAATCCTACCACAGCTGTCAGCAACCAAACTGCACAAGTCCATTCAGTTAGTGGTGAGGTCAGGGTCACGTGGGCTGTGTTTAGAGTGGTCTGCCATCGACCACACGCATACAAGATAAACTTGCTTACAATAAACACTCAGTCAGGGGAGGGCTGGCAAATTTAAGCCCAAGGGACAAGACTCAACTGAGCAGCCCATTAAGAACTTTTTAAACTTAAAAAAATGCAAGTGGCCCAGCCCAAGGTAGCTTACTTTGGGACTGGCCCAATTGGTAGATGCCCTCCTGCCCCCCCCCCTTTCCCCCAGCCCAGCCTGTCCATGCACTCTCTCTAAAAATTTTTTTTAGATAATATATATATATATATATATATATATATATATATATATATATACATATATATATATATATATATATACATATATATATACATATATATATACATACACATATATATATATATACATATATATATATATATGTATATATACATATATATATACATACACATATATATACATATATATATATATATATATATATATATATGTATATATACATATATATATATATATACACATATATATACACATATATATATATATATATATATATATATGTATATATACATATATATATATACATACACATATATATACACATATATATATATATATATATATATATACACACACATATATATACACACACATATATATACACACACATATATATACACACACATACATATATATATATATATATATATATATATATATTCCATTACAGTGAGAATCTCTGATCTTCTAACTAAATGCATAATCCCACCAGTTATTATATTGATATTGAAGGCTTAGTGGCATTCTATAAATAGATGATGATGGCTACTGGTATGACGACTCTGGGTAAGTGCAGAAACTAGAGCCTAAGTGACAGGCTTACAGTCTCCTAGGTAACGGATCACTAAACTTTCAATACAAAAAGTTGACAAAGGCTTCTTGTAACAAACAAATATATTTAAAATTCTTTGCCATGACAGGAGTCAATTGCTCCACAGAATATCCACCTCACTGCAAGCCTGTATACTTGGCCATCAGTAGTCTCAAGATTAAAAAGGCATCCTGCAACATTATTCAGTAATCTTATGATAAAACAAATCTGTTGTACACAAGGAAAACATTGCCTTCATTAAAGCCATGTCAAATATATTTAGTTATGTCAACCTCCTAAAATGTCTCTATATATTACTTTTTATAAGCAGCTCTTTCATTTAAGCATTTTAATTGTTAGGTTTAGCAGCCTTTTAAAATGCAATCCTCCATTGAGTTTGGAAGATACATGCAAGATACTATTTGAGCTTTTTTTTTATCCTATATTAGAACATGTTTGTTCATGAAGATCTGGCTTAACTATTCTTTTATTAAAGATGACCTCATAAAATTAGGTAACTTACTATGGATAACTGTAGACAACTTGAAATCTCTGTTTTCAGCATTTTAAATTGTGGGGTGGATGGTGTATTTCTGATGGTGGCATTTGAACAGTCCAAAGTCTGAACATATTTTCTTCGCTCTTAAAGGTTTTTCTCAAAGACTGCAGCATCTGAAGGATGTACAGTTTGTGTGTGATATTTAAGCCAATGTATAGCACATGTACAAGTCAACGCAAGGTTTTGCAGAAGAACAGTTACTTCTATGTCAGCTGTGAGCATCACATATGACCAAGTAAAAGCAGTTTTCTATTCCCCCAAAATGTCGTGTGGATGTGCAAATAAACAGCCAAACTTTGGCTTAGTGCCACAGGAAAGCATCCTTCATCAGTTTTGGTTGTGCTTCAAGTGAGGCTAAATGGGATTGCTCAAGCCCAAACATAAAAACTGAGGGTGCCAAAACATACCCCTTGTTTTAATGGACTTCACAAAACTATACCTTTAGGGCAAAAAGTGGCCAGATAAATAAAAACATCTGTTAAACAACTTGAATTTGTGTTGCCATTTTGTTGGGAGAATATTAATAAGTTTTGTGGATAGACTTAAATTGAGTGTCCAGTGAATGAATAATATATATATTATATATATATATATATACACATATACATACACACATGTACATACACATACATACACACACTTTGATTTATCAACAGGTTTACGATGTTCTAGTTTATGAAGGTTTATCTATTCGTAGAGTTACTATTATCTTAACTTCAATTTACAAATAATCCCTAATTTAGCATATTTTATATTACTTTGTGTTAAAATTAGTTTTACAGTGTAGTCATTGTGGAGTGATTTAGATTTTGTCAAACAGTGGCATTATGCTAAATAATGTAAAGAAACCTATAAAATATGTAAAAAAAACAAATATACAGTGGCATCACTTAGTAATCATAACATTGACCAAAAAACAGGTTTATTAATAGCCCTGAGATAAAGGACTCTGGACATTATCATGCTATTTGGGATTTGTGAATCTTTATTTTGTGCTCTAATCTTTATTTTGTGCTCTAACAGCTGGATTGACAAGTGTTCTTTTCATATTGTGCAAACACACTACCATGACATTAACCATGTCACAGAATCATTAGCCACATTGAAATTAGCAAAAGTTCAATGAGATCTCAGTGTGACTTCAGGAAGCAAAGGTCTACAAGGCAAAATTGTAAGATTTGTATTACTAGAAGTGACTGGAATAGAGACAACACTATACCAAAGGCATTTTCAGCAAAGATTATTATTCCTTATTATACCTAGCCCCTGGAAGCTACCAGTCTATAGCTTGCCCACTATTGTATTGTTCTTATCAATATATTGTGACCATGTACATTATTGTTTGGACCATATACATTTATTGTTTGTCCATTCAAACAAAGTTTGGGGGTTTTCAATAATAGTTATTTGATTTGCCAGTTTGTTCATTTCAAAACTGTGCCATGATACTAGAAATTAATCTCGGAGCATATAATAAGGAGCTAGCAAACTCAACACATACATTTCCGTGAAACACTGAAAGGGCTCACAATGCAAAGTCAAGGATGCTTCAAGGCAAACAGAAAGCCACAATGTAATAATCTACTTACACAACTGAACAGAACTCCCACCATGCAGAGGTTTCCACCTCTTCTCACCAGCTATGTGTTTGGATAACCATCATTAAAGCACTATTGTTAAACATAAATCCAATTCATCATTATTATCCATAATTCCTAGAAAAAGTATTCCTAAGGCACAGTGGCATTTAGTATTTAGATATAGCTCAAAATAATATATACGTTTAACACTAACAGGACTTGCTGGGTTAAAAATGGATACAACTTGATCTCATTACTGGAAAGGGTTAACAATTCCAATGGAGTGAAAGGAGACGGAAGAGATGCATCAGCATGAAATGATCGGATAACAATGCACCGGCTCTGATTTACTGACAAGACAAAGAAGAGTCTTCTCTGTAGAGATGTTCACATTTCTTACTCATTTTCAAATGGAGACATTTATATTATTCCACCACGGGACAAATGAATACAAATGAAGTCATATGGAAATCAATGTGTTTTGTTTATCTTAATCTTTTCCTTCATGTTAAATAATGTACAGTCAGCAGTGAATCCCAAATTTAATGCAGTCTTGAAATATCACTAAAATCCAACAAGGAGTTACCACGTGTGCGCTTGCTGACAGTGTCATTAAGCTCAAAGCATCTATTCAAAACAACAGGCATTATTAAGAGCCAATAGGTTATCAATCAATAATCAATAGTTTCCATCACATCGGCCTGAAACCGATCACAAGGATAGTTGTTTGAATTCTCGTAGAGAAATGTACTATTTGCCGACACAAATCACTTAAAAGTACACAAGAGTATTAAGTCACAGAACCTTTACAACAACAAACCTATTGGTCCTGGTTTTTTAAAAAGCCAAATACAACTCAGTAGTGTCTAGCATACACGGAATACTCTGATTTGAGCACACACTGACAAATGGCGATGTATAACTACACAAATAATGTAATGCAAAAATATAAGTTTATGTCATGCAAAGCTAAATGTCAAAAGATGCCCCGTACATTTTGGCTACATCCAACTATACAAGTAGAAAGGTCTGTTTACTTCCATTCTGACAGTTTACCTAGCAGTCATGTGTGTACTTACACATTTCGCTGATCCATTGTGCTGGGCTATAGCAATCTTCCTTCTAGTAATAATTTACTCCCATCAGCTGCATAATATCCTTGATAAAACACTTTGTGTCCAGAAACTTCATGTGATAGTAGTTCCCTTTATGTATGCCTACAACTGCCGTACAGTTTAAATACAAAAAGATAAGCATGTAGCTGTGCTTATGTTTATTGTACTGCTGAACCAGCTGTGATCTGATAGGAAGGGACACGCTTACACAAGCCAATCACAGCCAATTTCCATTCCAGGGAAATTCCTGCCTATTTGTTCAGAATCCTTTCAGAGACCTTCCTCTCTATAATAAAAAAAACCCCAGTTCTTTTCCAGGATTATACAGCACTAAATTACATTTTGTGTCTTTGCCATTCTGCTCTCCCGGCTGCCTTGTGTGACATACATCAGCTTAGAGAGAGAGAGAGTTCAAATTCATTCCCAGCTTTCACCTTGCTGGGGAGAGGGGAAGAAGGGGGAGCGTCTGGGCTCAATAATTACTTATTCTGTCACCATGGAAACAGACGGGATGTAGTGAGCTAGATTTGTATAGAACATCTGCTGCCAGATTCATAATCAACTACAATCTCATCTTTCCCCTCCCCTCATTACTTAAATTTGATGTAGCAACTCTGTTTTCCTACCACATCTCCCAGTCTCTCATGATCTACACAGCACTTCTGAAACAACCTGGGTGTCTTCACACAAAGCCACCCACAGTGCTAGAGTCATTGTCAGCCCATGTATCAGTGCAAACACACTGATCATCTGCTTCATCATTAACATTATCTTCAGTATGCATTATATATGTATAAAACATGCTTACTTAAGGTATAAGGATACAACAGCAATCTTATTTTATTTGCTATTCTTTTTTTTAAATAGGGGCATATGAAATAATACATTACAACATCAACAAACAAAAAATATAGCTAGTGTTGAGGTTATCCATCATGTACTACATTACCTGACATTAGCCACAGCTTAGTGTGAGAAACTTTGCAGGTTCTGGGTGTTTTCAGGGACTCAAAAAGTAGCACTATATCCTAGTAGTCTTAAATGCAACTAACCTCAATGTATTCCTTTGTGTTTAGAGCAGGGGAGGAAATGTTAATTATTTTTTTCTTTGGATAAAAACCTTTTTTGGTGGTCCCCTCTGCTTTCTCCCCCACTCTTGAAGGTGTCCTCTTTACCCTTTTCCGTCATCTTACCTTCTAAACACATGTGTGATAATAATATACACACAGAAATTGTTCCTTCAGTAGGGAAGGATGGGGGGAGGGGGGGGCAGATTGGTGCAGGTTAATAAACACATGAAGTAATAGGCTGAAAAAAAACCCGGTATGGACAATAGCGTTCCTTCAACTGTTTTGTGCATCTGCTGTCTATCACAGAATGTATAGAAAGCCTTATATGTATATAATATACGGCAGAACTTGGACAGTAGTGATGTCTCCCTTGTAGAATACTGTATAACCTTATATTTGGTGAGAAGTGATGTCACATATGTTCCGTGAATTTTTAATGTGTGCTAAGACCAAATATATAATTACGGCGCCAGTGAAGGTAAAACACACCTAGTTATGAGGATCACCCCATACAAGCAATATGTTCTGTTACATACTGGAATTCCTGCATAATAATAATAATATAATAATAATAGAATAAATTACTATCAACAATAAATTAAAAAGAAACCGCCTCCAATTATGTAACCTGTGGCCTTGTGCCGTCACAGGTTTACAAAGCTCCTAAAGTAGCTTATAAAATCCATATATTTTACAGTAGGGGTACATTATATCCATTACATACAACATGTATATTCTCACTATGTCAGTCAATAGATGCTTATTATGGGAGAGACATTTACGATTCTCATTCATTCAGATGATATGTTAAAAAACATAAGCAGATCATTCAGTCATCATGATCTGTAAAGGTAACACAAAGGGGCATATTCAATTAGTTACCGTATTGATGGTAATACTGTACCGCAATAACGCAATTTTCCTACGCAACCCTATGGGGTGCGCATGAAAATCCACGTTATTGCGGTACCGTGGATTGACTTCGCGGCCCGTTCCAGAAACCTAATTGAATATGCCCCAAAGTGTATTTATATATATTTCTCATTAATTATCCTAACAAGTTACAAAGTCTTAGGTTAAAATCACAATTCAGGCCTTTTGGCCAGAAAGCAGCCAAATAACTTATCCAGCACAAATCTTTTTGTTTCCGTAACTCAGATTGTCTAAAGAATGCTAGGGGTATTCCAGTAGAACTTTGGTGAGGGTTCTTCCCTTTGCACTCCTAAAATTTTTTGTACTGTGCGTGTTTCCTGCACTTACATATAGCTGTGACCACTGCTGCTTAATGGTGGTGCTGCTTGAGGAATCCGAGGCACCCACTGTTCCTGATTGGAGGAGCACCCGCTTTATTGGAGATATGAGAATATATCCAAAACCTCATAGTTCCTTATTGATTTCACAAACATGGATAACACCACATACATAAAAGCACCCACATCTATCATTCTAAGCAATGAAATTGTATATTTAAAGGAAGCCCCTCTTTTAGAGTCAGCTGCATGTTTTATCTGTTCATATGATCTAAATACTAAGGAATAGATCTACTGTTTTGTGCAAGGTAAACTTTTCAGAGAAGCCTTGTTACTTCCTTCAGGATTTTCTACCTTGCTGCAGACAACCAAGTCATCAATCATGATTGTGCTACTAGGATCTGCATTATACTTCCAATTTGCACAGTGTCTGAATCACACTGTGAAATGCCAGGATGAACAACATGTGATGGAAAGTAAAAGAACAGAAAGAATTGGCATGCTCTCTTAAGTCCAGGCTCCTACAAAGACCAGCAAAATATAGATACTAATTTATCAAGGTTAAAAGGGAACATGTCTTTATAATAAATTTAGGTTAAAAAAGTTATTTCTTAACAAAAACAAGAACACAAACGAAGCTTAATGTAATATATATGAATGTATGTATAACAATATGTTTGGTGAGAAAAAAAATACCCCTTGCACCTTATTTCTCCTCACTCATTCAGTATAAATATCTACTAGGGTGGTATTGCCAAAATACACTTCTAGGGATGGAGGTAAGTATCGGAACTGAAAAGTGCCAGCGGTAAGATCTCATTGGTTAATGCTAGTATACAGGGGCAGGCTGGCCCGGGGGGCAGGGGGGCATCGGTCAGTTCAGGGCCGCTCAGTTTATCCATGGTTAGGGCCGGCCGCCCAGCTCCCCCTCCCCGACTGCACTATAACCTAATTATTACTATATTATAATGTAATGCGACACGCCAGCCTCAGCGCACAGGCAGGCGCGTCACATGACACGCGATGGGGCGGCCGCATCACGTGTCATGTGACGCGGCTGCCTGTGCGCCCCCCGGGCTGCATCTTGCCAGCCTGCGCCTGCTAGTATATAGGAAGTATGGGCCTGATTCATTAAGTTAAGCAACAAATTGAGTAAGATTTCTTACTTAATTTTTCTGGACAAAACCACTTTGCAATGCAAAGGGTGCAAATTAATTTTATATTTTACACATAAGTAAAATACTGGCTTTTTTTTCATGTAACACACACATACTTGAAGTTGATCTAGGAAAAAAAAAGCCAGTATTGAACTTATGTGCAAAATAATAAACTTGTTTGCCCCCCTTGCAGTGTAACATGTTTTTTTCCAGGAGAAAACTTAAGTAAAAAAATGAGTAATTTCCTTAATTAATCAGGCCCTATGTCACACATAGCAAGCCACGTTTACTCTTCCATTTTAATATCATTCAACTTCCTCTGTAAATTCCTCAGTCAGGGGTGTCCTAGGATAAGATGGTAATGTAGTAACAAATTGTCTTGCTTGAATGAGTAGTCTTTACTTTTTGCTCTCCCTCGGTGCTCCTTCATAAAGCATAGTGAAACAGGGTTCGTAACATTATAGGGTTGTTTCTGATGTTAATAGTCCAGTAGGATGGTGATATATACGAGCACCACTTCCAATAAGGCTTTTTATAGTCTTATAGACAGCGTGAGTGTTTCACTCATTTTATCACTTTCTAGAGGCTCAGACCTGAATCTTTAATTACAACACAGCACTATAAATATAAGTCACAGTCCCAATAACTCACAGCCAGTTTCATTCTTCTCTTTACATTACACAGGATTGAGTCCTTAATCACTATTTATTTGTTTGAACGTTTCACTGTATTGACAAATCTGCAATACAACAAATAGCCAAGATCTTTCATCTGAAACTTAGTTATTATACCAATTTCGATCTGTAAATCCATTCCCTATAAGTGCATTTTGGTAATAACACCCTATTAGATGTTTATGTCACATGAGTGAGGAAAAATAATTATTTTAAAGGCAAATAGGTTTTCCCTAGAAATATTTTATTATATACAACTAATATTTCACATTAATCTTCATTTATGTATTTGCTTTGAATAAAAAAACCCTCAACATAAATTACTATTCTATACATAAAAGTTACATTTTAACCTTGATAAATTAGAATCTATATTGTGCTAATCTTTGTAGTAGTCTGGTCTTGGGTTCATGCCAATAGAGAGTACTATCTGTAATTACCTCCTCTACATTACATGGCCTTATACCTATTATTTACAATGGTAAATGAGACATACAGGCTACATCAATCTTATACTTCAGACTACTAACAGAAACACAACACAATTTTGCGCTCAGTAAACCTGCCGGGATTTTTTTTTTTGAGAAATTAAAAGTCAGAAATTGTGAAGAAAAAAAAAAGGTTTGAATATAACATTCACCCCAATGTTGTCAAAACACCAATTAAGACAAATAAACTATCACATTAATTTCATAGCAACATATGGCTCCCCAAGTGTTGGCAAACTAAATGTTCAGAAACGTCAGGGTGTCTTAGTTACCACAGTTCGACGCTCACACGTTTTAGACCTCATCAGACAGCGCCTCAATTTGTTTAAAAAAGCAAAGTAACAGGACATGTTTTTCAAATACGCAATGCTGAATGATATATAAAAACAACATCACGCTTTGTAAAGCATGAACCTAAATCACACACACTGCCTCCAAAAGACTTAATATATATCTTGTAGTTAAACACTACAACTAAAGACTTTACGTAAATGCAGTTGGTACTGTACAAAATACTAGTTCTTATACATAGAATTATAAATGGAGGGGTAAAAAAATAATTATGTCTCCTCCTTCATTATTGAAGCTATCAAGTAAAATTGTTTAGCAGTTTTGCATTACAGAAAAGTTAATAAATATGTTCAAGCAGTGAATAAAGGGCTTGCTCAAGGGGTTAAAAAGGCATTTAGATTGGTAATAAAGCTGGATAGCAGCTTCCATATCAGCCCCGATGTACTAGAAAGACCTGCACTGCTTGGTACTTCCATACGTACATGTTGAACAGGGCCAAGTACCAAATTTTACACTCAAGCCCTTATTTTAGTAGCTCCTATATTTGAAAGTACCCAAAGCTTTATTCCTAGATTTAATATTAGCTCTAGACAATTTACTAACTTTAAATGTAGCCAAACGTCATAGGAGTTCTTCCTTCCCCAACTGCTAATTATATATATATATAAATACATACATACACACACATCTATACATATATATGTATTCACAAACACATACAAATGTATACACACACACATATACAAACTCTTTAACAGCATAATTTGTCATTCAAGTTGCCAGTAATCCCTTGGTTTCCTACAACAGAGCATGGGAGTCTCCTAAGATGAAGTCGTCCTGATATGCCAACAAACAGACAAAAAAGAGAGATAAAGATTCTTGTATAGGTGTGTACCGCTAAGAAAGTTATCATTATTACATCATGTAACCATGTAGATCAATTATTGATTTAACAGTGTTTTGCCTTAAGACTATTTTTCATTACTTATTTTGTGCTTTACGGAATATTGCTGTGAATCCACAGGTCCAATTTATTGCAAAGCACAATATGGATTTTGGAGGTAATGTATGAAAAACTATATCATACTTGCCCACTCTCCCAAAATGTCCGGGAGACTCCTGAATTGTAGATAGGTCTCCCAGGAGAGCAGGCAATTCTTCCGCATCCTGCTCACTTCTTAAGTGGGCAGGATGGGAGCCTCGAATGTCGATTTCGTAGCAGGGCTGGGGCCAAAATGACACGATTGGCTGTGCCCTAAACCCTTCCACCACCCCTCCTGGAGGTCAAAAATTGAAAGTTGGCAAGTATGAACTATATGCTAGGAGATGAGACAAAAATAAAGATAAAATATTCTGTGTTATAATGTACAAAATGAGTACTAATTACCAAAATAAATTAGCAGTCTCATGTCTGTATAAAACCTTTATTTAAGTCTACAAATCAACACAGCATATATATATATATATATATATATAATGTATTTTTTCACTCAGATTTGGAAAACCCTGTCACGAACACCCAGTCTGTCCCAGATACAGCAATCTGAACAGCTGGCCGTGACTGGCGTCACCTTAGTCACTTAGCAATGAAAACACCTTTTCTGCCACCACGACAAATTTATTATGGTGTCCTTACGTTCACCAGAACCACTCACTTAATAAAGTTTCACACTTAAATCATATACACATGTAGCATGAGCATCCCTGGGTTTCGTAAGTTCACAAAGAATCACTGAGAACGCACTAGATTAAATTTATTTAATCTGAAAAAATGTTCCAAGGCTTAGTTACAAAAATTAACAACACGACATATAATATGTTGCACAAATAAGAAAATAAAATAGGAAATAAAATCAGAGTCACTGCTTACTAGTTAAGACCTGGTGTGCGAGGAAACACAGTTGAGAAAGATAGGACACTTCAGTCTTGATAGACGCCCTCATGAAAATGCACACGTTCTTGTCTAAGGCAGAAGATTTTAAACCCTTCTTACAGGCTTGTTCACCCTCACCTTAGGTTTACAGCTTTGGGGCTTCAAACTCCTCCAAAATCCTTATCTATTCCAGGCCTTGCTAGTTTCAAAAGTCTTGCATAGGTTCAAATTTATGTCATCTAGCAAAGCACACGTTGAGATTACATTACAAGGTTACATACATCGTCATACATAAATTAGAAATAATACATGATCGTCACACACCCCTCTAGTCAACACGCATGTTAAAAGAACAATCCTCCCTCCATGTACATGCTGGCAGAGAAAGGAAGGGGGGAGTGGACTTTAAGTCAGATCAGGTTATTCTCTTGGGAATGAATGTGAGTGCTGAAAAGCAAATGCGCTTCAGTCGAAACTATGCAGTCATAACTCACCCGCACAGAGATTTTGTAAAGGTAAGTTATAGGTGAACATCCTAGAAAAATAACTCAATGATTAGATTCATGGTACAAATACAGAAATTGCTTTTAAAAAATAAAACAAGAAAAAAGTATGTGGAATTACAGCTTTACATATCAGTTACACAAATCCTAAAAGAAATTGGTTAATCCTTATATATTGTTAAAATATGAACAATATAAAAACATAACACAAGGAATTGATCTAGGTTTCTGCTGAAGCAGGAAATAGGTGCACTGATGAGCCACATATTGATTAGCAGAGCAGAAGCAAAATTAAATTTTGCAGGTTGAGACTATTATAATGAACTAGAGGAATGAAGAGGTTGCATTTTTAGGTTCAAACCACAAAAGGACTTGAGTCTTGCACCAGCTCAGAGTCATCAGTCATCCTGCTATTTTAATAGGACCCATTTTGCATCTCCATGTTGCTCTTTGGCAGAGGTTTGTATTTCTAAATGGACTCTGATAACAAAAACGTATTACACACAAAATTGACAAACAAACAAAGACCCAACGTCCCCTCATTCTCACGACTATTGTAAGTCATAAATGAGGCTAAACCAAGCAAGAATTTAAGCGAAAAATAATTGTTGTTTTTTTTCTAGGTAAAAGGTGGTAATAAAGTGATAAAAAGTTGGACTGTGACATTTTAAGTTTTGCACAGAGCACTTCTTCAGAATTTTCCACCTCTCCACATACCTCTTGGTTGCAGAAGTATTTCCTGAGCAAGAAGGGTAAGTGTGTTGTCTTATGTGTGTTGGGCTGAAACGTGCAGTTGCAGTGCTGTAGAACCAAGGTGTATTATATTATGCTTCATAAATGACAATGTTAAGGCAGCCATTTTGTGGAATTAAGTCAGCTTATAAACTACATGAGAATTCAGTGCCTTGTGCCTCAGTGATGCCTCTAGTTCCAATTGAATTGCTTGCCTGCATTCTCATGAATATTTCTTCAGCACCAGAATAGCTGACCCCACGGTATGTAGGTAATGAGTCCAGTTTAAAAGGAATGAGGTTTAACAGAACCCCCCTCCCCCTTCTCCTCAAAACAACAAAGACTTTCCACAATTACACAATTCCCATCATTTGGAGTGCATATGTACAAATCAATTTGTTTCTCTGTTTCTCTTGCAGGACCATTGTTGGCACATTTTAAACATTGCTGAACTTGAATTGCGGGAAGGTATAAACACTTACCAAATTGTAACAACCATTTGCATTGTAACAGCTATTTGATAATGTATGAGTTAATTAACACCTTTGCAAGGGTGGGTCCAAAGTCTTACCAGCAAAAGCACATATCACACAAGTACCACACAATCTCACAGCTTTCATCACACAACAAGATATTAGCTTACGTGTACCCTAAATAACCCAGCAGATCAGTTTTACTGCAGCACAAAAGCAAGGTCCGTTACACGCTACATTTTATAGGAGGGGTTTCTGTTAAATTACCAAGCCTGCATCAGTACACAAAAATGCCCAAAAATTCAGATTCTATATACAAGTATTTAAAAAAAAACATCTCAAATTCTCCTGTGGCTGCATGTAGCCATACAAAACTTGTTCAACCTAATTCTGCTTTCCCAGCATGTAAAAAGACCCTACCAGCATCAGTAACGTTTTTAATGTCAACCAACTGCATTTGGGTACTATTCATTTACTTACTACATTGTTAAAATAAGATAATATGAAATACATTTATAACAAAGTTAGCGTTCAGGACATATTTCAATTTCATAAAGCTATAAATTAGTCCAGTAGATTCCCAGCAGTATGTGGCTCAATCCCTTTGTTTCATTCATTGTTTCTCCTTTCCCCCTTCTAAATTCCAAAGTACAGATTGTGAGAGAGGTAGGATTACAAGTGGGAGGAGAGTAAGCAGCATATCATCATTGGAGGGGCAAAAATGTATTTAGCATATGTAGCTTTATAATGTTCACCCTTTTTTCCATTGTAAACAAAGAAAATATAAAGTTCTGCTTGGCACAGCTATACACTTATATATGGAAGCAAAAACAAAACAATTTAACTGAGATATGGCATATTTCATATGCTCTGATTTGTCACACTAATGGACAAGAGAAATGTGACAAACACAAGACAGTATATAAATAACTAAAAATTAGGATAACTAGCCATGAAATTGTAATAACTAGTTAATAGTTGGTAGAGCAGATGGTTATTGGGATATTAGAGGAAAAATCTAACATTATAGATTGTAAGAGCTCATGAACAGGGTCCTCTGTCCTCTTGTTGCCTCCCTTCTCCCTGTACACTACTAGCTTCCTGTTCCTCGCTGCAAAACTTAGTGGTGCCTTTTAAAATAGTAATATTCATAACAATTATAGTGGTAACAATAATTATAATTGTGTGTATGTTAGGGATTTCAGACTGTAAGCTCCAATGGGGCAGGGACTGATGTGTATGAGTTCTCTGTACAGCGCTGCGGAATCAGTGGCGCTATATAAATAAATGATGATGATGATGATGATAATAATAAAATTTAAAGGGCAACATCAGTTAGAAAAAAAAAATCTATTACTAGTATAGAATAAACAAATGATGTATTTTCTTATTTTATAAATTCTTGGCTTTTTTGATTACCCAGATGAAAACAAGTGGAACGCCTCAATCTAGCTGGATCCTGCTCCTGAAGAGCAAAAAACTGGAAGCACAAGAACCTTGTCGGGAATTCTAAATTGACAGCTAAACTCTGGTATTCATGGCATAGCAGTAAAACATTTATTACTTAAACCAGGAATTAAGTTAGGGTCTCTGGGTCAGAAGAGGCTGTAGGTCAGGGAAAGGATGTTTACAGTTAACTTAGTGTACGCTGACCAGACCAATTCATAAATCATTGGGTATGTAAAAAGAATACACAGAAGGTAGCAGTAACCTGCATTAAAATTGTGTTTTGCATTCTTTCATGCTATATGTTTTTTTTTAATGTGTCCCGGATTAAATAGATTGATCCGGTCAGCGTTATTTATTGACATCTGTAAAAGTTGTCTTTTCACAGATTTTTCTAAAACACAAGACACAAAAGAAAACTACAGAAAAAAACAAACTTTTTTTTCCACAACATGATCTATTATTTTCTAATTTATGAAAATGCCAACATTTCCATTAACCTCATAAACTGTTTGCAAAGATTTCTTCATGCTGTCAGGTCGATTATTATTATTAATGATACAGAAAAGCACATTACTCTGGTCGTTTCCAAAAAAATGCAAAGTAAACCTCTGTGTGGCTGGAACATTTTCTGTTAGTTTGTGGGATACCTGTGGCGTAACCTTAAGAATGTATGAACCACGATTACTGTGGGGAAAATGTACTATAATTTTATGAGAAAAAGATTACATAATTGGAATTGTTTAAAAATATTCCTTTCCCGTATCCTTTCTCCCTCCCAACTCCTCTCTTCCTATCTGCAATTCCCCCCCCTATTTTCTAATCCTTTACAAAAGCCTTTATTTTCAGTTCTCTGTGGTTGTCATATTGTTTCAGCCATATTTTTCTATGTTTGTTTGTTCTATGCTTGTTACAAAACTCAATTTTGCTTACATTGTCCGGTTACATCAATGTATGTATTCTTACATTTGACCATTCAAAATAAAGAACTATAAAAATACATATATATTTTTAATATAATTTTTAATTTTGAGTGGTTAAATTGAAATATACAGGAAACCTTGACGTAAAGTCATTAGTTAAGTGTGAATAAACACTAATAATATAGAATGGAAGATGACCAGTTTCTAGGTTTTAAAAATAAAGCAGATTGTAGCGGTAGAGCGAAGTTTGTTGGTGGAGCTGGGCGGGGGGAGTGACCACTGAGTAGGGTGGTGTGAATACACTGTGAACGAGCAGTATGGAGGTAGCTCAGAGGCATAAAAGGGTGTGCTTGAGGGGGAGGGACCTATAGCTGAACATAGGTCCATTACAGGGGTACCAAGGGACTGGTGGTCCACCTTTTAAATATGGGATAATGTGAGAGCGTGACTTGCTTACTCTAGTGCAAAAAATCCTGCTCCATCATTCTTTGCCAGCAAATGTATAACTGATCCTTAAAAAAGCCATTAACAACATCAAGCTCACCATCTGTACATTTTACGGAGCAACTTCACTCAAAGTACTGGTGTGTTTATACCATAATAGTAAGAATTATGGCGCTACTCACATAACCAAACAGCGAGATTACACTTAGAAAAGGGCCTATTAATAAGTTGAAATGTGTCTGCGAGACTGGGGGATAAATTGATCTTTCCTATAGATTGATGGACTCCATAGGTGTGAGACGCGGATATAATCATGGACCTGGGTATACTTAGAACTCTTCATTACATGCTTTTTATGTCCCACATTCGGTAGGAGGATCTGCCAGACCCCACATGGGGAATTTGGTTTTTAAAGAATTGAATGCTACATGTTTTTTATATTTACTTTAAATGCTAGTTTTTAGGTTTGCTAGTTTCCTAGGTTTTAGGAATACAATTTAGAAGGTATTATGCCAGTTTCCTCGCTCTCTTTTTTTTCCACCTTCTGCTGATGACAAAATTCAAAAGGCAACTATTTCTGGTCATTGTGAAACTACCTTATATGATACTTTAGTGGATTCTGTTTGATATGCCTAACAAAGCTCCTCAACATGTGAGTGCCATTACAACGGGCTGTGCGTCTGTGGATTCTGCTGCTTTGGAGGACACATTTATTTTCTATCATTGGATGATCAGTTCCTTTTTTTTGCAACAATATTGCACTATTGTGATATGTTTTCTTTTTACATGTATCAAATATGGGCTGAAAGAGGAGGATTTCTTGACGTTTTTGACATTTGAAATTGGTATTCTTGTTTGATTATATGAGTAGCTCCATCATTTTTACTATTGTGTTAAAAGATTTTTCTATCAGGTAGGGTGTGAAGATTTTTATACACATCCTTTATATAAAATCCTGTGTGTGCTGTTGAGCAGCGGGCCTGGGGGGCCTGTTGGCTTCAGGCTTACCCTTAATCAGAGATCATGTACTCCTGCGCTGCAGGAGTTTTTTTGTTTATTTTAATTTTTTTTTCTTTTTTACAGAAGTAACACTTATTTTTCATCTAGCCCCACAGAGGTGCGAGCAAATATCAACATTACTATTTACCGTAGTAATGGTAAAAATGCGCGGCCACGATGTTCTGAGAAATATCAAACAAAAGAAGCACTGTTGCATAAATACTGTCTAATCCGCATCCAAGTGAAATGAAGGCATGGAAACTCCCTGCCCAATCAGCCCCCATCAACATACAATATGCCACTCCTTTGCACTCTGGTGGAACGTAAATTCAACCAGGAGACCAAGACAAACAGATGGGAAAACTGAAGTTTACAATGTAGTAGGCAATAATGTAAGGCAGAGCTGCTCACATTGTAATATCCTGCTCTCACACTACTGATTTAACTGCACCAGAGGGACACCACATAGTGAACACAAGTACACACAGGGTACAGCTGGCTTATGGCAAGAGACAATAATAATACTGCTTTTTCAGCTGTGACTTTTTGGCATCTCAAGTTACTCTGCACCCTGGACGTGACATCAATTGGATGTTAAGCTTGCAAGTCTTAAGGTGTCTGGTGGATCGAGAGCATATCGACCGTGCCCCACTCACAGTTGAACTGTTGTGCCAGCAACCACTCGCTCTGGGGAAGTAACTAAGCAAAAATCTTGATTAACCAAAAACTCATACAGATAAGGAGCGGTCGGCGAGGTACAAGGAGAACCATGCGAGGACAGAGATAGAAAGGCCAAGAGAAAGAAGGGTATGCAACAGTTGGGGGTGATCAACGGTGTCAAAAGTTGAAGAAAGGTACAGGAGGATGAGCAGGGAGAGGAGACCCATAGATTGTTAGTAACTTTGGCCAGGGCGGTAGCCGGATTGGAGAGGGTCAAGAAGGGAGTAGCCCGAGAAGCGCCTAGAGAGGCATCTGCAGACTAGCCTTTTGAGCAATTTAGAGGCAAGGGGGCGAAGTGAGATGGGGTGGTAGTTAGTGGGTGAGGTGGGGTCAAGATTGTTTTTTTGAGAATGGGAGAGATAAGTGCATGTTTAAAGGAAAAGGGGATGATGCCAGTGGAGAGTGACAGATTGAAGAGGTGAGCAAGATAGGAGCAGGCAGTAGGGGAGAAGGAGCGAAGGAGGTGAGAGGGGATAGGATCCAGATGGCAGGTAGAAGGGGGAGAGAAATGAATAAGGGAGCAGATTTCTTCACCCAATGTAGGGCAGAAAGAGTACCAGAGTTGGTTGGCAGAGCAATGATGGTGGCAGGAGAGTGATCCAAAGAGGAGATGTCAAGCCTGATAGCTTAAATTTTGGAGGAGAAAAAGGAGGCAAAGTCGGTGAGAGAGAGGGAGAGTGGGATAGGAGAAAATTGAACATGGCAAAGAGTCTATTGAAATTGAAGGACTGAGAAGAAATGAAGGACTTAAAGAACGATTGGTTGGCGAAGGAGAGGATGGAGCTGTAGGAGGAAAGGAAAAATTTGAAGTGAAGGAAGTTGGCCAGGGAGCGCTCAGCAGCACAGGCGCTCTTTCGAAGGAAGCGGGTGAATTTAGAGTGCCAAGGTTGGGGTATCAAATAACGGCGATGGACAGAAGAGGCAGGCATGACAGCATCCAGGGCAGTGGTGATAGAGTGGTTATAGAGGGAGGTCGCTTGGTCAGGGCATGCCAAGGTGAGAAGGGAGAGGAGTGTTTTGAGAAAGGAGAGGAATGAAGTAGGGTCAAGAGCGTCAAGATTGTGCCTAGTGAGGGCAGTTTTAGGCCGGGGGAGCAGGGGACAGAGTGAAGGAGAGGAGGAGGCAGTCAGGGAGTGGGAAGGGAGAGTTAGAGAAGTCAGAGAGATCACACTGATGAGACAAAACAAGGTCAAGGGAGTGACCAAGACAGTGGGTTGGGGAAGATATCCACTGAGCAAGACCAAAAGAGCGAGAGAGGGCGATAAATTTAATGGAGGCAGGGTCAGTGGGGTTATCAATAGGGATGTTAAATTCTCCTAGTATAATGGAGGGGAGGTCAGAAGAAAGGTAGTGGTGAAGCCAGGCCGTGAAGTTGTCAAGAATGAGGGAAGTGGGGCCAGGGGAAAGGTAGATGACAGAGACACGAAGGTGGATGGGGGAGTAGAGATAGATAGAGTGGATTTCAAATGAGGTGAAAGAGAGGGAAGGCACAGTGAGAATAACCCAAAATGTACAGTTAGGGGATAGGAGTAGGCCTACACCTCCTCCTGGTCCATCATCTAGTCTGGTGGAGTGAGTGAAGGAGAGGCCTCCATGGGATAGAGTGGTGAGGGGAGCGGTGAGGGAAACAGTGTCTGTAGAAGAGAGCCGGGTTTCAGTGATAGCAAGAAGGTTAAGAGAGTTGGAGATGAAGAGGTTGTGGATAGGGGGCAGTTTATTACAGATGGATCCAGAGGACACGGGAGAAGGGGAGGGAGGAAAGTGGGAAGATGTGGATTAGTTATTGCCTAACTTAAAGCTAAAACATATGTGAGTGCATTACCTATCAATGACTGAGTAAAGTAACCTATGACAGCAAAGATTACCAATGTAATTTGAAACAGAGCCGCAAGTAAATAGTCAAAATTTTAAAATTTATTTTTACTAAGTACCCAGTAGGAATCTATATGGACCCTGGCGGTTTTGTATTGTATTATATTATGTTACTATGTATGTTTTAAGCTGTTTTAATATAGAATTTATATCTGTAATCTAAGTTGTTTATCAATGCGCTTTTTGACTTATGCACTAGTATCATTAGGACTATAAGGACGCATTACTAGCTATATTATTTGGCCCCGGTATGGTTATATTCAATCATCATTATCATTGGTGGTATTATAATAATAATTTTAACTGCTAGTTCTAGCTGAGCATTCCTGTTTGGTTTGTTGATGTTCGTTACTATGACAACTTGCAGCCTAACTTTATTTACAGCACCTTTTCAGACAATGAGCAATCAATCATGTGCTAATTGGTTGGGTGTGATGATGTGATCGCCTGCTCGGCGAATAAACAGCATCTCTAGCGACTCGTGACTTATTTTCTCTGATGAAAGCGTCGTATTGGACAAAGAAATGAGTCAGAACATGAGTCTAGAAACATATATCTACTATTTGGGACTGGAGCTGTGATCCGTTTTATCCTGGGGTTCTGGACTATTTATTTTTGTCACTGCCAATCCACTATACCATCTGTGGAATAATTCCCATTACCTCTCTCAACACTTGTTTGAGGATGAATGCAGATACTTATCTGTCTTGATATCGGACATTTTATGAACTGTATGCTGTGGCATCTTTTTCGCATGCTAATGAACTTTATTCTGATATTTATTCTAATTGCAACATTTTCTTCATGCATGCTAATGAGTTACTTTGCATAATCCTTCTCGTATCAGCTAAGAAGAGTTTGTTTATTATCAGTGAACTAGCTGACTTAATATATCCTATTCAAGGACTTTTAAATTGTTTCATTTGCTCAAGGATTCCGTTGTTATTATGAATTGTTGATTGCTGTTTGTGTGACAGTTGTTTATATTTTTATTGATTTTATTGGTTTTTATCAATCGTATTCTATTGGTTGCCACAATACAGCGCTCTCTGCTTCCTTATTCATTTACTATGTTTCAGATTGAGATATCTGCTCTTGAGAGCTGCAGATCAGGCTGTTTTATGATTCTTAGCGCCCAATCTATTTTGCATTTTTGGTATAATACGGGGCTGCTTCAGAGGAACTGACATTTTAGGAGGGCTGACCCAGTTTCTTGCCAGATGCCCATTGTCTCTTTTAGGACTGTATTTATTAGTTGTCACTTATGAGTGTTTTAAGGTTTTTATTACATTGAGTCTCATGTGAGTAATCTTTACTCAAGGAATGCTGGCAAACTCCTTCTATCAGATGTTGTAAACTTTTATTCCCCTGCGGATGCTGCCCTTTTAGCCAACAAATATTTGGGCTTACCCAGAGCCTGATTAATGATTCACACCTCTATTGGCCAATACACTCACAGCCCCCTTGCCTTCCATGCCTAGCTAATACACAGTAGGTAAAAACAGACACGTCCTTAATTTAAAATCAGACTTCCTTCCCCCCCTTCCCAATATTTATGTTCCCATGCTTTTAAAACTCAGCTCTACTTTGCCTGTTAAAAGGGTCTTCCACTCTTTGTCACATAGTCTTCATTAAAATCAGAACTCTATAGCAGAACAGAAGCATGAACGAGTGCAACTGAGGGTCAATATATGAAAGTGGAGGGGGCTGTTCTGTTTGCAAATGTCGCTATACTTACCTCTCCAACTGCTTATCCTCAAGCACCTGCCCAAAGAGGACTCATTGTCTTCAGCCTTTACCATGGGAATACATCAAGATTGAAACCTTACTACATTTTTCTTTCATGTTTCCTTTATACTTTGTAAAAGAACTATTCTCTTATATTTTAAAATTAATTTTCATTTATACTTCTCCCTGTCCAAATTTTGCAAACTCAAAACTTTTGCACCCCTCACAAAAGCCTTGCGCCCTAGCCTGCAGCTTAGTCAGCCTATTGGATAATCAGCCCCTTAGGTTCCCAACAAAATCTGGTGCATTTGTGCATATTTGTGATGTCACACAGAACATTTGAGCTGCGAGGTTGCACTTTCATAAATGACTATTAGTGTTTGTATTAGTATCATGTATTCAATATAAGCAAATGAGAAATGATCTGCGTTTCATGATCTATAAATAAAGTTATGGAATTCTTCAATATTTTTATACTTAACAGTGCAGGATACAATACATTATTTATTAATGCACACAATACATTAAACCCAAAGGGTCATTAAGGAACACATACCGAGTGCATCATTAATATTCTAGTCACTTATGTTTATACATGGAAATTAAAAAAAACATTTCTTGAAAAACATCTGAGTGTTCTTAGTGTTTACTGTACATAAACATTTTTACACTTGCTCCTGATTGCAAACACATGTTTTAGCATGCATGCTCAGCCATCAGCATTACTAATTGACACTAAGGTCTAGATTTACTAAGCTGCGGCTTTGAAAATGTGGAGATGTTGCCTATAGCAACCAATCAGATTCTAGCTGTCATTTTGCAGAAAGTACTAAATAAATTAAAGCTAGAATCCGATTGGTTGCTATGGGCAACATCCCCATTTTTTCAAACCCGCAGTTTAGTAAATATAGCCCTAAGACTAGACCACTAGTTGGAGCAAAGGATAAGGCAGAAAACCAGCATACGTTTGCGTGCGCCTGAGTTGGACTTGGGCATGGCTGCACGGGAACGCCCTTACTATACATTGCCTACATGAATCTGCCCATTCCCCACCCTGTTGCTTCCCTGAAATCATAGGGTGTAGTAAGTGTTGTTTGCGCTCGAAGATGACATGGACGCGACTGCATCCTGTTGCATATCGTCTGGTTCTGAGCATGCCAAGAGTGAGATACGTTAAAATATATTCCTTAATGACTCAGGCCCAAAGTGTATAACAAATTTTTTTTAATTAATTTACCAAATTGTCAAAAAAACTTTTTGATAGCAGTCTGCCACTATTAAAATCATTCAGTTTGACACAGTTCACAATAAATACAAATAGACTTTAAATTAACCCTCATGGTGCCACATGAGCCTTGAAAGAGTTGAAAAGAAATGTTTTGCAGGTTCATTTAGCTTTAGTGGAATTAAAAGAAAAAATAGTATGAGGGCCATGTATCTTTCTAAATGCCTGAGCTGCTGAAATTGTCTGCACATTAATCACCTCTCATGCTATCTGCAGTTCAACACAAATGACAGCTTAACCGCAATAAGGAGAAAAAAAATCATATACTCTGATTTCTAATATTCCTCTATTGCAAAGAATAACTGTGACTTAGAATTGTTGTGTCAATATAAATATAAAAGTACATTAGTTTCCTAAAAGTGCAGACCCACTGTTTGACATTAATAAAACACAATGGGCCTTTAAGGAAAGTAAGGCAAAAAAGGGAGTAAATATTTTCTGGGACAAATGCAAGGGGTGCAAATTAATTATTTTGCACATAAGTTAAACCATGGCCGTTTTTTCATCTAGCACACAATTGAGAGCTTTTGTTTTTACACTAAAATTTAAAGTTGATCAAGGACATGCCCTATCCCAACTCTAAAACTGCCCAAACATTTTAAATTTACCTCCCCCTCAAATGCAACATGGTTTTGCCCAGGTGCAAAGTTACATCCTTTTCATGATTTGCTCTCTTTAATGACTCAGGCCCAATAAGTGTTTATTCTTTAGTATTATAGAGAGGGGACTTAAACCAATAGCCCCTTCCACAAACCACAAGACCAACACCGATTTTCCCTGCACAAACCCTGCTTCAAAATAGCCCTAGCCACAAGTTGTGAATGGAATGAGTGAAGGAGAAAGACAACAACCACACTTTCCCACAAACCATTCAGAAACAGATATACTAGTCTTCCCACATCCCAATTGTGAAGCGCTACGGAATTTGCTGGCGCTATATAAATAAATGTTGATGATGATGTTGATGATGATTACACACTGATTTCACAGCCACGGACTTATCTGTTACATCCTACACTTTATCAAATGCCAGGTCCACATGCAGCATTGCACATGTACTTGTCAAATCTTTAAGATTCACCCGCACCCTAAAATCTTAGTTTTTGTTGTTTTCGTGTTTTCTGAAAAACTTTTTTTTTTTCCTTTACTGTACCCCGTCCCTGCACTTCAGGAGATGCAGTGCACAATTCCATAGATAATTACCCAGATTGACAGCTCACTCTATGAAACCAGAAGTCCTGCTGAGCATGTTCTACTGTTCTCCACTGAATTCCTGTACCATTAACTTTGCACTCTATAGTGTTCCACAACCACTAAACTTAGCACCCAATATGGCTCTGCACATTAGTTTTGGTACCAGCTAAGGGTATAAATATTACTTTTGGCACAATTATTTAATTAAGTAAGGGTGACAAAAATTAAGACGATTTTCTTATTTTTTTTTATTAATTAATTGCGGAATCAAGTCCATTCTTCCCAGTTCAACACTCATTGGTTCTATCCCTAAAATCTCTGTCTGATATCACAAATATGAGCAGTATCTAGAAAATATGTTTCTTTGCTCAAGCAGAACATAGAAATTGACCACATACAAAGTCATAAAGCTATTGCATACTTTATAAATAAACTATATTTGCATATATTATTACTTAATTTTGTGAGATTATTTTTGTTAGCATTATATTAGTATTGATGATCTTTGTTTAAAAAATGTTGCACTTGCCCAATTCTGTCGATTAGCAATTTGGAAAGTACATTTTAGCATGAAATTAAAAGACATACTATTTCAGTAGTCTATTTGTATATTATTACAGCAGCACAGATCCACTTTACAAGGACAGAATTACATACAATGATGAAAAATAAAAACTAATGGTCATTTTTAGTTGCATGAATATTGTATTCCTTTATATTAGATGACAGCACATTTTAAACAGAAACCAAACACAGATTTCTGCTATCTTCTCATTAAGCTGTAAGGCAATACTGCCTCAAATAAAGTGCTAATATAATTCGATGGAAACCAAAACATACAAAAAGGAAAACATTTTCTACAGAAAATAAGACATCTGGTCAAGCATCAAAAAAGCTACGTGAAAACAAAAAAGCAATCATATTATAACCAGATGGTATATTGTCTCTGGAAAACTTGGAAATATAATGTTTCACCTGCTAATGTTGCAGGCAGTGAAGAAGTATACCAAATGGTTACTCTTTCCAGATGGTGTAAAATTGAACGTTAAATGCAGGAGATGTAGACACTTGATAACAATGTTTCAAAACTGGACACCTCTTATACTGGGATCATTTATTTTTATAAGTAATTGTTTTGCAGGATTACCCCAAAAGATTTATAAAAAAAAAAAAAAAACAACAACACTGGATGGATTAAATTGAAGGTGGTGATCAGTATTCAAAAATTGCAAGCTGGGAGGATGTTCATTGTAAGTTGGCCAGCTGCAAAACTGGAACTACATTCTTACACAGAAAGCCTTAGTGATGTAGGAGACTAGAGTCAGGATGCAATCTGTAAACATAATAACTAGCAGGGGCGGATCTAGAAAAATTTTCTACCCCGGGCGATATAGGGGGGGGGGGGGGGGGAATTTAGGCCCCGCCCCCTTTCTGACTTCTAAGGCTGCCGGCGGCTGCACAGTATGTGCAGGTCCGCTCGGAAGTGACAATGTGCTGCCTGGCTGCCTGTTTAAAACACAATCAGAGCAGCCGGGCAGCACACTGTCACTGCCGAACGGACCTGCACAGTGTGCAGCTGTCGGCAGCAAGCCCCTGCTAGGGGGGGCGATTGCCCCCTGTGCCCTCTCATTTCCTCCTCCCCCCCCTGGGGGTCTCCCTGTCATCTGTGCCGTCCTTCTTGGGCTCCGTCGTATGCAGACCTACCCCTCTCCCCTCCTCCACCCCTAGCTGTGCTTTGAGCTCTCAGAGTTATTGTGCTTATTGTTTACTGTACTGTGCTGTCTCTCCTCATATTGTAATTTTGTTTGTCCCTGTACGGCGCTACGGACACTTAGTAGCGCCCTATAAATAAAAATTAATAATAATAAATACACACTGCTCTGCTAAAAGAACCATGACTCTTTCACCAATGGCTACATGCATAATGCTAGAACAACTGTACAATCACTCCATCCGCATCCAGAGAACTACAAAGACACTACCCAATCAAAATTAATCACATTAGTGCAATATAAGAGCAATAACTGGATTAAGGGTAGCAGCTATGCTATGACAACCCTATCAGCTGGGAATGTAAATGTGCAATAATGTAATAATGTTAAACAGGCCCATCAAGTTCAACTTTTACATTTTAATTGTATTGTGAACAGCTTGACAATACAGTAATTCAAATGAAAAGAAATCATTTTAATTAACTGGTCTGAGACATTCTTAAAACAATTTAGTGATATGAAAAAAAATCTTTTACAGAACCAATGAGTCACATAATATAACAATGTCTTAGTAGACAGTGATTTAATAAACATAGGACTGCAATGTATCGTAATTCATAAATGTCACTGTTGCTTCCCAAACTGTATAGTTTACAGAAAGCAGGCATGAAATTAAGACTATATGGGGAGATTCAATATGTGCCATGCTTTATTACCGTTTATACGGTAAAAAGTAACACTTACATTTGCTCGCACTGCTATGGGGTGCAAGCAAAAGTGAGCAGTACTTTCACTAAAAATCCCCCAAAAAAACATCATTCCGGGA
Organism: Mixophyes fleayi; assembly: GCF_038048845.1. NCBI lineage: Eukaryota > Metazoa > Chordata > Amphibia > Anura > Limnodynastidae > Mixophyes > Mixophyes fleayi. The sequence goes on from NC_134406.1 coordinate 94,026,332, forward strand.
TACTACGCAGCAATGTTTTTTAGAATTGAGTCTGCCCCTATACATTTTCTACTTTAGTAGTGATTATATTCAGCAGCCAGTCAGGCTGGTCAGCTCCAGGTACAAAGTAAATCACCTTCAATTACTTACCTCAAACACTTTCCCTTACATGTTTTACATTGAAGAATCAGGTTAAAGACAGAAGTGTAATACAGAAACGTGACTTAGCAAGGAGGCAACTGATCATGACTGGGATATTTGCACAAATAAGAAAAAAGGGGGAAACTGGATTTATTGTAGCTCCTACATCATTGTAAAGAGGGACGGATGTTCCATTAAAATGCCGATATGTGGCCTCAGAGCAGTATAGGGTAAAACAAATGAAAACATAACTTTTATTTGTTTCCTTAAAAAATGGCAAGTTGACTGTATTAAAAACTAATTTTGTAATCCAGTTTGTGGAAACATACATATTGGTAAATTAATAGACTTGTATGGTGTGCTCCCAGTTGCCCAAAAAATTATATTTAGAATTCTAATTTTAGAAACAGCAACTAATTACTGTTTTTGTTTTGGCTGCTGCAGTGTTGTCAGCCTGAGTGTAGTCACATGAACTCCACTCACCTGCAGCTCAATCTGACACCTGACCTGATTAGCTACTACTGCTTTGAATACCTATCAGTAACCATTGAGCCTTTGCCAGCTATAGCGTTCACACGCTTGCTTCTCCGTGTTCATGTGAAACATTCGTCTCCTGACCTCTGCCTGTGACCCAACTACCCCTGATCTCTGCCTGGATAGACCTTTTGTTTGTGACCCCGACTATGTGTATCGCTGCCTGGTCCCACCCATTGCCTGTTTGACTTTGCCTTTCACCTGTAAGACCACCACCCAGCTGCAGGATTGTGGTGCCCGCTATCTCCATCAGACGCACTTGTGTCAGCGGTGTTTCACCATCCGGATTTACAGTTCAACCTTGTTCTTGCTCCTTCCCTTGCACTGTGTTGCTACCCAGCTCCATTCTCTACTCTGCCAAACTGTTATACTAGTGGAGCTTGGTACTACATCCTAATACAACTCAGTATATTCTGGTCCAGGTGCATTCTGCATCCCAGTTTACATAGAGACCTGTGCTCAGCATCCTACTGCCAAGTCCTTTGTGGTACCCAGCTACCGGAGTTAAGTTATCACTACTCAAGATTAAGTCCTGGAGACAACAGAGTCCTGGTAAGTGTATCTGGTTACATGGGAAAATGGGTTGCTAAAGGTGAAGCTCTCCTCAACAATAGGTTCTGATAACTTAACTTGTAGGCAGATTCCATATAAAAAGGCTTATGGGCAAAATATCAATTAAGCATAAACTTCTGCGTTCATCCTCTTGCCAACCCCTGGATCCCCAGACAATTCTACGACAGATACACTGACCAGTATACAGAATACTGCCCATTGGATGTATGAAGCACTGCTGTCTATAGAAATAAGGGCAAATCTCTCAAATTTAATACATCTGGTGCGCATACATATACACACACACACAATACATATATACACACACACACACACAATACATACATATATACACACACACACACACACACACACACACAATACATACATATATACACACACACACAATACATACATATATATACACACACACACACACACACACAATAAATACATACATACACACACAATACATACATATATATACACACACACACACACACCGACCCAGTAACAAATTACAAGGCAAACAGAGTGGCAATGTTGCCTTACCTTATGTCTTGTCACAGTCTTTATTAAATACAGCTGCTGTTTATGCTGTGATTCAGTATGATTTCTCTGCCTCAGGTCTCTTCTTGACAGCTAAGAATCCAACATCTGACATTTTTACATCAGGGGACATATGACAAAGTCTTGTCATAAAACAATGATGAGCCTTAAAAAAGGTCTCATAAAAGCATGGCGCTTATTCATGTACACATAGTTTACAGTACCTATTCAAAAATAAAACAACTGAAATGACACTTCAGATACAGAAGTCTATTTTAGTGTTTCATCAATGTGAAAAATATCTTTTGAATGAATCAAGGTTTGTTCAACTGTCATTATCAATAAAATGTTTTATTGATGATGGTAATATAAACCTTATACTATCGGAAAGTGTTATGCTCTTGTAGACCATTGAAGTAAAGGGAAAATGCACATTACCACAAGCAATAGCATACAATTTTAGCTTTATATAGCTTTTCATTTAAAAAATGACGACGTTATTTACTAAACTTTTTTTTTTGCAAAATATCAATCAATAATAAAAACAAATGATATTAAAGTCACAGTCCTTTTGCAATTTTTAGTGCCTGAATATACATTTTTTCAAGATGCTGTACATATTTCAGCTTCACACAAGTTTTGTCAACTAGTTCAGAAATTAACCACTTCATGACCATATATTTGTGTCAGAGAGAATAACATTAATTTTCAAGAGTGCATCTTGTATGGTTTTTCTGTAACTGATAGAGCTTCCTTATGGTAGAAGGGTGAAATAAATATATTTTAATATTATGGCCATAATAGATATATTTTAATATTATGGTACTAATTTAGGGAAATAATGAAATACAAGCTGGTACTTATCCATCATGCAATACCATCAGGGAGGCGTCTGGCTCCAACTTTTTTCTGCAGCAGGTCAACAACCCCAAACATACAGCCAATTTCATTAAGAATTATATTCATCATAAAGAACAACAAGGAGTCCTGGAAGTGATGATATGGCCCCCATAGAGCCCTGATCTCATCATCATCGAGCCTATCGAGGATTACACAATGAGACAAAAGGATTTGAGCACGCCTGCTAAGTTCCTTCAAAAACTGTGTGCAAGTGTACTTAGAAGAATTGATGCTGTTTTGAAGGCAAAGGGTGGTCACACCAAATATTGATTTGATTTAGATTTCTCTTCTGTTCATTCACTTTGCATTTTGTTAATTGATAAAAAAAAACTATTAACACTTCTATTTTTGAAAGCATTCTTATATTGCAGCATTTTTTCCACACCTGCCTAAAACTTTTGCACATTATTCTATATACAAACACATATAATCAGTGGTCAAAATGGGCTGGTATATGGTGGCCTGCCATACCACCACTTCTTTCATTGCCATAATTGTAAAACTATTAAATTCTTTCATTCACCTACATTTTTCATACCGCCCCATCTAAATTTTCACTGCAGTGTATATGTATATATGTATGCACTCACACACATATATACACACACACACACATATATATATATATATATATATACACATACATATATATATATACACATACATAAGTACTCGTGTCTACAAAAAGTGCTTATTGCAGTGGACGCCAGCTTCTGGAGCAAGCAGCTATTAGTAATCATACAGAGCGGCAGGAAACACAGACAGCTTCAGGCTCTCATCACTATAATGGAGGGATTTTTTTCATTAACACAAGCTGAAATAAAATAATCTATTAATGCTTTTCAAGAGGTTCTAACCTTCTTCCCCTGGGCTATAGGCGTAATACAATAGGGTCTTAATAAAAAAATGCATTTAAAAACTGTAAAACAGTGATTGGTTTAATTATGCATAGATTAAATAAATAAAAATAAAATAGAAGGTCACTGCACTAGAGTAACTGTTAAAAAACCAATAGAAATCCATAATAGATTAGAGCAGATCAGATAAAAAAAATACCTTACAAAAACTAGTATGATATGGCTAATTGTAAAACTGATGACTCAACTCTACGGGTGGAATTCAACTGGCCGCGTTAATGTCGAACTTAACGGGCCTGCGCACAATTACCATTATTACGGTAATAGTGGGCCTAATTACCGTTAATACAGTCATTTCTGTGCTGGCTTTTTGCTCACAGCTCCCTGAGCAGCGAGCAGGAAGCAGGTTTAAAATTACCGTATTAACGGTAATAGGTTTAACGATGCGCTACTTTGGGAGGAATTGAATTCCCCCCTATGTGTAATGTTGTTTTGCCACATTGATTGCACAAATAGATTAAGTGGCTATAAAATGCATTTACTCACTTTGACATTTTTCATATTTTATTTTTTCACTTCAGGCCATGAAAATGTATTTATTTGGGAATTATTAGCAATAGCTAACACAAATGTATAATGTTTATAATAACAAGTTTTGCATAATTACAATTAAAAAACTGACCCTAATTACAAAAGTATTAATCCTTTTGTATTACCCCTAAAATATTTGGTGCAATCAGTTGTGTTCAAGGGTCACACAAATAATTGACTGGAGTTAACCTGTGTACAATTAAAGTTTTTAAATGATTTCAAACAAATACAGGTGTCTTTGTGAAGTCCCACAGTTGGTTACTTTATTTACAAACAAAAGCTTCCAGGCGAAAACAAAGAAACATTCACAGTATATACAAGAAATTGTTATTGAAAATCTCAAGCAGAGGAAGGATATGATACAATTTCAAAAGATTTTATTAGATATTAGCCCACTATAATGAAATGAAGATAAAGTGGCATTTAAAGTGAATTGATTCAGAACAGGTGATCATCCCAAAAGTTTCATCTGTGGCAGAAAGGCACTTGCCCATTGCACACATGGAAAAAACAGTTCATGGTTCAACAACCACCCCGGCATGAGACAAACCTGTGCTTTATACAGGGTCTGACTAATATTTCAGGCCCTGAGCCTTCCACGCCAAGCTAATGCTCCGCAGGTAAAAATTAACCCCATTTAATTTAAAATCTGGCTTCTTTCGCCCCGTTGCTAAACAATGTTTATGTTCCCGTGTTTTGGAAACTCATTTCCATTTTGTCTTTTTAAAAGGACCACAAGAATTATTTCCCCCTCCCCCACAAGCCTAGTGCCCTAGGCTGCTGCCTAATTTGTCTATTGGATAATCAGGCCCTGGCTTTATAAAATAGCAAAAAGGAAACTAACAAGAAATTTTGACTGGAATCTGTCAGTAAGCAGAAGAGAGACTCGCATATCAAGTTGGCGAAGACTCTATGATTAGAGGGGAACAAGACGTAGCTTTTTGACTAGAACCCAAGAACGCTATCCCTGACAAGAAGCATGGTGGTGGGAGCATAATGCCACGAGGATGCCTTTCTGATCCAGGAACTTGAAAGCTTGCCAAAATAGAGAGCAAAGTGGATGGAGTGAGATATAGATGAATATTTGAGGAAGATTTAAATTTCAGCAGAAAAAGGGGGAGAAGGTGGCACACATAAAAATGCATTTTATTTAAAGGAATAAACTTAATAATAATTTACGACACTAGTATCCAATCCATGCTCTTAGATAATGGCTGACATAAATGTAAAATAAATCACAAAATCACTATTAAAAATCAAAAACATCGAAATAAAATAAAATGCTTGATAGAGATGAAACCTATTATTAAAAAGACACTGAATAACAGAATGACCAATCTATACAATATACTGTCCACTAATATCACTGTCTAAAACTGGTATTGCAGATATCAAAATATTGTAAGCTTGGGGGCAGGGCCTTCTTACCTCTCTGTGTATGTATTACCCAGTATTGTTTTATTACTGCATTTGTTGCCAATTGTAAAGTGCTATGGAATTTGCTGGCTCTATATAAATGATGGTGACAAATTTCTCTTATTATATAGTAACAAATATAACACGTGATTTTCATGTAGAAAGAATTGCTGCCTTTCACAAGGACAATAAGCTAAAGTGGAGTGGCTTAAATATGAAAATAAAGTCAATGTCTTGGATGTGGCCTGGTCAAAGCCCTGACCTCAATCCCATCAAGAATTTGTAGAATATGAAAATTGTTATGCTCCAATGGCCCCAATCCAACAAAATTCCAAAGAAGTATGGGTGAAAATTGCAGGGACCAGATGTATAAAGCTGGTAGATAACCAGATAGACTCACAGTTGTTGCAGTTAAAGATGCTTCTAAAAACGATTTTAAAACAACGGGGAAATACTTATGGAATTAATTAGAGTATAGAGAGTTCTGTCATATTTCATGACAATGTAGTTGTAATGAATTATTAGAGCATTCTCATGTTTTAATAAGAGAGAAACATGCAACATGCAGTTTTTTTAAAAACAGAAAATAAGGGGATTCAACAATAAACCATACCAAAAAGCATGGGTGGTAGGAGTACCAATCACAAGTCACAATCAAGAGATGACATTCACACCCCCTGCCGTCAATTTAAAATGGCAAATATTCTGTATAATGTTCTGTTCTGTAATACAGAAACAGCGGAGCCCATGGAAAAGTGGCCCCATATAGCAGCTTTCTGGAGCACACCAATACATGTTTACAGCAAGCGGTAGTGGAGCGCTAAAGCTTGTATATGTTTCAATTTAACCTATAAGGGATGAGGGATTCCAGTGTATATATCCAATAGCCATAAAAAGCAAGGTTGGATATTGTGTCTTTGTTAAATCGAATGGTTGAATTGCCTGTCTGGTCTATACCAGCCTAATCTGCTATATCTTTCCTAAATCTCTGCTGTACAGCCATCAATTTGGATTTTGTGAACCAAAGTGAAGGGGAACAATGCTAGTAGATGTTTATTGTATGTATTTTTTGTACCCTATCTACCCATGGTATTCTATACTGATGACTGACACCACATTATAGCAAACCTATCCTTTTACTTCAATGTCAAGGGCCTCAACCATCCTCGTAAGAGACACCAAGCAGAAGAGATGCACAGAATGCAAAAGATTAGTAGGTATTTTTTCCGAGATACATTTTTAAGAGTTTCCACAAATCTTTCATAGTTTTCCATATTAGGTGCCACTGTTCAAAGCTTACATGACATTAGACATATACTTTAAACCTCCTGATGACCTGACAAAGACCAGTTTACCTTGAGATTTTGAGATCCCTTGACTGCAGAAATATGTTGATAATTGATGACACTGGTTACCCTCATCTTAAAAGCTGGTTGTTGACAGATTGCTCAGGCTTATAAAAAAATCTTTTATAATCTACTTTTCGACAAGCAATCGACTTGGCTGGCAAAATAAATTTTTCTACAAAAAAATATATATGACATGACTGATGAATTTATATTACATGTGAATCTTGACTATATAGATTTGCAGCTCATTATATGTAATATCTTACTGGGTCACACTCAGCTTAATAAAAGGTGCCTTATTACCGTATATACTCGTGTATAAGCCGAGTTTTTCAGCATACTTTTGTATGCTGAAAAAGGGCACTCGGCTTATACACGGGTGAACTTACCTGGTGTCCGGTCCCTCGGCTGTCAACTTCTGCATATGCGTTCCAAATGCCGAACTTCCTGTTGTTGGAACGCATATGCGTTCCACTGCCGGGTAAGTGAAAAAATCTCTCTCTCTCTCCTTTTTGTTTTGTTTTTTTTTAATTTACAGTGCAATTACATAATGAACAAACAATACAGCCACCATGTTCATACATTTATATCCCTACCCCTTATATACCCCTTTATTTAGGTTAGGTTGTACCCAATGCCAATGATTTTATAATCATTTATGAATGTTCCTTGTCATCTACTGTTATTTATGGTTTAGCTAAAAATGATTTCATAGATTGAACCTATCATTTTTATTTAGGTTTTTAAATTAGCGCTCTTTTCCACCCTAGGCTTATACTCGAGTCAATAAGTTTTCCCAGTTTTATGTAGTAAAATTAGGTGCCTCGGCTTATATTCGGGTCGACTTATACTCGAGTATATACGGTACATGATTTTTAAGACAGAGCCCTGTCATGCACTATCCCCCCCATCCCTTTTTTGCCTATTGTTTTCTTTTCATTTGGTTGCTTCTTTCACTTTTTGTCTATTTTCCTGTTTTTAATAAACAACTTATTCTCACCTGTGTTTTGGAAACCACAGTAGAAGTCTGCCTTAGCAAATGTTTTCGAATGAAAATGAGAAATGTGTTCCAATGGACTGATTTGGTAAACTTGGACCAAATCTGGTACTGAATCTATGCCTTTTGGCCCAATAAATTTTGGTTCTGAAATGTCATATAAATGTGTTAGGATAAACATTATTGTTTGTAATAAAAATTTGACTTGCTCTGAAGACACAATGGGATCCAAGTGTAGATAGTAACTAAAAATAGCAGAAATTCCTAGTTTGTGGGAAGTGTTTGAATCTAATGTGCCTATATAAACAAAATTCATCTTTCATTAATGTCCTGGAGAAAGGTAAGTAAAATGTGCAATCTCTCACGAATAAAGGTACAAATGGATTAAATCACCTTTGCAGGTAGTGATATATAAAACGGGATAAATTGGAGGTAAGCAAATTAATGTCCGATATAATAGAGTTTGGTTTACTTATTAAACTTTTTATAATACTTTTCTACTAATTTTAGATTGAAAGCAAATATAAGTGGTTTACCAAGACATTAATAATTTTTTTCAGCTTAAAATTCTGAAAAAAATGACTTACTATAGCCTCTCTTGCAAAAATCATTTATATCCTTTGTGCTTGATATTTTTTGCGCCTAGCAGTTTATGAGGCATGCTCCAAATAACCCCAGCACTTATCACACAGCATCCTAACTTTACAGCATGAGGACTTCTAATCTTGCTGGCTGTGTGTGAGAGATAATACATTACATGATAATAAGGGCTGCCAGCTCTGCACTTCTCATTTCGGGTTTTTTTCTCTCTGCTCATCATATCACAGCACATCAAGCAAAAAAAACAAAAAAAAACCCTGAAAGCTTTATTCTCTGCATGATTGGGGTATGCTGCAGACACCCTTTAAATCACATTTTAAATAATAGAGAGAATACGTTTCGTGACATTATTATACTATTCATGCTCAATTATGCAGCTGCCAAGTAGCCAGAGGAAAGCACATTAGACTCAAACTGGTTTGTAACAGTTAAACCAAAATAAGTTGGTTTCTGAAATTGCAGTAAAATGCATTGTCTGTATTTAAAGTGGACCTGTCACCAGGTTCAGAGATGTTCTTAATTTATACTGCCACAGATTTTAATGAGTAGTTTTCTGGGGAAGCATTTGTTAAGTGGTGGCCCTAATGCCATATATACCAACAGCCCAAATTTCAGCGCCCAAAAGGAGCCTCTAGAATAGACATGGTTTATTTGTTCCGGTATTTCCAATAGGAAATATTGGCAGGGGTGTAATGCCTAAGCAGTGCAGTGGTGTATTTGGTTCCCCTCCTCTGTAACTGTGCAGTGCTCTATCTAGTTCCCCTCCTCTATGTCAGTGGTGCAACAAACCAATAAAAGAGTGAAGTGAAAGAGGGAGGAAAGCTCTGAGGGTACACAGCCCTGCACAGCATAATTCGCATATGCTAGTCTCCTGCACCAGCTCCTATCCACTACAGCAGCACTCCTAGTTATCCTAGCTTGTCTAAAGTATTACAGGAACCTCCCAGGACCTGCAGCATGAAAATTAAAAAAATAAAATAGATTGGTAAAGGAATAGTTGTTATGGAAAATATACAGTAAAGTAAAATATATGCTGTATGTGCCACATATAGATTAACTTTCCCTAATCTATCTATATATATATATATATATATATATATATATATATATATATATATATATATATATATATATATATATATATGATACTATATTCTTCTTCACAGTGGATAAGCATCACAAAACCTTAATTTCGGATAAGCCTGCAATTGTCTATTTCATATACAAATGGCCGTGGTATTGAGTACTTATTAACACTGTAAACATTATTATACTATTGTTAGATCTACTTTTGCTTTTACATCTTTTTTAAAGTATATTGTTATTAGGTCTCATCCTTCAGAGTGTGGGGATCGTGTGGAGTTGATGTATACCTCTTAATATTCCTGATTCAAAAATGAGGCCTGAACCCTGATCCAGAAAGGTCCCCCCAATCCCATTGAAAGCGATATTGCACCTGTATTGACATGTATGCAAATATCATGTCTATTATGTAGATTTACATTAAGATCTTAAAATAGTTGTGAGACAATCATTAACTCTAAACTGCAATTTTCGCTATTAATAACCAGGGCCCGACAGTCCAGGACTAGGGGGAATAACCTTCAGCTATAAAGCAGCACACTATTTTTTTTTTTACAAAGTTACCAAAAGATTATCTGGGGTGTTGAGTGCCTGTTTTATTAATTGCTCATACTAATCATACAAAGTTGGATAGCTTGAAGATTGATTGTAAAAATAGAAGGAGACTCTGCATATTAATTTGTGCTTTCTTGTATATGTCAATAGTCCCAGGCTGGGACCAGCACTGCAGTACCTGGTCCAAGGGCGCATCCTTAACCATAGTAACCCGTAAAACTGCAATATAGCTCAGCGAAAAAGCAGGAAGTGCTCCAACATAACATGTGACTCTTACAACAGCTCCATCAAGTTAAGGCACCTGTATCAAACGGTAAATAAGAAATTAGTGCAGTGCAGTGTTTTGTCCTGATGATATATCAAGCTGAGAGTTTTCTGGCGGGTTTGAAAAACCAATCATATTCTAGCTATCATTTATGTAGTAGATTGTACAAAATAACAGTTAGAATCTGATTGGTTGCTATAGGCAACATCTCCACTTTTCCAACCCGCCGGAAAACTCTCAGCTTGATACATTTACCCCATAGAGTTTGTTGCTATGAGGCCTTTTATTTGGTGTTTGGCGGATGGGGCATTGACATTGGGGGATTAGAGGGTAGCTGGAAGGTGGGCAACTGTGTTTGTGGCTAAATTTCTTTGCTTGTTGGACTTGAAAGCAAAGTACTTAAAGCATCACATTACATTTAACATGTCCATTCTGAAAAACGGAAATGTAATAAACTTAAGTCTCAGACAGATTAATAACATTGTGTATACAAATAATACCTTTCTAATAAAGCTGATAAGTTATACAACAGTTCATATGAATCTTATGAATTCATAACCGAACAAGTTCACCAAGTGGAAATCTGGTATTATGCCTACTGACATTTACATCCGTAGCATCTCAAGCAATAAATAGCAATATGCCATGCACCTCCGATTACAGGTTGTAAGGATAGCATACATGAGAAGGGCTGGAAAGAAAATATACAAAGATGAGATGTCTGCTAAGATTATGTTATTATGACCAAGTGCTTAAACGCAGAATTACAGGAGCAAGAAATCAGAACTATTGTACCCTGGGACATTGCTTCAGTATGTTCTATAGTTGTTGCTGTGAATCCAATAATTTTCTCAGCATGAAACATCAAGCCTTGTGGCACCCACCTGTGCTTTTCCTTAAATGCATAGCATTTCTTATCTTGCAAAAGTATGTGCAATAAAAAGGAATTCTTGCTATTTTGCTAGACTCAGGGTTATTTACCAACACTGCTTAAGGGCGCAAATCAGCTCTGAACCATAACAACCAGAATGTATGTCACTTGTGCAGGTTAGCCAGTGAAAGTAAACGTCTGATTGGTTGCTGAGGTCTCAACGTAGATTTGCACAGTTGAGTGATACTCATAAAACCCTACGTGTAATCTTTGTATTTATACCTCTGTTAATGTTCTTACTTTAGCCCACTTAACTGTTGATTTAAGGGTATATATGCAAGGGGTACATTGTGGAAAATGGAAAAATTAAATTGTAGAGTCTGGCTTGATTTGACTAAATTCTCAGGACACAGTATCATGCTGGATGTAAACATGCTCTCAGTACAGATCAGAAACCAAGGTTGCTTAATTATATGAAAATTGATCACTGCCTTTCTAAATAAATAAGTAGTAGACTGTAATCACATGTGAGCACACAACACAATTTCAGAATGAAATGGATGATATCCAGCAGCAAAAGATAGCATAGGGTGAAATCTAGTAAGGTCAACAATAAAGAGCCTGATTAACACTACATGGTTCCTTAAAGCAGGGTAGAGGTGGGAGGCCATCACCTCTGACCTCCTCAGTGACCCTGTGCAACACTATACCAGCAATACTGAGTCCTGATGATTATTTCATACTATGCCCCACTGTCAGCCACGCTGTACAGAACACTCATCGCACAAACCCTCTTTGTAAAGATCACTTCTGAATAGCCATTGGCACAACTTAATACAGTCTACACAGGCATCATCGACAGCCATTTTATTGTGTACAGAACCCCTCCGCCCACCACTGCGCTATGACAACCACTTTGCACAGAAGCACCGCACACAGAGACACAAATATCCACACTTTGCAGATAACCACCACTGATTGCCTTTTGTCAGTCACTGTGTAAGGACGTATGCTTTGATCTTAAGGCTGGACTAAGAGTTTTATGCCAGTTACCAGGGCTGGGTATAGCATAACACATCAAAGATAAGCAGCATGCACTATTACTTCCCAGTATGCCACAGCAACTTGATGCTGAAGGACTGTTGTGGTTAATGGCAGCTGTTTTGGGATTTCTGTAGTGACTGGTTCATGATTTGTGTGTCACCCCTTCTGCTGTCTCTCCTTGTTTTGGCCATGGTGCACCACCGATGGCTGCAACTTTTGCAGGCATTTTAAATGATCCATTAGAGGAACAGTCGCCCAGTCATTATTGTTTTCTATCTAACCTTACCTTGTTACAAGCATTACTGGAGGAATCCCAGTGGAAATGTATATGACAAGACCAAGCTTGTATTATTTGCATTTTTCTCTGCTAAGAGTAGACAACAACAATTTATGTGTTAAAATATTTATTTCCCAATGTTATATCTCAAAATGTTGAAATAAAAAAATAAATCAAGATATTTCACCCAAACTTTGAACCAAAACCCTCTGTTGCGCATCAATAATATTAAGAAGAATAGGATAAGCCAAATTTCATTCTCAGCCTTTGCCAAATACAATTTAAACTTAACCACAATATAAATAATAATTTATTGGTAATCCATCAAACTCATAAAAAGGAAAAATCATAATGATGATCTGAATAGTTGTTTCCAGATTTCAGAACCAGAAGGTGTATGCTGAATAACATAAATTAAAAAAGTTGGCTGTATGGATTTAGTGTCTCAGTATATATGTTGCTAAAGTGCTAATGCTGTGATTGACTACTGGATGATTTAACCCTTTTAGTATTCTAACACGTTTGCTGTCTATAGGTTGGACTTGCACTATGAGCGGTCTAATACTCTGGTAGCTTCCTGCTGGTTCTTGCCCTGTAAATATTAAACAAATCTAGTAGGCTATAGATTAGGCTAGCTCAGTGAATCCTCTGATGCCTCAAACTGGTTTCTAATTGGATAAAGCTGTGGAAAATGGTAATGTTCTGATTGGTAACAAATTGGTATAGATGTAAAAAATAATAATAATAATAATAATAATAATAATAATAATAAAAATAATAATAACAAACAACAACAATTATATTCTGAACGCTATGATTGGCTACAGGTTGTTTTAAAAACCTCAACATCTGTTATATTCTAAAGAAGCATATAATATATTCATTTATATATTAACCTCTATATTCATTTACATTACTATTGTGTTTCAGGTATTCTTCAAAATTTTTCATGTAAACAACGAATTTCATTGATCCACTGTTTAACTTTAATTCATATAGTAGGAATACCCAAAGGGGAGATGTATAAAGCAGGCTGTGGACGGTAATCGCTTTGCAGCACCTTTCATCTCATATTAGGTGTATTTTACATATCACTGCGGTGTAAGTGGTTTTCTGGGAGATGCAGATTCTCGTTACACAGCACCTAGAGATTTATAAATGTGAACAGAAATTGAGCTGTGCTGCTATGTGCACATTTTTCATCTGATCAAAAGAAATGAAAACTTCAAATCCTAATGAATATTTTGTCTTTTATTGCACCACAGTATCAGCCACATTATATTTTACATGTTGAAGACTCTTCAGGTACCAAAGGTATTTCAAACTCGTCAGTCTCTTACAAAAAAAGAAAGATTATACAGAAAACTGAGATCTGTGACCAATGGAATTGAGGCAGAGTTGATCTCAAATTGGCCATAATTTATGCTAAAAAAATCTGCATGTAAAAATATTGCATATGTGCGCAGTTTGCGCAAGGGATATGTAACATACACTTGCACTCATAATTGTAACCTTTTGTTTTCATACCAAAGCATACTTTAACAATTAAGCATCAATAAAAACATTAAAAACCTCTCTTCAATACAGCATCAACAGCTCACTGTCTTGTGCTTGGGAAAAAAAAATGCGTAAAGACGCACACAGAAAGAAATGATATGCTTAAGTGATGAAGAAAGCACCAATCATCATCAGCGGTGCATTTACAATCATAGGTGGTTCGCTAGTACTGGCGATCATCACCATTTGCTCTCTGCACCTGCCCTTAACCACCCACAAATAATAGAGCTTCCTCAGGAGTGTATGCTTCTGTGTCCTGATCTGCAATGTTCGCAACTCCGTGAAAATGCCTTTACTATACTCGGCCTATGCTAGAACACCCCTCTGTCCTGTCTCTCCAGGCACAGACGGGCGTAAATCTCTCCATAGGCATGCATCATCCTGCTCCTGGGCATATACAGAGCGATTTAATGCAGAATACTATAATATACATATATACACAAATATATATATATATATATACACATACATATCCGTACAGAATTGCCGTACAAAAACAACGCTTTTTTACACTCCTGTCTCACTTTCTCTTGGAAACAATGACTTACATCAATCCTTTTACATAATTCTTGTTTCTCATGGCATTTCTAACATTGCCCACAATTATCAACTTTCTAAGTATTTCTGAGCAAGAGAAATCGCAAAACATAGTAATTTCTTCATTGCCGTACAAAAACAACGCATATATATATATATATATATATATATATATATATATATATATATATATATATTGCATCTTTCCTGATGTATTCTATGGTAGTTGGGGAAGGCATGTTTTAGTAACCAAATTAGGAACAGATAATTCATATGAAGATGAGAAAAAAATATAATCACAAGAAACATAAGACAATATTTAAAGATGAATATACATACACAGCTAGTATGTATTTAACAATTACAAAAATACAATACAGCATACAAAACACAGTTTTATAAAACAAGAAAGTTCCCATAATAGTCTATTAACTTTTGCTGGAATAAAAGCAATAGAATCTTATATACCCAAGAAATGTAGACATTTTTTTTCTTACCTTGTTGAAGTCTTCAGAAGTTGCCCTCATTTCTTTCCAAGTCTTGTTCAACAGCTGGATGCAGATACAAAAGAATTCCTCAAACGATCGATCATGTGTGAAGAACATAGGGTGAAATTCGTTGCAGGTTTCACTAGCTAAAAATAAAGAAAGCATACAAGAATATAAATACTTACTTGTTCAAACAGAATCTTACTCCTAAATATACTATATTCTGTAATAAACCTTCTTAGTGTTTAAAAAGAATTATGTCTCATCTACCATTACATGTGCCAGTGATGAAAAGATATATAAAAGCCTTATCATCGGTTTTATCTTTGTCCTTTACCTTAGCTAGAAGTCCTTTATGAATGCATCTATGGCTTTGTGAAGAGCAGTGAAATAGTGTGTATTTATGGGATTTTTGTTTTGTTTTTAACACGGATGGGAAAACCAATATATTGTATTTTTCATCACTGTTCTTTGATGTAGAGATAATATGTTAAAAGTGTATTTATGTAAAAGTGTGTATACATACATATCTGACCAATGTGGACCTCTACATGTGCCTAATAGCAAAACATATGTTCACATTTGGAAAGACAGAGTAGCCTGTGAAAATAGATTAGAGTTTGAAAGATTTTCATAATCTAAGGGCAGTTTTGTTTCCTTTGAACGCATTTTTTTAACCAGGAACCCAGTGTTTCTTCAGAGAAACGAACACATTTCTGGTCAAAGTTAATTACTGACAAAACTATCTCAATAGATAAAGCAGGGTGATATTCTTAATATGTAAAAACTACAAAACATCTCAAATATGAACAAATACTGCTTGATTGTAATTTTGTTGTTGTTTTATGTATTTGTTACTCTAAAGCATTCAGTGCGCGACTAAGTGCAGGTGTACAATTAAATGTTATTTCCACTTAGTCTTAATGTGATTGTGATTTGTATTAAATAGTCTCATGTGATATTAGGAGTAATGAGAACGTAATCTTGGTTGCCATCAGAAGAAAGGACATTAACAATATTGCACATTACAGCTATTCTATAGGGTACAGTAAAGGATTCGGGTAGTAGCAGCTGCATGAGATCACTTAGGAGGTCGTGACAGGGAGATGTAGAGGTGACTGTGGCATAGTAATGTGTATATTGATTGTTACGTTTATATAGGTTAAAAGTTCAAAAACAGACATGAGCAAGGCCCGAGATAAGCATCTTATTTCAGTAACCAACCAGCTAGGAACCGTGGCTTGATATACTGGTTGCATGTTGTGCCAATATTATTAGACATCCCTTAGTTCCTATTTCAATGTTCATTTTTCAATATTATGGCAGTATATTTACATACTTAGAACAAGATAACCTAGAGATTGCTAAGCTCACCTGGTCTGTAGTGTCAAGAGAGCACTGACCCCTTATTGTTTGTCTATGGTCGCAGCAACTACTAACACCATGCGATAAGGTAGCTATTATTAATGTTTTGCAGAAGTTTATAGATTAGTAAGCCAGAGAATATGATGTAGATCCTTGGAGGAAACCAGATAATTATAGGGCATGTTGGAAAATACAGCAGATGACCACTATTGGCCTGTGTGTGCTGTGGCCTTATGGACACATTAACAGACCAAAGTGTCACCAGAATTAGCACCGAAAGACCATATCTTGTCTAAGTTAGCCACCCAAATTCTGTCTATATTGTTGCCAGCTTTGCCTGAACATAGGTGTACTAGTGATCAATTTTGATTTTCTCATCATTAAATTCTCCTCAAGTGTGAATCTGTTAAATGGATGTCACTGGCCAATACAAATGAACTCACAGCAAATCTTACTACAGATAAGAGAGGTAATAGCAACAACCATGCCTATCTTTCAGAAGATGAACGATCATGGTTAGCTACCACGTAATTTCCTACCAATAATAGTCTATTACTATAAATGTAGCTGGTGCTGCCATACAATACACCACGTGAAAAGTTGCCAGTCCTACCTTGAGTAGAAAAATAATGCTTCACATAACTACATTTGCTTTGGAGAAACAGGAGATGTTTAATACGCACAAGCAGAAAATACGAATGCCAGCACTCCATTAGTTCTGACTTGTATTCATTTGTCTTAATTATTAACAAGTAATATTGCCTTTTTACTCTCAATTAGCCATAATCTACAATGAACCCCTTCAGTAAAATGTATCCTCTATTTTCGACAGAGCAGTAGTTACAAGTAAGTTAGGAAGTGTCTGGCACACAATTGTGTATTTAATTTATTCCTATATTCAGTTTTAATGCAGAAATCAGCTGTAGCTTTAAACTGTAATCTCTTTAGAGCAGAAACCCATCCTGCAATAGCGTGTCAAAGATGAATAAACATGAGGCATAGCAAAGGCCTGCAGGCAATAAGGTGCAATCTGTTAGGGCTTCATAGCCATTTTTATGGAATCATTCTGTGCATGCATCAGTCAAATTCCTGAGGCTCTCACATTCGCATCTATAAATAGAGTACTCAAACCACCTTCGGCCTTCAGAAAAAGACCACGAGTATCATGAGTTTTATAATTGGAGGATTTCAATGTTTTTTAAAGGAGCATTCTGTATTCATTGTTACGAAAAATAAAACATCACATCAATGTTTTCTCTCTCGGTTTTGATTTTAAAAGCTGTTTTTACCCTTCACCATGTGTCGCTCTGTTTGGCACAGCAGTCAAGCCTTACATCTCACTAAGATATCTCTTGCTACTTTGACTAGGTAGCCACGTTCAGGCTACCTAGGCTATAGACAACACCATCAGCAAATCAGTGAGAATACAGCACATTGAGGCTTAGGGCTGGTTCTCGCATATGAGATAGGAAAATTACTAGCGCATTCTATTGAGCGAGTTTTTCATCCGAATGTATATTTATCCTATTGTTTACTCGTTGGTTTTATGCTTTTATTTGCATTTTAATAAAAGTGTCTACAGTTAGTCGACACAGTTTTTTTTGAGCACTCTATTACACACACTTTCACACACTCAATTAGACTGCACCCAACATGGTTCAGGCTTCATCACCTGGGATACAGATGGCAGGAGGCAAGACTCTTCATAATAGCCTATGTACAGCTATGGTTTCACTGTCTTGGAAGAAAAGTTTGTATATCTTTATCCTGGTTTATCATAAGGGCACAAATGCTAAATTTCATAACTAGTGACTTCCATCACATATCTGCCCAATCTCAGAAGCCCTGCAATATGTCTGCCAGTGCTGATTACATATTATCACCATTTTTATCATTCAAATATCTTAAATATGAACAAAAAAAATGGTGACGAGTGTACCTTGCAGGTTTGTACAAGTACCAAATTGAAAGGAAAATGATCTTAAGCACACTGTATAAAACCATACTTGCCAACCTTTGGCAAGCTAATTCTGGGAGATCCCAGGCAGGTGGGCGTGGTTGGAAGGTGAGAAGGGCAGGGCGCGGTAATTTGCGTCATTTTGGCTCCGCTCCCCGCAACAAAATGCTGTATTTTTTCGCGGGGGAGGGACCAAAATGACGCGATTCACCGTGAATCGCGTCATTTTGAGGAGCATGTTGCCAATATGTGGGATATTTGCCTGCTCTCCCGGGAGCCCAGGAGACCAACCCGAATTTCGGGAGTCTCCCGGACATTCCGGTAGAGTTGGCAAGTATGTATAAAACACTTAAGGGCATATTAAAGCAAAGACTTAGATCAAATAAAATATATGTTTATTCCACCCTCAACAGAATTGTTATCACATATTTTGTACTATGAAAGGATGACTATGCCAGCCAGTAATCACCAATTACTGGGAAGTTACAAACTGAAATTAAACAATGTCATATTTTCATAATGTGTAATACACTGTAGACCATGATAAACGGTTTCTCTACCTGTGACTAATGAACATATGGTTATGAAATACTCAATCACTTTCATTACATGCACCCTTCTATACTTAAAACCCAAACTTATACTCAGCATATGGCAGCAACAGGCCTACATACTCCTATAAAACTAACAGCCCTTTTATACACCAGCTATTCTGAGAAACTGGTAATAATAGCCCATAGTTATTTAGCCAAACTACGTTTAATGTTTCAGAAGCTAGAAATAAAGTAGGTTTCCAAATTTGGATTAGTCCTACAATTGAAAATATACATTATTTTGTTTTTGAAAACGCAAAAAAATAATGTAGTCCCCACTCATTCGGTTTTCCCTGTAAAATTAGAATCTTAATTATTTTTTTTCCATGTTGTTTGGTAGAATGATGGTAGAATTTCTTGGGTGTCCCCTGGTATAAAATACTGCCAGAAAAGATTCAAATGCATCCTGATCAAGACAAGTGTCATGTTAATACCTTCTCTAGTGTTGCTGGAGTTACATTCTACAGATTTGAATTTCTAAAGGAGCAGCTCCAATTTACTGAAGCCCAGATGCTGAATGTGTGTGATGGCTCCAATCCAGCATATGAATGAATACACTGCAAAAACCATAAATGAGCAGGTCAGCTTTAAGGATGAGAAGCCCATTAATGTCCATTAGAGAGCAAGTCATCCATTAAAATAATTAATTACCTTAAAAGTTTATATGCTCTATACAATGCATCAGTTAAATCTGATTTTCTACTGCAGGTTATTAAGGCTGTCACCAGGTTCCCTGTGGAAAAGTATTTCAAAGTGTAGAAGCTTCATATATAATTATGCTATCACAGGTTTGTTCTGCAGTCTAACAGTATAATAACAACAACAATAATTTTACAAATCAAAAAGAAGCAGAGAGCTGCCAATAAAAATGTATCCATAATGATCAGTATAATACTCTTGAGCGATTAAGGGAAAAAAAAAGAAGAGATGAACAGACAAAGCCGAGATGACACGTATGTGATATGAGGTATAAAAGGATCACCCCACTTTGTCCTAATTAGTTTACTGCTCTTATGGAACATACACCGATCAGTCATAACATTAAAATCACCTGCCAAAACAACCCCGACCCATCAAGGCATGGACTCCACAAGATCTCTAAAGGTGTCCTGTGGTATCTGGCACCAAGATGTTAGCAGCAGATCCTTTAAGTTCTGCAAGTTTCGAGGTTTGTCCTCTATGGCTCGGACTTGTTTTTCCAGCCAATTCTACAGATGTACGATTAAATTGAGATCTGGTGAATTTGGAGGCCAAGTCAACACTGTGTTACTCAAACCATTCCTGAACAGTTTTGCAGTGTGGCAGGTTGCATTATCCTGCTGATCAGGAAATACCGTTGCCATGAAGTAGTGCACTTGGTCTGCAACAGTGTCTAGGTAAGTGGCACGTGTCAAAGTTAGATCCACATGAATGCCATGACCCAAGGTTTCCCAGCAGAACAATGTCCAGAGCATAACACTACCTCAGCTGACTTACCATCTTCCCATAGTGCACCATGGTGCAATTTCTGCCCCAATGATGCACACGCACCCTGCCACTAACATGATGTAAAAGATGATGTGCTTCATCAGACATGGTCACCTTCTTCCATTCACGTGCCCATTACAGGCAATTTGGACTGGGAACAGCATGGGCACTCTGACTGGTCTGCTACGCAGCAACCTGCGATGTACTGTCTGTTCTGAAACCTTTCCATCATAGCCAGAACCCAGTTGTCTAGCCATCGCAATTTGGATCCTTATGCCTGTCCATTTTTCCTGCTTCCAACACATCATCAACTTCAAGAAATGACTGTTCGCTGCCTAATATATTCCATCTTAACAGTTAACAGGTACAATTGTAACGAGATAATCATTGTTATTCACTTCACTTGTCAGTGGTTCTAATGTTGTGGCATGACTGGTGTATGTACAACAAGGCAAAATGCCAGAGTTAAAATTTCAAATAATTAACTAGTTAAAGCTACAATGCACTGCATTTTATGTTGATCTCAATGTATTGCCTCTGGCAGTCAAGTAGTTAAGACTGACAAAGCAATTCTTCCAACTTACTGCAGATAATGGCTACGCAATGTATTAAAAGTAAAAATACATGGTAGAGCTGAATATTTAACGTGCAGGTAAAAGCAATCACTTCTCCACAGTAATGGATAGGCTGATCTTTTCATCTCCATAATCATTTTATCAGTTATCACTGCAAGGCACCATTCTGTTCTCCTCCAACAGAGTCTGTATGCATATTTCAAAAATAAATGATTAAAATACGTGTAAGGAAAAGTGACCTTGATGCTATGATGTGGAGCAGGGGAGATGACGACAGTGGATTCTGGTCCAGTCATTTGCAACTTTGATCATGAATGAACCTTGTGTAAGTTTACTACAATCTAAATAAAAAGAATCAAACATGAGTACACTCAATTCATATTGTTGTGTGATGTGGTTGGGGTAGGACTGAGACTTCAGGGCTAATTTTGCCTGTGAAACACGCAACCAAATTCAGAGTGATGTCAATATTTTGTGGAACGGTTTCGAAAATGTTAGATATTTTATTGTAATCAATAGGGTTTCCCGAAACTATGGTTCAAGGGGTGATTCAGCTTCTTACATTTAACTCAAAATAATAATTTATTAAAGAAATATTCATTGGAATAGATAGAGGTCCAATCAATAAACCTTTACAAATAATTCTGTGATTGTCACAATGAAACGTCTTTCCGGAAACGCAAGGTTAAAAAGCATGAACTGTTTTGCCGCTTTATAGTGTCATGACTGAGTGAAAGCTGTATTTACTCTTCAGTGATGGGTCATCCAGCAGTACCATTATATAGGTGCTTGTCTCTGCTAGAAGGCTGGAGCTAAGACAGTGAACAGATTACAAGGGAAAATAAGAGACTGGCAGGACTATTATTATTATCCTTTATTTGTTAGGTGCCACAAGATTTCCGCAGCGCCGTACACCATACAAACAGTACACTATACAGGGTGAAACTGTACAAAACAATAAACAAAAAATACCAGTACTTCAGAAACTCCAGGCTGGTTGATGCAATAAACACGGAGCAGAAGAACAGGTAGGGAGACAGGAGGGAAGGGGGCCCTGCTCATGTGAGCTTACATCCTAAGGGAGGGAAAACAGAACAGGCACAAGGGGAGCCAGATGTGGCCAGGGGAGAGAGTGAGTGGAGGAGGTGAAGGGGTTATGCGGATGGTTGATAGGCTTTGAGGAAGAGGTGGGTTTTCAGTGCACGTTTGAAGGTGCACAGAGTAGGAGAGATGCGGATGGAACGAGGGAGGTCGTTCCAGTGAAGGGGGGCAGCACGGGAAAAGTCTTGGATTCTGGAGTGGGAAGAAGTGATAAGAGTGGAGGAGAGGTGGCGATCATTGGCTGAGCGCAGGGAGCGGGCAGGAGTGTGAATGGAGAGGAGGTTAGAGATATAGGGGGCAGTAGAGTAGGAGAGAGCCTTGTAGGTGGTGGTGAAGAGTTTGAAGAGCATTCTGTTCTGACTACCCACAGAAGGAAGAAGTCTGGACTTGACCATAGCCATTTAAGTGATGTTGGAGAGTCAGTGGGTTAAATCACCTGCATATAACAAGCAGCATAGATTCATTTAGTTGTACTTAAAATGTAGACATTCTAAGCACAGACAGTAACAATTATTAACTGTACAGGAACAGCAGCTATAAATTATGAGCAAGCAAGGGGTATGATGTTGCAGGCGAACAAAAGGTTATGTAAAATTAATATAATTACAGTGGTGTAGGAATGCATGGTGTAGGCCCACATAGCGGTGACAATTACGATTACAAAAGAAGAATGTTTAAAAAGGGAGCATGAAAAAGCAAATTGCAAAAGTTGATATTAACCCTTCCTGTAGTTGATCGCCTAACATTTCTGTGGTTAACGCAGATACGAAAAAACTGGGAATGTCATTGAAATGCAAAAACAAGTCTTCTCATGCACATAATTTCTTCTTTTTGCTCTGTTAAGTAATCTGATGCTCATGATATGGTAATTATGTGGTAGAAAAAATTATCTAGTGATGCATAGTATTTAAAACTGTACAAAACAAATGATACTGATGCTAGGGTAAGTGTATCATCCTTTCTAGATGATGTACATTGCTAGAATAACTTAGGCTAAACTTGCAGAGAGAAACTCAACTTTTAGGTGTAATAGTCAAAGCCCCCTGCTGATGGCCAAGTGGATCTTACAGGCATGCCATGGGGATTGGGGAACCTGGCTATACTTTATCTGAGCAGTAAAAGGCTAGAACACTGTCATCTAACCATGACTCCAGAGTAATTAGGGTTAAGGATTATACTTTACTTTTCCCCTACTGCCTCAACACAGTGAGGTGTGTGGCTCATAATTTAGTCCTAAATTTAGTGGTGCCTACTCTAATCCAGCCATCTGCTGTAAAGTGGAGTTAGGGTAAGAGTCTATCTTCCCCCACTTGCAAACTAACCACTTGTTATAGGAGGACCTACTGTAAAAATTCATGTTAGAGATTCAAAACCTGCTGTTTAAAGAATAAAAAAAAACATGTCTATATGGTATGTGAGGGTTCTATTACGTTCTACAAATAATTGAAGAACCCTAAAGTACATAACCATTAAGAAAAGTTCATATGAGAACAACTAGTGTGAACAAAGTTATTTAACAACCTAACTTTAAAGTGGACTAGCCACCTCAAAATATATGCTTTATGTATTGAAGAGGAGAATGAACGACACGATCGACCTTCCTTTAAAATCATAACAAAATCGGTAGACTGAGACATTGCTTACTGCACGTTATTATATATACGTGTATTAAGCTGCTGCTCGGTCAGTCCCTACATTGCAGCAGAGAATGTTAGCACTGTACATATAAATGATAGTAAAATAATAATAATAATAATAGTGTAAAATCATACCACATGCCAAGTCACTTACTTGGACCGATAAATACTAGCAATGGATGTTGCTTTAAATTTCAGGGATTTTCTTCTGTTTATATATCATACTTTTTAATTTAGTGTTTAAAGTATTTAAAATAGTGTTAAAAGACATCACTACACAAAGCTTTATTGGAGAGAATTGATAGAATAGTAGAGTTGAATGAAACCTCAGAATTTCTATTTGAAGCAAATTGTTCAAATTCTGGTGACAACTTGTGAATCATTGTCTAACGCTGAATCAATATTCTCCCTGCCGAATTTTAAAAATTCAAACAGTACAACAATTGCAACGAAAGTTGTAATTGCAGTTTAATATGAATAGAACTGTATAACTGTTACAAATCAATGTAATCTTGTACATATCATGGTCATTTTTTCACAAAGCAGATTTAAAGCCTTATCTGTGTGGAGTTTGCATGTTCTCCCCGTCTTTGCGTGGGTTTCCTCGGGGTGCGCACGTTTCCTCTCATACTACAAAAACAAACTAGTAGGTTAATTGGCTGCTAGACCCTAGTCTCTCTCTCTCTCTGTGTGTGTTAGGGAATTTAGACTGTAAGCGCCAATGGGGCAGGGACTGATGAGAGCGAGTTCTCTGTACAGGGCTATAGAATTAGTGGCGCTATATAAATAGCTACTGCTGCTGATGATGAATGTTCTTTTCAATCTTGTACTGGGTGGGCCGTGGGAGGGTATATTTAGATGCAATGGCAGATTTAATGTGGGTGCAGTCACTACTGAGCCGTTCAGTGTCAGGTAATCCTCCCCAGGCCCATGCTCTGCTCTCTGTAGACCAGGCCATACCTATTTAAATGTTATCCACTAAAGATTAATGTCCACATATTTGGAGTATACAGTTACAATTCTAACACCACACATTCAGAAAATCAGCTAGAAAATGGATAAGAAAGAGTTTCAATGGCAAAATTTGTTCCAAGTTTGTTCTGCCAATATTACAATGAATCATAATCAGGTGGACGTGCCATAGGGCAATTCAGATATAATGCCTCCATTTTCCGCCCATAACTTACAGAACTGAGTTGCTCTTCATTTTCTATTCAAAACAACTTTTACTTCCTTCTCATCCAAATAGATGTGTTTGGACTGTTAAAAGATTTTGTCTTTCTTTGCAAGGGAATTTTAGTGGCAGTTTGCTGAATTTCATTATTATGTCCATTACCATTGACATGAGGTTGTCGAGACACTGACAATATTTTTCTGTTGTAGATTTCCTTTTCTTGCAGTATAAATGACTGAATAGTTTTAGCTAGTGTTTCTTTGTAAGGTGCAAGCATTGACTCCCTTTCAGATGGGGCAAGAAATGTGTCTATTTTCTACTTGTATAAATGCACTGATGATGTGCGCTGATAACACAAAGAATTGCCTATTTCTACACCTTTATAACTAATGGCACGAATGACTTGATTAAATAAATCTATTGTGATTTGCAGTGGTCAGTGTGTTGTACTGAGGGTATAAATTGTTTAACAGCAGCAGCTGCAGTACTATTTACACAACTATTCAGCCAATGCTGTCCATACGAGTCTGGGCTTCTAGTAATAACAGTCACAGTGAGCATCCAGACATTTTCTATTATCTCCCATTATACAGCAATAGATGTTATATTTGTTTATGCTTGCCAACTGTCTTGCACAGAGTTTGACAAGACTCTCCAGTGGACATTATGTCATTAATGTTTGCCGAATGATCAAATATCTAAAATTCTGAATAAATAATTCCCCCATCTCTAACTGTGAGCTGCAATGGCCCTGCATTTAAATGGGTCGATGTGTGGCACACTAACTTTTGTCTGCAGGTAATGGGAAATATGAGTGTGTAGGGCCAGTTAGATTAGAGGTGATTAGATGCTAGCTTGTCCTGGTAGATGGGCATTATTCACAGCCTCCACAGCACTGTAAGTATTGGTCTTGCTGTCCTGTACAAGGGTCCACACTGCCATTAGGTGAACTTAGACTGTTGCATAGGGAGCCAATGGTTAGGGTGTAACTAAGAACAGGTCAGTTATCCAGTGTTTTTAATGCCCTTGCAGCACACCCAAAATGCTGGCTGCAAACACTACAGTGAAGAAGCCAGCAGCTTCTTAAATGAGAAGCTGTTGGCCGCAGCCCCCGAATGTCAGTGTTAAGCTTTGAATGTGGTGATCGGCTGTGATGTCGGAGGAGCAGAGGATGCCACTCCCACATGCTAACGTAAGAAGGAGTCAGAGCGCCACTTTTAAGTGGGGATGGGGTGGCATTTGCCTAGAGCGCCCCCAGGGCTTGTGGTGGCCCTGAGCAGGACAAGTAATTGAAATAAATATCTGGCCTGTTCATTTTATTTCCTTTATTTCTTTAATAATAATAATAATAATAATAATAATAATAATAATAATAATAATAATAATAATTTCTGGTTGATAAAAACATGGGAAATAAGAACATTTGGTAAAACATGCATTGTACTGTAGTGAACATGCTCCTATGAAGTTAAAAGGTATCCCTTTAGTTTCTTTTTAAGCAAATTTATGCTAATGTTTTGCTTTTATTCTAAAAATCCATTCAACAGCAATAAAAAAAAATGTTCCTGAAGAGCAAGGAAATTTAAAGAATGATATTTTTAACCACCATTACAATTTTGACATAGGTTTCTGTAGGCGAATATATGTTAATTACATTTCTACTTTAACAATTTTTGCATTTCAGTTGCTGACAGCCATAATGTCTGCAGTACATGCACTTACATTGACAAGCACACAATAAAGAAGAATGGAAATATTGAAAAGTATAATGCTCGCTATAATCTCTATTTTTAGGAACCTGAAGCATTTAACGTAATGGTTTCTTAGAGTGGAAACGACATGAAATACTTTACAACACTAGCGATAGTAGCCCATCGTGATAATTAAAGACTATGGTTTAAATGAAGGCTGTGCGGCACACAAAAAGACCATGAGGCTTTCAGTCTCAAAGATACGAAGGTGCATTAAATAAGGAATCAAAATCCAATGAAAAGTATTTACCTCCCCTCTACAGCCATCCTCATGACATTTATGAGTCTCGTCTGAATAAATGACAAAATAATAAAGATATTCTACCCAAAATTTGCTTTCATTTTGTTTTCCATTGTGATTTTCTCTGTACCAGATAACACACGCATCCATATTAACAGTTACAATGTCTGTAGTATAGGATCTGTGTTTTCTGTTCAAAATGCAACATTTGAAAAATCTCTCAGTTAATATAGTCTAATATTCTTCTCTTTGGCCTAAGGTTTTATGCCCGTATAATACCCAAGGATTTGGCAATCCATATTCTGAAAACTACCAAATGCATTTTTGCTTCCCAAATTGAAGCAAACTTAGGGTTGCTTTGCAAAGCTGATATTGGATTTTACATATACATAGTGTTCTTCTCTGGGCACAGAAT
Organism: Mixophyes fleayi; assembly: GCF_038048845.1. Classification (NCBI taxonomy): domain Eukaryota; kingdom Metazoa; phylum Chordata; class Amphibia; order Anura; family Limnodynastidae; genus Mixophyes; species Mixophyes fleayi. Next base: position 94,053,750 of record NC_134406.1, read on the forward strand.
ATTGTCTATTGTTAATTTGTATAATGTCCTTAATCCACTGGCTTTCCTATGCAATGCTCCAGTGTTTTGAGATTTTCTTTAACCCGCTTAGCTTACCAAGTTATGAAACATTATACAATCACTGGTCGTTTACCATTTATGTTCTATTTGCAATGCAAACCTGTGCTTGCCTTTATTTTAATATGCTGAACACATCTGTTCAAATTACAATAAAAAGGTAAAAAAAAACAACTATACAGCCATATTATTATATGCAGAAAATAATTCCTTTTCCTAAACGTCTTAATGAGAAACAATGCAGGCAGATGCGACACTTTCCTGTCACCTAGTTAGAAAAATCTACATGGCTAAGCATTACCGTTATTGTAGTTCATGTTTGATATGCTTTAGTTTAGTTTAAAAACCATAAAAAAAATAAAAAAATCTCAAAAAAATTATTTTGTGAATGAATGTTGACATTTTCTCCATTGCAATCTATGTAAATATCAGAAACTGTTGAGTGCCACATTTTACACATGTATGCACACCGTCTGTCTACGCGCACACTCTGGCATACTGCCTTGTCTACACGAGAACTTTAGCACTGTGTCTGACAATGCGAGTAACTCCGATACCCTGTCTACTTGCACACATGACCATATGTATGCAATAACCTTAATTGCTACATCATTACTAAGTTTGATAATGATCTATCCAATTGGTGTTACTGACCATATGCAATGCAATAGATCCTACTAGTGCCGGATCATGTACAATCTCCGCTCTATTTATTTTAGGATACATATTTACAAGGACCATACTACTACTGAATCCCTATCCACTATTAGGTGTGCACCGTAAGTGCAAAAACATTTATACTGATTTTTTTTATTTTGACAGTTCACTCATATTAAATAAAGATAACATCAATCATCATCAAATGAAAAAGTAATACCATTCTCCTGGCATACTGATTGTAAATGGAATACACATTCACACTTTGAACATCTATATATCTTGGGCTTCTGATAGCATATGATATGAATTATGAGATAAGTCACTTGAAATGTATTGTTGGTTTAATTCATTTAAATATTGTTTTGTAGTTATTCTACTTTTAAATTTGGAATATTATGTAATGCTATATTAGCTTCAAATAAATAAATAATTTTTTATGCTTGTTTCACAGTTTTGTTTTCATGTATTTTATGCCATTTTCAATATGGAGTGTTTTTGACAGAACGCTGTGACCTAAAACTAATGGGTCAAAATAAATCTAATTCTGGAATGTTTCCCAAATTAATAGCTCAAGACTTTCTGCAAAATGTAAAACTTGTCCCAGGAAATGTTTCTCTTTTCAAAGTCTGGCCATTTGTACAGTACTTTTCCTCTTACTGTGTACGTTGAATGCATTTCTTAATATCTGTTCTTACTCTCTGGACTTTACAGTTGATAATTAAAGAAGATGAGTATATGAAATACAAATAAATGGTAACTGTCAGCAGTGACCACAGAACGTTGGGAAGAGTAGAACCAGAAGGTCTGCTACTAGGCAGCACTGCGTGATCACATGCACCTGCCAAGCAGTAAATTGGACATTGTACTACAATGTTGGCAACTGGTATTCTGCAGTTCTCTAGAAATGAATAAAGAAATATAAGCATTATTAGTACTAAAAAAGACCGTAATATATATATATTGTGGCAAGAGCCCGCTACTGTTGAAGCACACGCGAACAACTTCTTCCTTTTTATGTAGATTTATTGTCAGGATGGTAAATGTTTTGACACCGTACAGATTTCACAGCAATACTTGGAGATCCTAAACGCTAGACATAGCTCAGCTCTCTCAAGACCAGCCAGCTTACCCAGCATTGATCTCAGTGCACAAATGAAATAAACAAGCTTTTATACCTGATACTCCTCCCCCAGCCTTAGATTGATGGACAGGTGACACACCCACCTTCTCTTTAAAAGGAAACGCCCATCACTGGCTCTGTAATTCAAACAGACACACCCTGTCTGTTTGCTGAGAGGAAGGATTTCAAGTCATGTAAGTTAAACCAAATTCAAACTATTGCTTTTCATACATAGGTCTTTACATTCAATCTAGGTGCATTACTGCACATATGTTTTACTCTACTTCCCTGCTTTCTCTGCATATTGCCAGCTAAATGCCTCCTTTTGATACAATATATATATATATATATATATATATATATATATATATATATATATATATATATATTTATTTCATCCTTATTTAACTATACTCAGATTCTAAGAAGGACCACTTTGTTGCACAAGACAAGTGATTGACACATTGTCGCCCCAAACGGCAATACATAGCGCATATGTTGAGTGGCCAATGTACCTGCCTATCAGTCTTTCATGCCAGACAAAGAACTAGCTAGTGATACCTTGGCACATGATGTTGGGAGGATTTTTTTTCCCCAAGCCCATCACTCAATGCCACTCTGTTAACTTATGTTGATCCAAAAGAATAGTTAAAGGAAGAAACATCAGTACAACCGGATACTAGACCCTGTCCTTAACGCTACAGCTTTAAGGACAGGGTCTAGTATCCGGTTGTACTGATGTTTGTTACCACCTAAAGTAGTTAACAAAATGAGAAGCGGCAATGTCTGCGATTACGGCTTCTCACTGGTGGACCTATTCACACCCCCAACAATACATTGCATAGCTCTGGTTTTCATCCAGAGCTGCGAGACTAACAATGGAGCTTGAAAAAAAACCATCCTCCCCGGCATCGGCAAGGTGGTGGAGCTATAATGCTCTGCTTCCTGCCTATGTGTAGAGCTTTAACAAATTGTAAAGCTTTTGTGACTGATTTTATAAAATATACAACTCTTTTATTTTGTGTATTTTAAATGTATTTAGGGCTTAAAGCTCATCATTAAAATAATTAATACTACAGATGAATGGATTGAAAGCCTATCTTAGATGGTTATAAATTACGATCAAGTGTGAGAATTTTTTTTAATATCTAAAGAAAGGAGAGAACGTGTTACACCCAATAGTGGCACATTGTGCGGTACTCAGCCATACAGAGATACAAGTTGAGAGAGAAATGTAGAAAGCATTTTGCACATGACCTTGAATATGCCTGCTGGCAAGTGGAGTGTGGAAGGAGAATTGAGATATTAATGTTGGCAATTTGTCACAATACATCTATCAAGAGTTGGCACTCCAAGGAAGGAGTTATGATGGATATTTCTCAGGCACTACATTCCAAGATGGTTTACTGAACGATGCACGATAAAAAGAGCTCTACTCAAATCTCATACATAATGCAATACAGCATATCAATTTGCATAAGGCATTTAAAGGGCTTTTCTTTCACTTTAAATACATTTCTAGTAAATTCTGTACCTTCTCCATATTATATTTATGGAATTCCATCCCCATTCGCTGTATATAGCAAGTCTCAGCACTCACATATAGCAGGGTCCTCTGCGCAATCTCTTTAGCAGGACGGACCAATCACAGAGCTGTTAAAATGAAATCTGAAAGCAGGCATTCCTCCAATCAGTAGTCGGCTTTCATTTACAACCGCTGTCTGGAATCTCTCCTGCTCCAAAGAGAAAAAAGCAGTGCTAAAGTAGATTGTCAACGGTTCTAGCTATATGTAAGTGACTGGACTCTTATAAACACAGCCAATGGTGGGGGAGCCAAGGGAAGGGCAGGGATTTACTAGAAATGTATTTAAAGTGAAGGACACATTTAAATTGCGTTTCTAAATAGATCAAATTCTTTAAATTGTTTGTTTTTCACTTTCATATAAGGAATGATAGGACCAGAGACTCATTGCATTGCATTTATAAATCTAATTATAGTACTAATTAATAATCAATAATAAACAGTTGCAAAAGTCCCCAATATCCAGATCACGATATTGTATTCATTCTATTTTTAACAATATTATTATTAATTTGTACAGTTATTTAATTAAAAGGAAGGATATTTTTAAATATAGGGGCAGCACGGTGGCTTAATGATTAGCACTTCAGCCTTACAGCGCTGGGGTCATGAGTTCAATTCCTGACCATGGCCTTATCTGTGTGGAGTTTGTATGTTCTCCCCGTGTTTGCGTGGGTTTCCTCCGGGTGCTCCGGTTTCTTCCAACACTCCAAAAACATACTGGTAGGTTAATTGGCTGCTATCAAAATTTACCCTAGTCTCTCTCTCTCTCTGTCTCTCTCTCTCTCTGTGTGTGTGTGTTAGGGAATTTAGACTGTAAGCTCCAATGGGGCAGAGACTGATGTGAATGAGTTCTCTGTACAGCTCTGCGGAATCAGTGGCGCTATATAAATGGTGATGATTATTAAATATACCCCCATATATTGCCTTCGGCTTTCTGGTCATATTAATCTGCAATCCATCTATTAAGATTGTGCGAATATATTTTGTAGTTTCATATTCGAATATCAAGAAGAAAGCAAAGTATGATGTATCAGAATACAGGTTTTTTTTTTTTTACTATATTTTACTTTAGATATACATATTGGTCTACTGTAGTAAAGTAAAATCATTTAGCCATTTTTATTACAGTACTACCAACTGATAAAATAATTAATAATGCTGGAAGATATATGGTAAAACTACCAGCTTGGTGCATATAGCTATGCGCTAAAACTATGTTTTAATGTTCCTTTATTTCCCTTTTAAATAATGCTTGTGCCTTTAATGAATTTATCTTATTGAGCTTGGCATTCTTTGTTCTGTGTGGTGAGAGGTGAATTCTGCACTCAAAGCTTTATGATTAGGCCGAACAAAACACAAGCCTGCAAAGCTCAGCCTTGGTGAGTGACAGAAATTATAGAACCAGAAAGACTGAAGAATTGCAGGTAGGAAGGAAAATCTGTTAGGTTAGTCAGAGGAAGAACTTCAATAATTCATAGTCTGTGCTTTTCTGGTAACTGAGCTAACTTTACTTACAAAAACTAGATGACTAGAAATGACAGGATAGATGAGAAAGTGCAGTAAGTGGTTGACAAAAAAGTGACTCCTGGGGGTAAATGTATCAAAGTGCGAGTTTGCAACTCCAGCGATTTTCTCGGGAGAGTTGAAACTTGCCGATGCATGAAGCTGAGTTTTCATACAAAATCGCCAGAGTTCTGCTTCTGTCAAAATCGCTACTTGCAAAATCGCCAGAGATCAAACTCACCACTGTTTGCCACTGCAGCTATACAAGTCTCCAATGTATGAAGCTGCCAGTTAGCAAACTCAGGAGAGTTTGCTTCTAAACACGCCAGATACAACACGCTGCTTGATAGCAGCGTGTTGTACAAACACATCACTGTTATACTGCCCTGGCAGTGTTAAAATGTGAAAGAATAGATAAAAGTGAAAAAAAAAAAGTGGGATCCCCCCGCTATTCATGCTTAACCCTAGTGCTGGTCCCGTGAAAATCGGGGAAAAATGCCCTGGCTTGTATAACTACAAGCACCAGCATACCCACGGCAGCCAGGGCATGTTGGCACTTGGAGAACCAAAAGTGCCAACATGCCCTGACATCCCTGGCTTGCTGGGACCTGTAGTTCCACCAAAAAAAAAAGTTTACAAAACAACTCCCTCATTATAACCACAAACATTTATTAAAAAAAAAAAAAAAACACAATAAATACACTAACCACCCTCTTTTTAACCACATCTATTTAATAAAAAAAAAAAAAAAAACAAATACTCACCAATGATGTTTTCTTGCTGGTGCTTGTAGTTATACAAGCAACAGCATGGCCACAGTTTTTAGGGCAACATGGCTGGCTGGGACTTGTAGTTCCACCAAAAAAATTGGTGTCAGTTTGTTTTTTTTAACACTTTCTCGCCGTATTACCCTACTACCCACAGCCCAGGGGTAGTAGGAAGAGCCCTAGTGCTATCAGCACTGGGCTGGTTCTTTCTAGGGGGGATGCCCGCTCGTTTTTTTTGGCGGACCCCACTCCCTAGGGAATCCAGCCCAGCGCTGAACAGCCTAGGGTTGGTTAGTCATTATGGTCCCCCTGCTATAGTGCCGCCAACCCTGGCTGGTTTGCCTAGTGCTGGTAAAGTGAAAATCGGGGGAACCCCACGCAAAATGTTTCCCCGATTTTTACGGGACCAGCACTAGTCAGGCAGCACTAGGGTTAAGCATAAATGGCGGGGGGACCCCACGCTTTTTTTTTTTATTTTTTACTTTTATCTATTCTTTAACTTTTAACCAGGGCCAGTGTAACAGTGATGTGTTGACAACTCACTGTTACAACACAGGCGAGTTTGCCAAACACAGGAGAGTTTGCTAAACTCGTGAGTGTTTACATCGCTCAAAATCGCCAGAGATGACCAGCGATTTTGAACATGAGTCTCAAAATCGCAGCTTGACACATTTCCATTTTTTTTTTTTTTTTTCAAACTCGCGGGTAAACACCCGCGATCTGCCGCGATTTAAACACGCTGGCAAACTCGCACTTTGATACATTTACCCCCTGATCCAATATACAGTTTTCATTTACTGGAGATAATACATTTAAATCAATGGAGATAAAAAAATAAACAAAACTAACCTATCCTGTGCAAATATCATATGCTGGATTGCCATGACCTAGAATGGCAGAGGTGCATGCGTGGCTCACCAATATATAATTTACCTATAATAATCACATCAACTATGGGCTGAATACACATGTTTATATGTAAATAACGTAGTAGTAAGTAACTGAAAAAAACAGTCCATGTTTTCATGTAAAAGATACAATACAAAGTGATATGTCAAATCAGACATAACAGTATAACAGAATGCCTGGACCATTATTAGGCAAAGTATTAAAAACAAGCCAAAAAAAACCCAAAAAACAAGTTGTGGAAAAATTGGTATCTACAGTATCTGCCGCTAGCATAAAAATAAAATAGCTTAAAATAAAGTCAGAATTTTTAAAATAAACTTATTATTGCCAGTGTCAGGATTGCACATAAAGAACCTCATATAGGGGTCTATTAATAACAAGTGGTGCCAGTAAATATGCATTAATAAATATGGGGACTGCATTAAGAAACGTTAAGTGACATCTTTGATTGCTCTAATAGCTGTCCGCAGTTCAATACATAGACCCCTTAGAGTTGGGAGTAAATCCAGCAGAGGGAGCAATTTTGTAAAACTATTGTGCTGTCGGGGGTTGGGAGGATTTAAACTGTGCAGACACTTTTAGAGTTTGGAAGGATGCATGTCCTAGCTCAACTCCAAATCACAGTATAAATATAAAGCTGTGCAGTATTTGTTTGCTACATGCAAAAGCAGCCAGTATTTCCCTTGCTTGCAAAATACATTGCATTTGTCTTTACAACATGGATTGTACATGTGTAAAAGTAAAAAAAAAGGGAAGGCTGTCTCAAAGTTGCCAACTCTTTTGAGTATTTAACAGACAGAAACGTAACAATCTAGAAAAATATATTTATAATATATGATATAGTTCTAAATGGCTCCTCTTACGGAGAACAGAAATACCACTATTTTTAATATATGCTTCATTTAAATGTTAGTAGTCTGCAATAACAAAGATATGTGTTCTAATATGGTTAGCACTGCATATTCAATTTCATTTATCCTAGAAGCCTAAGCATAGTGGCAACTCCCACACAGATTAGTAAATGAAACAATGCGGGGAAATAAGATTTTCTGTACAGATGTTGGTCCATACCTTTTATCAAACCAGTGTAGAAAGATAAAATAATAAATTGTAGTTATAAACAAGTTTTATCTATCCATGGGAGGGTGGTGGGCAAAAACTTCTGATTTATTATGTAATATGGCTCTGTTTAATGTGGTGTAATGCTATATCACTAGGAAGAAATAGAAGTTAATCTATTTAAAGTAGAAGTTATGTTTTGGGGTGAAGATAATTTACAACATGCAATAAAAGATTTGAGAAGTGAGATATAAAATATCTTAAATAAAACAAGTCAAATGCAGACAAAAGATAATCTCATGATAAGACCCAAACAGAGACGAAGTTGAACGACAGAGGTCCTTACTATAAGAGAATGTTGGGAGCCAGCTAAATACAAGGAACAAGGGGGATCCCAGGGACTGGTCCTATCAAAGAGAATGGGGATTTGGTTACAATGCAATTTAAAGAGAAAACCCCTTATAAAGTCTAGCATGAAGAACTGTATATAATTACCCTGGTTGGAAGGTTGAAAATCATTACAAATAAAAGATTAGAACAGACAAACAAAACACAAACTAAATACATCCATGTTGATCCTTTATCTCCCCTAGCTGTATTAAAGAATAAAAAGTGTCAAATGAAGAGTTAAATATCAGTACTAAAATATTGGTTTAAAACTCTACATCTCTTCTCCTGATCTTTCCTCCTCCATCCTCTCTCGTGTAACTGACTGCCTCTCAGCCATCTCATCCTGGATGTCTTCACGCTTTCCTAAAATTAACATCTCCAAAACTGAACTCATTGTCTTTCCCCCACCCAGAATCCCTTCCCATCATGACATCTCTATAATTGTTAACAACTCCACTATCTCCTCTGTCACCCAACTCCGCTGCCTAGGAGTCGCTCTTGACTCCTCTCTCTCTTTTGCCCCCACATTCAATCCCTTACCCAAGCCTGTCGCTTCCAACTCTGTAACATTGCCCGCATTCGTCCCTTCCTCTCTCAAGATGCCACCAAAACTGTCATCCATGCTCTCATCATTTCCCGCCTCGACTACTGCAACCTCCTCCTTAATGGCCTCCCCTGCTCCCACCTTGCCCCCCTCCGCTCTATACTTAATGCGACTGCGAGACTCATCTTCCTCTCACGCCGCTCCTCCTCTGCCTCCCCTCTCTGTCTTGCCTTACACTGGCTCCCCTTCCCCTACAGAATCCTTTTCAAACTCCTCACCACCACTCAGGGCCGGATTAACCCAAGGTCTAACTGGGCTACAGCCCAGGGACCTCGGGCATCCAGGGGGCCCTTCAAAGTCCTCAGCAGCATTATTGATTGGTCTGGGGGCAGGGGCGCCCCCGGCCCGATCAATGCTGCTGAGCACTTTCACTATAGTCATCCGTCCCCGGTGCTTAGTAATCTGTTTACTGAGGAGATCTCCCAAGAGTGAGACTCAGTCTCACTCTCGCCAGATCTCCTCAGTAAGGAGCTTACAGCACGCCGCAGAAGGAGGACTGCAGTGACAGGTAAGCGGTTGGGGGGCCTCACAGGGGGCGGCGGGCGGCTCACATTGGGGGCCTTACAGGGGAATGGATGTCCCCTTAGCCCGGGGCCTCCATTCCCTTAATCCGGCCCTGCCACCACTTACAAGGCTCTCTCCCAGTCTACTGCCCCTTATATCTCTAACCTCCTCTCCATTCACACTCCCTGCGCTCGGCCAATGATCGCCGCCTCTCCTCCACTCTGATCACCTCTTCCCACTCTAGAATACAAGACTTCTCCCGAGCTGCCCCCCTCCACTGGAACGACCTCCCTCGCTCCATCAGTCTCTCACCAAATCTGTGCTTCTTCAAGCGGGCACTTAAAACTCACCTGTTCCTTAAGGCCTACCAACCATCCACTTAACCTCTCACCTCTTCTGTTTCTCCCCTGGCTCCTTTTCTCTCCCCTTTGCTTCACTGGCTCCCTCTTGTGCCTGATTTTGTTTATCCTCCCTTAGGATGTAAGCTCGTATGAGCAGGGCCCCTCTCCCCTCCTGTCTCCACACCTGTTCTTCCGCTCCGTCTTTACAGTATTTGCCTGCCTGGAGTTTCTGAAGTTCTTTGTGTTTATTGTTTTGTATTGTTTTACCCTGTATAGTCTACTGTTTGTGCCGTGTACGGCGCTGCGGAAACCTTGTGTCGCCTAACAAATAAATGATAATAATAATAAAATGAGGACAGCAGCTTACTACTGCAATCATGGATGTCGTGTACAAGTGTACAGGAGTCCTGCAATACATGTATTGGCTCAAACCTATTATCAGAACTGTTGGTAAAATGTCTGATAGGTGTCAGCAGGGTTGGTGGTGGATGTTAAACCACAAGAAGCTTTTAAAGTTCCACCAATTTGATTTTAACAAGACAGATGACGCAGCAACAGCTGATCATGTCTCTCTCAGATAACGGTCTTGGTCGAACTTCCGGTCCGCGTACGCGCAGTGCGGAATGTTCATACTGTGTCCCACTTCCTGCCTCTACTAGACCACTGGGAATCATTACACAATAACAAGGGACGGAGCACCATTAACAACATGAACCCAATATATAAGATAGCTATTATTAATCTATATACCCATAATCATATAATGTATTCACATAGTGTTGTCATCTATTTAATCACTAAGAAGAAAGGAAGTCCACATACCAAATACATCCATAAAAAGGAGGATATACTATTACCTTGCATGTCACTGTTCCATCAAGTTTAAGGAGGTTATGCTCTACTGTTAGGAAAAATGCCAGTGACAAGCACCTGCACTTCCGATAGATAGCAGGTTGAGGGGAGCAAAGGAGGTCAATCCATAGATTAAATAGAATTAAATTGAGCAAGTAGCATCTAAGACACCACCATGCTCCACACCAGACAACAGGATAAGTCACAAGTGGGTATGGGGTCATTGGAATGGATAGGTTGTATCAATATATCCATTTACATGCTTTTTGATGCCAGTGGGTAGAGTGCAGACATTAGGAAAGACCTACTGAAGAATACTGTATCTAGCATCCCCCTGGTTAAATAATAATAATAATAATAATAATAATAATAATAATAATAATGAGACTGATGCCTGAACGTTGCTTTTAATTATGTCACTGTTTCTTGGTTGGGGAAACATTACACAGGTCAGATAGTCTATGCCTTTAGTGACTTTGTATCTAAACTAACCAACTTACTCATCTCAGTTAACAATCATGATCAAATTTGTGATTATTAAAGACATGCAGACAAGTGTGCACTAATCAGTGACAGTGCAAAAGGCGTTTAGAAACTGTAAAATAAGCTTCAGTATAATAATCCGAGAATGCAACTCTGTTGAATAAGTGGCGAATAAGCAGATGCTGTTCTGATTTTCTTTAAACAGTGTATACAGTCAAAATGGAGTAAGTAGTTTACGTATAAACCAATTTATCCAATCCAGGCAAAATTAAAATCTGTAAGGCAGACAACCTTCAAGTGATTAAATAAACGAATATAATACGTGTTTATACTGACAAATCTGATCATTTTCCTACTGAATGTGTTTAGCAGCTGCATCAGATTCACATGAGAACACACAGAAGATGAATATGTACTTATCCTTTTTGATCCTTGAATTTTTGTATAACTGACCCTCTTGGGATTTTGATAGTCAGCTTTATAAGACTGTGTGCTTTAGCTGCTGCACCAAAGCCTCCAGATAAAAATAAGGCAAACATGGCTCTAGTTCTTGATGAATTACCAAGGCGACAGTCCTAATCCGAGGTTTATTTATTTATAAATATTTTTTTTTTTTTTTTAACATTACCCAAAATGTATTTAGTTATACTAGAACATCTAATGTGGCATAACAAAGTCTAACACAGCTCCTTACAAGTGTGAGAGCATTGCTGCTAAAGCTTTTGGAAATCAAAATCAGAGAAAAGGATTGAACGGTAGAGATTAAACATAGATAAAGCACAGGGTAGTATTCACTAAATAAATATAGGAATGGAGCCAGTAAATGTACCCAAAACAACTTTTTTTTTTTCACAAGAGTACATAACATTAAAGGAAAAATAAGCCTAAAATATATGTGGTTTTATATAAAAAAAAGTTAATAAAACTCAAATATATGCATAAAGGTTTCAGGAACTTGTCAGAATTCCAGATATCTGCCATGACCTTTGCCCATAGTAAATGAATACTTAATATAGACACCAGGGGGTATATTTACTAAACTTTTTGAAACAGTGGAGATGTTGGCTATAGCAACCAATCAGATTCTAGCTGTCATTTTGTAGACTGTACTAAATAAATGATAACTAGAATCGGATTGGTGCAACATTTCCACTATTTCAAACCCGCAGTTTATTAAATATAACCCCAGGATTCTTAGCAAAAAATCAACCAAGCTATTGCAAACAAAACACAAACATGTGTTGGATCAATTTTGTGCTAATCCTGTTAAACTAGTTGGAGTATTACTTCTATAAAATTACTGAGCACTAAGAAAATACTGGAGATATAACTTGGTTTTCTCATCATACCTAATAACCATTCATCAGACATGTTTATAGTGTATGTTAAGGTGTACTTGCAGTAAAAATCTATGTTATATAGAATGTGAATTTAATCTTAACATTTTTTCTCTTTACACCAAAAACCAAACACAATGTTGTATATCTGAGTTTAGCTAAAGACACTATATAATATATGTATATGAAATATAATGTACAGCTCCAAGGTAAAAATCAACCAATACGGAAAATGTGCTTACTAATTTGCCACAGAAAAACTTATTAGAAAGCCCAATGTTTTTGTTCAATGTGATAAAACACTAGATAAACAGTGTTTTATAGAATTAAACTACAGTATGATGAATAATGCAATGATAAGGTATGCCAGTTGCTGAAGGCAATGAAATAAAAAAACATTTAGAAGTATATTGTCAGTGTACAAATGAGTATCTTCTGCAAGGAACTTGAATCTACAAAATGACTAATATCATGTGAACAATTTAGCTTATCCTGTTCTCATTGTCACCAAACCTGATCACAACACACCAAGATATCAAACATTTGGTGTAAAATCCCCTTTGGTGTCTCTTTACTGGTTAAAAGCATTACTGAATAGACACTACAAGAATGTAGTACATTACTCACGATTGAAGAAACAACTGCCTCTCGTCAGCAATAAATGTAAGCAGTTTTATGTTTGTCTCCTATTTTTCAGTAACAACATTTTCAAGAAGATTAATAGGATGGTCTGGGTCTGATGTACCAAACACTTCAAAAATAATAGGAATGCCATGCAATTTAACACTTTTTGCAGATAAGAGGCCAATAGGGTTTTGCAAAACAGCACTGTAATTGTCTGCTATTTCCACCCTACCGAAAAGCATGGAAGTTACATGACCTCCACATTACAGAATTAACCTGCAGGGAAGTATTTTGCCGCCATAGCACTTCAATGTGTAACCCTTTCCAGGAATACAGTATAGAAACATGTTAAGTGCAAATTGGCATCATCATAAACACAGCTCCGAATAGTGTATGCAAGTATACATATGTACAAGGGTTTTTTGGCCCGTGTGCAAATTGCTTTTCATTTGTCACGTGGTAGCAAACGGATATTGAAAAAGAAAACAATTATTCATTTTGCCATCCATAGTATGTGTGCGTGTGTGCGTGTGTCTTTATATAAAAAAACCACACAGTACGGATGACAAAAAAAAAAACAGTCTACAATGGCTATTTACTAATGTCTGTGCATGCAGTCCGTAGGGTTTAGGGTCACTATCTCAAAATCAGTTTGCTCTTGCTTGCCTCATGTCAAAAACGATATTGATCAGAAACAGACTAAAATGTCTGTATGCTTAGTTTTAAACCTTATTTTATATGCATTGAATTAGCACATTTTGCAAATGGCATACATTCTAAAATCAATACATTTTCAATTGTTATCTGAAAACCTATGTTCCCTATGTCGCCGTGGCATATTATTTCCTAATCATAATGGAAACTAATTGGGAATCCACTTTTGGAAACCATAGCCCCATTCTCTGTGTGACAGTTTAGGAGAGGAACCCGCCACTGGGATTTCCTCATCACTGGTGAAGAGCTGTCAGACTACGCTAATTGACAACCAGGGGACAATCAGCTTTGAGGAGTCATTAGAACTCTTTACAGCCAACCAAGAGGAGGTAAGAATTATTATTTTAATTTTACAAAAGTCAAGCCTGTGATAGAGTGAGGAGTGTGTACTGTGGGATAGGCTAAAGCTTTACCTAGGGCGCAAAGACACCTTGCACCGGACCTGTCAGGGGGAAGAGGGTACTGGGAGGCTGAAGCTTAAGAGTGTAGAATGTCCCAATATAGACTTCTAGTTCTTTATTTTACTAGCACTAAAACCTATTACGCATCGACTGCAAAAGCCCTAAGTGGACTTGGCAATTGATTAGAGTGTCTCTAGGTAGATGTCAGCAACAATGGTTTAGTTTGCATGCTACAATCACTTTCTTTATAAGGCCCAAACAGCTGTCGGATGGACAATTAGGAAACAGAAAATGAAATCTATTTTAGTACACTTTGCACCCAAAGGAACAGAGTGGCATTGACATAATTTGTTGAGTTTCTTACTCATATTTTTGTGATGGTAGGTATCACCTTTAACACCAGATAAATAAACAGCCTACAGAACAGGCTATACTAATTGATCATTTAGAAACTGCCTGTGTTCTCTTCTGTGAACCCCCCCCCCCCCCCCCCCCAAAAAAAAGAGTAAAGTACAATGTATTATTGTGTAACTTTCTTATCATTATCAGTTTATATAGCTAAAAATAATGGAAAATCACTCGCCTAAGTATTCATGTTTTTATTAGGGTTAAAATATTGTAGATCGAAAAAGGTATTGTGGACTAGTAAACTGTATTATGCACAGTTGCTCTACTTACTCTACCAACCACACTAAATGGCCATCATGTGATGCAGATTCTTGTCTTGAGCAATGGTCAAACGGATCTATCCATCTATGTGAGTGGACAACTGGACAAGGAACCAGATCTGACCACATATGGGCTTGACATTTGAACAGCAGTATCTATTAGATTTGGCTACTCATTTTCAAGATCACATATATTATCAGATGTGATCATTGTCTATTCACATTTATCTTATGTTCTTACTGATTTCTTATAGAGCCCCAATCTCAGTGTCGATTCTAATAAACATTTTTTTTGGCCTATATATACTGGCATTTTCAGTAAACAGTGTCTGAAACAGTCAATATGGGTACCTTAACATTGTGTTTCATGTGACTTTGTATCTGAAAATCTGCTGTATGAGTGCTTGTCTTTAGGAAGTAAAAAGCTGTGTGTCACTGCTTGGGTAATTGGATTGTTGAAATCTGCAAATATTTTTCGGAAATAAACCCAGCTGGAATCGGTAGGAAAAAAAGATAACCACAGTATAAAAGTTCCACATAAAGGTATACTCTCTTAAAAAATGCAAATGAGTGATAAGAAAGTAACTACTGGTGATGCGGCAATGAGAAACTAGAAGATAAAAAGAGCAAGGAAACAAATGTATAAAACATCACACAATAAGAAAAGAGGACTACAGCACCGATCACAGTTAGGCAGACTTGACAGCAGAGATTTGTCTTACTGTACTTGCAATAATTGCTACAAGATGAAGATTAAGAAAAGAGAACATGACTTCCTTAAAGCTGAGGCAGTTCGATTTCAAACAAGAATTATTATTCTGTTTTGGCCTACAGATAAGTAGATGTACATGATCATGTTACTTTAATTAATTGTCCTAGTTCAACATTTGCTGCAGTGTGATTTATCTTTGTTCTAAAATATTGACAGGAATAAAAGGTGTGCAGATGATACATCTTGCATTAATTCGGGTTATTTATTGCTGTGTACAGAAAGCAGCACATGTTGGTCATTGCAGTGGCTGCTATTTCTACACTCTACAACAACTGTACGGCTGGTGGAAACTGGTATAGACTGTGAGGAGATCAAAATCAAACAGCAAATCATCTGTTGGAGATCACAGAGAAGCATTCTGCATTCCTTTTGCATCTCCTGGAAGGCAGCAATCTGCTTCTCCGGATGGCGGTGGCAAGACAGCAAGGTAACTTTACTTGTCAGGGGTGTCTTGGTTCCTTGTAATCGGTTATAAGGTGCTGGTGAAAGGATGCTGGTTGCTGAGCACAACTTACTAGTGAAAGAATGCTGAGTAATGTTCAGGGACATGGATGCCACATTAGATTGTTATCAAGTGTTCATTATTATGGTGGTTATTATGTAAAGGAGGCTTAGTATAATTAAAAATGGTTTGGATAATCTAAACGCAAAGCGGACAATCCATTTCAGTCACTGCATTCTTTTTTTATTTTTAATACATGCCCTGTATCTTTACATTATAGATGGACCCATAAGCTTGGGTACTAGTGCATTATTCCTTAAAAACCATTGAGCAGGTTCACGTAATATTTCTTAGCACTTGAATATATTTGTGATATGATGAGACTTTTGTCCATCATTGTTCAATTCAATGACTGAAGTTACATATATTCTATGGTATTCCTAAACATTTTTTTTTTACCTAAGATTCGATAAAACATTAAAATAGAAACAATTACAGCGTAAAAGTCATGAACGCCGCATGATAGGATTCAGAACAATGCCACTTCAGCATCTCTTCAGGTACATGGTCAATTACAAGCACTTATACCCACTGCTATTAATAGGTACCGGAGTACAGATGGAACTCAGGAACAATTACCACATTCACCGAGAGCTACAACTTACTACAGGCTTATGCCAAGGCCCCAGAGACTTCATTAAAAACTTCCCTACTTACTCAGCATTTGAGCACAAACATGTCACATAAGTGGGAATGATGAACCTTTAAATCATTAGATGAAAATCACAGCTTCCTAGTTTACATAGCAGGTTCCTGTTCAGAGGCTGTTTGAATTAATATTACATTCACTTCTAGATGTAATTTGCATAATACTTTCTCAAATACCTAATTAACATGCACATTTTAGAGCAAGCTGATTAAAACTGAAATATTGCTACTTCTGCAACAGTAAATGTGTATGCTCAAATCCAAAGCTATGTTATGCTAGTGATATTTAGCATAAAAAATATGAAAAATTACCATCTGTATTTGAAATGAAAATCAACAATCCTATTCATTAGATACCCTAGTGTAAACACAAGGTACAGAATAATTGCAATGTAAAAAATTTGAGAACACAAAAGTAAGAAATTACCTAATGTTATTAAATTCCACTTACTACCAACTAACATTAGCATACATAGGCAAATGCTGACATTTTAATTAAAAGAAACCCCACATAGGGAGACATTCACCAAATATGCAGACTTCATATTGTACTTCATACATATTACACACACCGATTAGTTACAACCACTTGCCTAATATTGTGCAGTCCCCCCTTATGACGCAAAAACAGCTCTGACTCATTGAGGCATGGACTCTACTAGACCTCTGAAGGTGTCCGGGGGTATCTGGCACCAAGAAGTTAGCAGCAGATCCTTTAAGTCCTGTAAGTTGCGTGATGGGGCCTCCATGACTCGTACTTATTTTTTGATCACATCCCACCCCACAGATGCTTGATCGGATTGAGATCTGGGGAATTGGAGGCCAAGTCAACACCTTGAACTCTTTGCCATGTTTCTCAAACCATTCCTGAAATTTTTATCAGTGTGCTAGGGCACATTATCCTGCTGAAAGAGGCCACTGGCATCAGGAAATAACGTTGTCATGAAGTACTTGGTCTGCAACAATATTTTGGTAGGTGGTACGTGTCAAAGTAGCATCCATAAGTATTCCAGGACACAAAGTAGGACATTGCCCAGAGCATCACATTCCCTCCGCTGGCTTGCCTTCTTCCCATAGTTCATCCTGGTGCAATCTCTTTTCCTGGTAAACAATGCACATGCACCTGGCCATCCACATGATGTAACAGAAAACGTTTTTCATCAGAAAAGGCCACCTCCTTCCCTATTGTCCCATGGTGCTCATGTGTCCATTGTAGGTGCTTATGGCGATTAATAGGGGTCAGCGTGGGCACTCTGACCGGTCTGCGGCTATGTAGCAAGCTGTGATGCACGTGCGTTTGGACACCTTTCTATCATAGCCAGCATTAACTTTTCAGCAATTTGTGCTACAGTAGCTTTTCTGTGGGATTGGACCAGATGTGCTACTTTTCACTCCTGACGTCAATGAGCCTTGGGCGCCCTTGATCCTGTCACCAGTTCGCAAGTTGTCCTTCATTGGACCACATTTGGTATGTACTAACTAATGCATACTGGGAACACCCCACAAGACCTTTTGGAGATGCTCTGACCCAGTCGTCTAGCAATCACAAATTGGCCCTTGTCAAAGTTGCTCAGATCCTTACGTTTGGCCAGTTTTCCTGTTTCCAAAAAAGTAACGTAGAAGAGATTTAAAAAAAGTTGTGTTTCTTTCCTGTTCACTTAAATTATAAAAGTTAACCCAAAAACATCATTTAAATGTATTTTCTCACCTCTATTTAAAATCAAAATCCTAGAGTCTGCAGCATAGAATCTCATTATGCACTGTTCTTTTCTTTCCCTTACTCGAATGATGAATATACAGTAAATAATATGTAGAGACGACAGTCACAAGCTTTCAATAATTTGGGGGTTATTTGCAGCCCCTAGCTCATATCGTTGGTAGTAATTAATTGGGCTGCAAGAAAGCCGACAACAGCGCAACGTAAAAATTCTGATTATTATAAGGCCAACAAGGAGGAAATAGGGACTTGCCATATAGCAGACATATAACATTCTCACTCCACGATTAATTGCCGGCAGATCTCAATTGCGACTTTCTAAAATGTCTCCAGCTTAAATGACGTCAGTTACAATGGCCAGAGTGGGTTTGCCACTTTAAAACTGGCTTTAATGTGAATGAACAGATTACAGAGTGATATGACTACCACCTTAATGATAAAAGTGGCAGCAATTAAGAGGATAAGTTGAATATTCGCTGAAAGGTACATAAAAAGCAGACATGAACAGTGATACTTATTAGCAATATGCCAGGGATAGTGATGATAACTTTGGCTGCTAACATTGCAGACCAATTTCCCAATTTCTAGGAGCAATCATAGGCTTTTGGGAATTTTTTGTCTTTAATATTGCCCGACAACACTTGCCATGTTCTGTGCGTTATAAATCCTAGGGTCTCACTTATAACTTAAGCACCAGTTCTGAGCTGTCACACATGGTTTCTTGCCCCTATACTTATGACATGTGCTTTGCGCTCTCTTTATGCATTTCTGGGGAGGAGTGCAATTTAAAACACACTCTGAGCAATACAGTAGAAACCATTAAATGGACACATGTAATAAAAACAGTACTGATCTCCGCTCACTCATGATTAACTTGAACCATAAAAGAGGCTATACCAATCAGTGTTTTAGGAGAGCTTAATGTAATGAAATTGGCGATTCTACAGTGGCAGTGCGCTGGACTTGATGGGACATTAAAAATTTTGAAGAAAGAACCTATTTACAATATCCTACCTCCATGCAAGCCCAGATACACTTCTAGCTTTCGGAGTCACTTCCAAAGTCTGCCCATCCATTGAGAATCATAACTGCCCTTATATGCAATTGTATTTGATATACTGAATTATTAGTTAAAAGTGTATCATAATGTAAATAAAAAAAAAAAAAAATCACTAAAACAACTAATTGGGCCTCATTTAATAACCAGAAAAAGAGTGTCTCAGGGCATTTCTATATGCTTCTTTTAACTTACTCTCAAACACATTATGGTTTTTGGAACTGCCAATGAAAATCAACTTTTTTGGCACTGTTGGCAGGAGATGGCTGGCAAATTTTATCCCGGGTGGGGGCAAGACTCGACTCAATAGCCTATTAGGAACATTTATTGGAAAAAAAAAAATACAGGTGGCTCAGTGACCCAGCCCAAGGTAGCCCACTATGGGACTAGCCCAGCCGGCCCCTGACTGTCGGTGTGGCTAAATGTGCGCAAGGACATCAACGTCATCCTGCCTGCTGTCATTTTAACACCACCACTTCATTAATTGAAAGCTTTCATTTTTTCTATTAAAATACTGCCCATTTTCACCTCAATTATATTGTAAAGTAAATTATGAGAGTGAGGCAATAGCAGGACAGTCTTTGTTAAATGTGTCACTATCGTGCAGTTGAATGTCTTTAGCACATTAATCACAATGCACCAAAAATGCACTCCTAAAATGCACCTGGAAAATTATTTCCATAGTTACATGTACAACAGAAGGCAGAAACTATAATCATCTATGCTTTCCCAAAGCTATATTGGCATGTACAAGCTCTTTTTAAAGTACTAAAGTGTCTGATGGATCTGTCAACTGATCCAGTTTGTTTAGAATACTACTCTCTTTACATAATAGGGGAGGGGAGTATAAAGAGCCGCAAAGCAAAATTAAAAAACTTATCTGAATATTTTATTTTTTTAACAGAGTATAATGTACTGCAGTGCACTGAGCACCATGGTACAGAATGTATTGCCCAAAGATAGCATGGACATTCCACTCAATTCTCAGACATGGTGCCTCATTTTCTGCAACAAACTGCAAAACAGCAACTGTTCTGATTTTCAAGAAATCTTCCCAGTGACTGCCAGAAATCGGGATTAACACATTTGACTCACTAGTATTGTGTCATTAGAAATGGGGGATGAAAAGATAGAAAGACAGATAAATGGATTAGCTGCTGTGCCTTGCGTTGGAGCAATAATGTACCTTTACTTTACCCGTTATTCACCTACATGATTTTGAACCCACAAGGGGTACAGTGTGTGCCAGAGTGGGGCAAATGGCTGCATCTGGGCCAACCAGTCAGTTGATGAGGCAAAAAGAGTTAAAACCATTAAACTGGTTTCTCTACAGTTGGTGAATTGCTTTTGTTGATATACTAAAGATAGACAAAATGTGCAAGGATGAAAGTCCTGTGTTGCATATTTTAAGATTACTGGATAGGAAACACATTTTAGCTCTTATTTTAAATAAAAGGAATCTCTATTAAAGTTATTTTTTCATCTTAAATGGTCAGTAAAACAAAACAAGGGCATACATAAGAGTTTATCATGTTGCATTTGTGGATCATTTAAAAGAAAAGAAAAAAAAAGAAAAGATCAGGACTTAGAGAAAGTCCAGAGAATCCATAAGAACTTTGTTAATTGGTTGTGTGTGGATATAGAGAAAATCAGAAAGGCCTTTGATCCTGTGCAGAAAAAAGTGGAACGTGTTGACAACGTTCCTGATTACAGAATTGGAGCTATTAGGGTGAGACACTCCTGGCGATTACTTTCTGAGCGTTCCAACTAAGGATCCTCCTGACTATTGGATCCATCAGTAAGGACACTCTGGTATAACATTGGATGCAGCTGCTTTGAGAAGCAACTCCACCCTGGAACCAACATCTGACTGCTGAGTGTAAACAGGAATCGAAGAACTTACAGTGTTAATGATACACAGACGCTGCAACTTACTATACCACCATCGATCTGTTTGTCCAGTGGACATGAGTACATACATCTATCTCAATTTCATAGAATGTATAGACAGTCCTCGCTATTGTGTATCTGTTTCTTTCCTCCTATTTCCTACCATCACCGACGGAGAGGACCTAACACAGACTGGACGTCTGTCTGCTTACCTTTAATCAGACCACCACCACTATTTTATCATGCTGGCATCAACTTTTGTGTTTTTGTGAGTAAAATATTTGCTGTTTTTAATTATTAAATTTCTAGTGTGATTTACTTCATCATTGTTGCATCTCATTTCTCCACCCATGTTATACTAATGCAATAGCATCACTGTTGAGGATAACTAAGAAGCCTGCCAACTCAGGAGAGTATACTAGGAACACAATCACAGTTATATGACCTGATACAAAGTGGACAATTGCGTAGGAGCACCATCCAGTTTGCTATGTACACCATTACATGCCTTTTCCAGTCTGATCAAGGTGAGTGTACACTATGATGTTTCTAGTACCAAATAGTGTGATGTACTTCACCACTGCTTTACTCTTCTCCTCCCCCATGTATGTGATTGCATGAACACCCCATCAAACCATCTCTGAGAGAACATCCACTAACACGGGAAAACCCACAACAAGCACAATTGCTGCCAGCCAAGGACATATAAACCTAAGTGCAAAATCTGTAATCCTTTGTGTCCATCTAGTTGTACGTACATCACAATTTACTCCTGTGTTTACTTTCTACATATTGGCCATGAGGATACAACACTGATTAACTCGGAAGGAGTATGTAAGCTCATACGAACAGGGCCTTCTTACCTTCTGTCTCTAAACAAGTTATACTACTCCAACATTACTGTACTTGCTATGACTGCAGTTATTGGAGTCTTGGTTATACTCGTTTTGTTCTGTGCTCTTGTACCCTATATAGCCTTCTGTTTGTATTTTGAACAGTGCTGTGGCACCATATAAATAAAGGATAGCAACACGGTGGCTTAGTGGTTAGCACTTTTGCCTTACAGAACTGGGGTCATGAGTTCAATTTACCACCATGGCCTTATCTGCGAGGAGTTTGTATGTTCTCCCCGTGTTTACATGGGTTTCCACCGAGTGCTCCGGTTTCCTTCCACACTTCAAAAACATACTGGTAGGTTAATTGGCTGCTAACAAATTGACCCTAGTCTTTGTGTGTGTTAGGCAATTTAGATTGTAAGCCCCAATGGGGCAGGAACTGATGTGAGTGAGTTCTCAGTACAGCGCTGCAGAATTAGTGGCGCTATATAAATAAATGGTGATGGTGATGATGATGATATTATTACTACTACCGGTACTAATAGGATACATCAAGTTTAAAATTTGGGACATACACTACACAAGAATCAGGACTCCCACAGGACATTCACTGGGCATTTCATCACCGTTTTGATCACTCTGGGACATTAATTTTACATCCCTATATGTTGATGTTCATTTAGAGTAGAGTTAGTCCATATTCTTCCACCTTAGGTTGACATTATAGTGATCACAGTGCTTGAGTACATTGTATACTATACACATCAACCTTTACTTATTTAAGAGCTTAGACACCTCTTCTCTCAAGCTGCTCTCACTGTAGTTTACCACCACCCCAGCCAGAATATATTAAGGGCGGATACCACCCCCCCCCCCCCCCCCCTTCTTTATCATGTTTAATTCCTTTCAATTTTGAAAAAGTATTTCTGTTTTGTGTCTTCACATCAGACAGTGGGCCTGGTTCATTGAGGAAAGTAAAGCAAAAAAGGAGTAACTTTGCACCTTTGCAAAACCATGTTGCATGGGAGGGAGGGGGGGTAAATTTAAAATGTGATGGCAGATTAATAGTTGGGGTAGGGCATGTCCTAGATCAACTTTACATTTCAGTTTAATCATAAAGCTATTAAGTATTTGTGTGCTACATGAAAAAATAGCCAGTATTTAACTTATGTGCAAAATAATAAACTAATATGCACCCCTTGCACTGTAACATGGTGTGTCCAGGAAAAAAAACGTACTCATTTTATTTGCCTTACTTTCCTTAATGAATCAGGCCCAGTGAGTTTGGTTAATATTGGCATCATCAGTAAATGATCAACTACATCATATTTGTCAGGAGTAGTGGTTTGATTGACATGGGATTAAGCAAATTAATATAGCTTATGAACTATTAAACGGTTTATGTCACACAAACAATGTTGGGTAGCAACTATTTTAGGAAAATTGCATGCAACTACAATGCAGTTCATCACGTGACTTATGGGGGAACTCAGCTGCTAGAATTCTATTGCAAGCAACATGCAACACAACATTACTGTGTGTGAATAGTTTATATTTGTTGCACAAAACACGGCTAACCAACAAAATTGCACATAGCTGCAACTTTATCAGAGTGTCCGACAGTTTATGTATAGCAATCCCATTAGAGAACACAGTTGACAAAATCATGCCACTAGTCTGATGCAATTTGTTGTGTTTTAAAAAATTACTAGTATATCCTAGCTCTTAAAAATATTTATCCAGAGCTGGCAGAACATGGTAAGCCCACTAAGGGGGCTTCACTGTGAATGCGCAAACTCCAGCAGAGGGATCGATGGAAATGCATGTATGTCACATTACAAAATTAAAGCAACTTCTCCAAGTTTCGAATGCTTTAAAGTCTTTGATTACATGTGGAAGCCAGAAGATATAAAGTTCCTTGATCTTGAAGCCACACTGGCATTTAAATGGTAAAGACAGAAAAGTAAAAGAATGACACTCACGTAGCTCTCCCACTTTGAGAATTTCACAAAGCATCTTGGTAAGTTCGATACTACTACGACCAAAAGGACATTCATGCTTGTCTTCCCGACTACTGTTTTCCAGGACAATCTGAAATCAAAATGGTTGCAATAAATACAATTAGTTAACATTAAACTACACCAAAAGATTAAACTGTACAGACTAAACAGTATATTAGACAACTGTGGAGAGGAGTGAAAGAACAGTCTGAATATGCAATTGGGCCATGTTGCTCTCTCCATCATTTGACAAGGTGGACTATGGGATTCTATAGAGCCTGAAGAATTTCTGTGGACTGGATGGCACAGTCCATAGTTGGTCCAAATCATTCATTACAGGCAGATCACAGACCGTGTCTTCAGGAGTAAACTCATCTGCACCAATGTCTTTGCGAGTTCCACAGGGATCAATCCCATCTCCCATGCTATTTGCTCTATACATGCTATCACTGGGTGAAATAAACAAACACCATGGCCTGGATTACCACAGCTATGCAGATAACACTCAACTAGAATTGTCCTTTGCTCCGGGAACCAAGAACCCAATATCAAATTTCAATGGCTGTCTAGCTTTGTCTAGTGTGTGTGTGTGTGTGTGTGTGTGTGTGTGTGTGTGTGTGTGTGTGTGTGTGTGTGTACACATCTAAACTGTAAGCTCCAATAGAGCAGTGACTGATGCGAGTGACAAATATCCTCTGTACAGCTCTGCGGAATTAATGACGCTATATAAATAAATGAAGATGATGATGATGATGATGATAGATAGTTCTAAATTCTAAACGTGGATGAGTGCCAGTAGGCTGAGATTGAATCCTGCTAAAACAGATTTTTATGATAGAAGCTCACTGTCAAATGGCAAGACTGCAGCCATGTCTACCAAATGGGCTTAAGCTTGGGGGTTCTGAATTGCCAAAGTCTGATCATATAAAGAATCTTGGTGTTCTCCTTGTTTGTGGCTTAAATATGAGAGATCAGCCCAGATCAAATCTTCAGTCTTTCATCTGAGGAACACAGCACCAAGCATCTGATTCTCCCAGAAGATCTTTCTACATTCATACATGCATTTGTTCCATCACACTTGGACTACGACAATGCACTCCACCCTCGGTCTCCCAGAATGGCACCACTTCAGCTGGTGCAAAATGCAGCTGCAAGGCTGTTAACTATACAGTCCCATTAAAGCCACATAATACCTGATCTCCATTTCCTTTACTGGCAGTTGTTTCAAGCTTATTGACATGTAAAGCCCTATATAATCTGGGACCTGAATACTTGAAGCAACTACTGATTCCCTATACTACATATGGGGCCTGAGCTTTTAACTTTACGGCTTCTACTCTGTGGAACTCGATGCCTCACAGTCCGAGAGACCACATCTCCAGAAATCTTCACAAACAGACTCAATATTTACCTGTTATTATCCACTTCTTCGTTCATAATACACAATGCTTAACGCTCTTTTCTGTATTCTGATAATCTTTCAAATGTTTATCTTGTAACATGCATTTTTATGCTGCAAATGTACAATGCTTTGAGTCCGATAGCGAAATAAGCGCAATAGAAATAAGAGTGTTATTATTAAAAGGTTAAAATATGATTTTAAAGTGGGTGAAAATAAAATGAAAGGGTCGCTTTTTAATATTAAAAGATGCAATATCAAACATTGGAACATTTGCTACAAAGATAATCATTGGAACATTTGCGGCTATCACCTGACACTGCCACTGTTAAAGCTGTATAAGGTTAACCAGTAAAGAATTCATGCTTTTTGTTATTATTTAGTACACTTATGTTAGCAAGTATCACATGTATGCATATAAGCTTCCTCCACTGTTGATACATGATATGCATGAAGTTCACCTATGTGGTGGTGACGGAAGGTTGGATTTGGTTGGTTCACCTTAATATCGGTGGTGATGCTGATACATTCTGCTCCTCGTATGGAGTGCCTTTACTATGCATATATACACACATTTTAAGTTCTGAATTTCATTGGATATATTGGGTCTCTCTTCTGGTCTTATTTTGGACTAATTTCTAAAAATTGATCTGTGGGGCACATTTATATAGCTGTCACTGCACATAAAAGTCTCTCTCCTCTGGACACATTTGATTTCTGTTTGTTCCCAGCTGAATATGCCTTGTCTATTACTATGAGCAAGCTCATTAGTGGTCACATGATGGTAATTAGAGGACTTCGACTGTAAGCTCCATCATAAAAACCAAGTTCCATTTCATCAGAAGCCAATAAATCTACATGTATGTTTTTGGACTCCGGGAAGACACAAGACCACCCAGAGAAAACGGGGAGAACATACAAATGTGAAGTAGGTCTATAGTTATTAAGTCGGTACTGACCTACTTCCCTTTTCCCCCTCTACTTTTTTTCTGTACGCTTCCCAATGAACTCCAATAAAAATAATTCAAATAATAAAAAATAACCGTATATAACAAATAAACACAGTATCAGATAAACATAGCAATCATTAAAGGTTGCAGGTTGAATTAAACATGGCAATAAAGATTTTTAGATCAAAATATTGGCTGATTTTAAAATCATCTACATTATATCGATGATAACACAAATTATGGACATA
This sequence comes from Mixophyes fleayi, assembly GCF_038048845.1. NCBI lineage: Eukaryota > Metazoa > Chordata > Amphibia > Anura > Limnodynastidae > Mixophyes > Mixophyes fleayi. Next base: position 94,080,347 of record NC_134406.1, read on the forward strand.
TCATAATATACAGCAATGTTGCTTTTAGTAAAGCAATATTTTGCATTTTAATTTTGGGGTTAATATACCAACCCAGACAGATTCTGCTAATCTAGAGCCTTTTGATGCTGTAACCTCACCCCCACCAGAGATGAAACATCAGCCTATCTAATGGCCAACACATTTTGAGCTGCATGATTTAAGCTCATACACTTTTACATTAGTGTTATGCTTTGCTCTCCGTGATAACAACCACAATGTGGAAGAAGAGATAAGCAGTAAAACAGAACAGATAAATAAAATAAATGGAAAGTGCTGGGTTACTGCACATGAGTCTGGCAATGGTAAGTGAATATCACTACACTGTGTTTCAACTTAGTATACCTCCCTTTTCTAAATGAATACTCTTAAGCTATGATGCAGTTCACGCACTTGCTATTATTAGATTATAAAAGGCCTTTTGTATATAACATTCTTCAGTCATCCTCAGAAAGCAGAACGTGGCCTATTTTTATTGATGCTGTTCAGCTATAAATGTACCTTCTAGGTATCCTGCAGTTTAAAAACCTTCACTTAGATTGAAGTGTAATTGTGGGGGTTCAATGCCGGTTACAAAGGAAAAAATATATTATAACATATCTCCGTTCTGATCCACTGCACACACCAGGTATTTTAGGAACAATGATTTGTATTTCAATCCTGCTGATATCACGCTTAAAAGCAGCCTTTATGGGGAGGGTTATACTTCAATATGGTACATGTGGGTGAATGTGAATCTATTTTCAGACAGTAGGTGACTTGCGTACACATCACCTGCAGTCAAGGCAAATTAGTTAAACGGACATTGTGCATCACCAAACAAAACATTTACTTTGGAAACATTTATTTTGTGTGCATTTTCTCTTCCGCCAAAGAGAAAATACAAACAAAATTATAAGGTAAAGTGCAATGCTGATATTGTAGTGTTAGCTTATGAATAAACCATTTGTTAAAAAATAATACATAGCTCTTTCTTTAAAGATAATACTAACATATTGTGCTTGCTTGACTTGTCTGTCTGTCTTTTTATTAACAAACAAACAGTCTTGGAAAAAATTGCTAATTTTTCTGTGAAAAAGTAAAAGGCTACCATCCAATTTACATATAAACTATATGGACAAAAGTATTCAGATGCTTGACCATTACACCAACAAGGACTATAATGACATTGTATTCAAATACATATACTTTAACATGGAGTTGGTGCCCCTTTTGCAACAATAACAGCTTCCACTTTTCTTGTAATGCTTTCCACAAGATGTTGGAGTGTTTCTGTGGCAATTTGTGCCCATTCATTCTGTAGAGCATTTATGAGGTCAGGCACTGATGTTGGATGAGAAGACCAGGCTCACAATCTCCGTTCCAGTTCATCCCAAAGGTGTTCGATGGGTTTGAGGTCAGGGCTCTGTGTGTGCCACTAAATTTCTTCCACACCGAACTCATCAAACCATGTCTTTATAGTCCTCGCTTTGTGCACTGGGGCACAGACATGTTGAAATAGTAAAGGGCTTTCCCCAAACTGTTGCCACAAAGTTGGAAGCATAGCATTGTTCAAAATGACTTAGTATGCTGAAGCATTAAGATTACCCTTCACTGGAGATAAGGGTCCTAGCCCAAATCCAACAGCTCCATACCATTATCTCTTCTCCAAACTTCACAGTTGGCATTATGTAATAAAGCAGGTAACGTTCTCCTGGCATCCGCCAAACCCAGACTCGCCCATCTGACTGCCAAACAGAGAAGTGTAATTCATCACTCCACAGAACTTGTTTCCATTGCTCCACATTCCAGTGTCGGTATGATTTACACCACTCAATCTGATCCTTGACATTGGCCTTGGTGATGCGAGGCTTGCGTGCAGCTGCTCGCTACATAAACCCATTCCATTAAGTTGGCGATGCAAAGTTTTTGTGCTTACATTAATGCCAGTGAAAGTTCAGAACTCATTAGCTGTGGAATAAGCAAAGCATTGGCAACTTTTACGCAACTTGCGCCTTAGCAGTCGTTGACCAGCTCTGTGATTTTCTGCTTCGTGGCCAAGTTGCTGTTGTGCCTAAACACTTGCACTTTCTAATAAGATCACTTACAGTTGACCATGGAATATCCAGCAGGGATGAAATTTCACAAACAGTCTTAATGCAAAGGTGGCACCTATTACAGTATCACGCTTGAAGTCACTGAGCTCTTCAGAAGGACCCATTCTCTATCACAAATGTCTGCAAATGGTGACTACATGGCTAGGTGCTTGATATCATACACTTCTGGCAACGGGTCTAATTAAAACACCTTAATTCAATAATTAACAAATACTTTTGTCCATATAGTGTACATAACATATTACATTACCTAGCCTTCTGTTTTTATTACAGAAAAGTGATTTCAATAAACATATTCAAGGGTAAAAGACTACAGAGTGTTACTTTGTTAATTCAGAGATGTTTTCACAAGTAAACCTGTCTGCCAAGCACACTTCTATAACTCGTCTAGAGGCACTAAAGGAAAGGTCATTATAACTGGAAAGGTCACAATAGCTAGGGTTAAAGAATTTGCGGTTGGCAGGTGACCAACACCACCAACAGTCTCCACAAAGGGTTCGATATCTGTGATCACCAAAACTTAGCACAGCAATACCAACGCTACTACATTATGTGTCATTGCTATATCATTCATACCAACAGTGACTATTCCAGACATGGGGCATCAGAAATGTAAGCCCAGCATTTTGTCTGTATTACTGGTGCTTCAAAATAAAATAAATGTGACCTTTGTATAACTGGTAACAGAGAAAACTTCAAACCACACAAAATTTACATTGTAGCATGTGGGATAGTTGACAAGGTGACTGTCTATGTAGCAGCTATTTATTTTTGTAGTCTGCTTTCACAACCATCCAGGGATACAAAATATCTAACTAAAAATTCAGTGTAAGCACAAGCCGTTATGTGTAAGTTGCTGTAATCGAATAACAGGTGATTTGCAAAACGAATATTAGGAATGTGAATGTGTTACAGTACGCAAAGTATAAAAGAAAAATATTATTATAAACAAGTACCTTAAACATAACTCAAGTAAGAAATTGCAGTTTAATTAGAAATGAGTAAAAGAAATGTTGTAATATGACATCATACAAAAACAGGGTAACATTGTAAGAAATTTGAATGAAACTAGATTTATAAATGTAACAATCAAAGTCCTCACCCGAATGTAGGCATCCTGGTGATGCTTAGCAAAGTACAGCATGTTGTCAAGGGCCAGCATTCCTGGTGGAGTGTGGGTAAAATCCAGTGCTGGATTTACATTGTTCTGCAAATAAGAGTTTAGAGATGTGATATAATCATAGAACATGTACATGCACAATATTGTCAAATATTTTTATATAAAAATACAAAAAAAACCAAATGCATATTGTTGTTTGCCTGTGTTCTAAATCAATATAAAATCAACAAAGTGCAAAGCAAATGAACAGAAGAGTAATCTAAATCAAATCAATATTTATTTGGAGTGACCATCCTTTGCCTTCAAAACCGTATCAATTCTTCTAGGTACACTTGAAACAAAGTCATGGATTTTGTAGGATTATAGTCATGTGTATGATTATCCAATCATACCAAACAAGTGATAATGATCAACATTTTCATATGTAGGTTGAAACACAGTCATTACCTGAAACACACACTGCTGTGTAGGAGGCTTAAACCTGGGAGAGGAACAGCCAAACACTGCTGCAAATGTAAGATTGTCACAAGGCATACACCATGGCAAGACTGAGCACAGCAGCAAGACACAAGGTAGTTATTCTGCATCAGCAAGGTCTCTCCCAGGCAAAGATTTTAAAGCAGACTGGGGTTTCAATATGTGCTGTTCAAGCTCTTTTGAAGTAGCACAAAGAAACAGGCAACTTTGAGTACCGTAGATGCAGTGGTCGGCCAAGGAAACTTCGTGCATCAGGTGAAAGACACATCATGCTTACTTCCCTTCAAAATCCAGCAGTGCTATTAGCTCAGAACTGGAAGAAAAACAGTGGGACCCAGGTACACCCATCTAATGTTCGGAGAAATCTGGCCAGAAGTGGTCTTCATGGAAGAATTGCGACGTGGAAACAAGGCCAAGCAACTCAACTATGAACAAAAACATAGGAACTGGGGTGCAGAAAAATGGCAGCAAGTAATCCAGACTGAGCAAAAATCTGAAATATTTGGCTGTAACAGAAGGCAGTTTGTTTACCGAAGGGCTGGAGAGCGGTACAATAATGACTGTCTGCAGGCAACAGTGAAGCATGGTGGAGGTTCCTTGCAAGTTTGGGGCAGCATTTCAGCAAATGGAGTTGGGGATTTGGTCAGGATTAATGGTAACCTCAATGCTGAGAAATACAGGCAGGCAATACCATCAGGGAGGTGCCTGACTGGCTCCAACTTTATTCTAAAGCAGGACAAGAACCCTAAACATACAGCCAATGTCATTAAGAACTATCATCAGTGTAAAGAAGAACAAAAAGTGATGATATGGCCCCCACAGAGCCCTGATCTCAACATCATCGAGTCTGTCTGGGATTACATGGAGACAGAAGGATTTGAGTAAGCCTACATCCATGGAAAATCTGTAGTTAGTTCTCCAAGATGTTTGGAACAACGTCCCTGCTGAGATCCTTCAAACACTGTGTGCAAGTGTACCTAGAATAACTGATAGTGTTTTGAAGGCAAAGGGTGGTCACACCAAATATTGATTTAATTGAGATTTCTCCTCTGTTCATTCACTTTGCATTTAGTTAATTGATAAAAAAACAAAACAAATATTAACACTTCTATTTTTGAAAGCATTCTTAATGTGCAGCATTTCTTCCACACCTGCCTTAATATATGTGTGTGTGTGTGCGTGTGTGCGCATGTGCGTGTGTGTGTGTGTGTGTGTGTGTTGCATCCTTGGCTTTACTTTCAGTGAAGATTCATCTCTCCTTGAATTAAACGGGACTGAATAAAGTTGCCTTTTGAATACAAATTGCCCTTTCCTGTGGATGTATGTATGTTTGCTTGTATCATTTTTATTTTCAGCAGGGTAGCAGGATAATAATTGCAGCTGAACAGAAAATCAGAAAATGAGATCTTGCAGAAAATATTATTGCACTGGCTATCTCTGCCACTAAACATTATGTTCCATGCAGTATAATTCATGTACCATACCTTCAGTTTTCCATAATATCTTGATTATATCCTTACCCACTGATTTACTAAGAAGGGCTCATGTTTTTCACTAGTAGAAATGCATTCATGATTTAAATACATGCTTGGGGGCCCGTATCGGATGCTCATTCAGCCAAATGGACAGCCCTGTTTTTGCCCAGCAGTGCAGCCTGGGTAGTTGAAGATTTAACACCAATAATAAATACTATTTAGTAGGGATGAGCGCGCTCGGATTTCTGAAATCCGAGCCCACCCGAACGTTGCGGATCCGAGTCGGATCTGAGACAGATCCGGGTATTGGCGCCAAATTCAAAAGTGAAACTGAGGCTCTGACTCATAATCCCGTTGTCGGATCTCGCGATACTCGGATCCTATAAATTCCCCGCTAGTCGCCGCCATCTTCACTCGGGCATTGATCAGGGTAGAGGGAGGGTGTGTTAGGTGGTCCTCTGTGCTGTTTAGTTCTGTGCTGTTTAGTTCTGTGCTGTTTAGTGCTGTGCTGTTTAGTGCTGTGCTGTTTAGTGCTGTGCTGTGCTGTGCTGTGTTCTGCAGTATCAGTCCAGTGGTGCTGTGTGCTGTGCTCTGTCCTTCTGAGGTCAGTGGTGCTGCTGGGTCCTGTGCTGTGTCCTGTTCAGTCCAGTGGTGCTGTGTCCTGTGCTCTGTGCTTCTAAGGGCATAGTTATTTCCCCAATATTCCCCTGTGTTTAAAAAAATAAAAAAAAGGTTTTTTTATAAAATACCAAAAACTACTTTAATATTTTTTAATTACCACAAAATTTTAACAACCAATCCTGCAGTATAAGCCCATTGGTACTGCAATATTACCAAGTTCACACATTCAGCAGTAAAAGTCCAGTGGTACTGCAATATTACAAAGTTTACACATTCTGCAGTATCAGTCCAGTGGTGCTGTGTCCTGTGCTCTGTCCTGCTGAGTTCCGTAGTGCTGCTGGGTCCTGTGCCGTGTCCTGTTCAGTCCAGTGGTGCTGTGTCCTGTGCTCTGTGCTTCTAAGGGCATAGTTATTTCCCCATTATTCCCAAGTTTGTAAAAAATAAAAAAAAAGTAAAAAAAAATAAAAAATTAAAAAAAAAAAAAATATATAATAATTATAACCAAATTTGCAAAACCAATCCAGCATTATAAGTCCATTGGTACTGCAATATTACCAAGTTCACACATTCAGCAGTAAAAGTCCAGTGGTACTGCAATATTACAAAGTTTACACATTCTGCAGTATCAGTCCAGTGGTGCTGTGTCCTGTGCTCTGTCCTGCTGAGTTCCGTAGTGCTGCTGGGTCCTGTGCCGTGTCCTGTTCAGTCCAGTGGTGCTGTGTCCTGTGCTCTGTGCTTCTAAGGGCATAGTTATTTCCCCATTATTCCCAAGTTTGTAAAAAATAAAAAAAAAGTAAAAAAAAATAAAAAATTAAAAAAAAAAAAATATATATAATAATTATAACCAAATTTGCAAAACCAATCCAGCATTATAAGTCCATTGGTACTGCAATATTACCAAGTTCACACATTCTGCAGTATCTTGTGCTACATATAATGGAGAACAAAACTTTGGAGGATAAAGTAGGGAAAGATCAAGACCCACTTCCTCCTAATGCTGAAGCTGCTGCCACTAGTCATGACATAGACGATGAAATGCCATCAACGTCGTCTTCCAAGCCCGATGCCCAATCTCGTAGTACCGGGCATGTAAAATCCAAAAAGCCCAAGTTAAGAAAAAGTAGCAAAAAGAGAAACTTAAAATCATCTGAGGAGAAACGTAAAGTTGCCAATATGCCATTTACGACACGGAGTGGCAAGGAACGGCTTAGGCCCTGGCCCGTGTTCATGACTAGTGGTTCAGCTTCACCCACGGATCTTAGCCCTCCTCCTCCTCCCCCCCCCCTACAAAAAATTGAAGAGAGTTATGCTGTCAGCAACAAAACAGCAAACAACTCTGCCTTCTAAAGAGAAATTATCACAAATCCCCAAGGCGAGTCCAAGGGTGTTGGTGGTTGTCAAGCCTGACCTTCCCATCACTGTACGGGAAGAGGTGGCTCGGGAGGAGGCTATTGATGATGTAGCTGGCGCTGTGGAGGAACTTGATGATGAGGATGGTGATGTGGTTATTGTAAATGAGGCACCAGGGGGGGAAACAGCTGATGTCCATGGGATGAAAAAGCCCATCGTCATGCCTGGTCAGAAGACCAAAAAATGCACCTCTTCGGTCTGGAGTTATTTTTATCCAAATCCAGACAACCAATGTATGGCAATATGTAGCTTATGTAAAGCTCAAATAAGCAGGGGTAAGGATCTTGCCCACCTAGGAACATCCTCCCTTATACGTCACCTGAATAACCTTCATAGTTCAGTGGTTAGTTCAGGAACTGGGGCTAGGACCCTCATTGGTACAGGGACACCTAAATCCCGTGGTCCAGTTGGATACACACCAGCAACACCCTCCTCGTCAACTTCCTCCACAATCTCCATCAGATTCAGTCCTGCAGCCCAAGTCACCAGCCAGACTGAGTCCTCCTCAATACGGGATTCATCCGAGGAATCCTGCAGCGGTACGCCTACTACTGCCACTGCTGCTGTTGCTGCTGTTAGTCGGTCATCTTCCCAGAGGGGAAGTCGTAAGACCGCTAAGTCTTTCACCAAACAATTGACCGTCCAACAGTCGTTTGCCATGACCACCAAATACGATAGTAGTCACCCTATTGCAAAGCGTATAACTGCGGCTGTAACTGCAATGTTGGTGTTAGACGTGCGCCCGGTGTCCGCCATCAGTGGAGTGGGATTTAGAGGGTTGATGGAGGTATTGTGTCCCCGGTACCAAATCCCCTCGAGATTCCACTTCACTAGGCAGGCGATACCAAAAATGTACAGAGAAGTACGATCAAGTGTCCTCAGTGCTCTTAAAAATGCGGTTGTACCCACTGTCCACTTAACCACGGACATGTGGACAAGTGGTTCTGGGCAAACGAAGGACTATATGACTGTGACAGCCCACTGGGTAGATGCATCCCCTTCCGCAGCAACAGCAACAGCTGCATCAGTAGCAGCATCTACAAAATGGCTGCTCATGCAAAGGCAGGCAACATTGTGCATTACAGGCTTTAATAAGAGGCACAACGCTGCCAACATATTAGAGAAAATGAGGGAAATTATCTCCCAGTGGCTTACCCCACTTAGACTCTCATGGGGATTTGTGGTGTCAGACAATGCCAGTAACATTGTGCGGGCATTAAATATGGGCAATTTCCAGCACGTCCCATGTTTTGCCCACACCATTAATTTGGTGGTGCAGCATTACCTCAAGAGTGACAGGGGTGTGCAGGAGATGCTTGCGGTGGCCCGCAAAATTGCTGGACACTTTCGGCATTCAGCCAGTGCCTACCGCAGACTAGAGGCACATCAAAAAAGCTTGAACCTGCCCTGCCATCACCTCAAACAAGAAGTTGTGACGCGCTGGAACTCCACCCTCTATATGCTGCAGAGGATGGAGGAGCAGCAAAAGGCCATTCAGGCCTACACAGCCACCTACGACATAGGCAAAGGAGTGGGGATGCGCCTGAGTCAAGCGCAGTGGAGACTGATTTCCGTGTTGTGCAAGGTTCTGCAGCCATTTGAACTTGCCACACGAGAAGTCAGTTCCGACACTGCCAGCTTGAGTCAGGTCATTCCCCTGATCAGGCTGTTGCAGAAGCAGCTGGAGAAAGTGAGGGAGGAGCTGGTAAGCCATTGCGATTACAGCAAGCATGTAGCTCTTGTGGATGTAGCCCTTCGTACGCTTTGCCAGGATCCGAGGGTGGTCACTCTTTTAAAGTCAGAGGAATACATTCTGGCCACCGTGCTCGATCCTCGGTTTAAAGCGTATGTTGTGTCTCTGTTTCCGGCGGACACAAATCTACAGCGGTGCAAAGACCTGCTGGTCAGGAGATTGTCCTCTGAAGAGGACCGTGACATGCCAACAGCTCCACCCTCATTTTCTTCCACATCTATGGCTGCGAGGAAAAAGCTCAGTTTTCCCAAAAGAGGCACTGGCGGGGATGCTGATAACATCTGGTCCGGACTGAAGGACCTGCCAACCATTGCAGACATGTCTACTCTCGCTGCATTGGATGCTGTCACAATAGAAAAAATTGTGGATGATTACTTTGCTGACACCATCCAAGTAGACATGTCAGACAGTCCATATTGTTACTGGCAGGAAAAAAAGGCAGTTTGGAAGCCCCTGTACAAACTGGCTCTATTTTACCTGAGTTGTCCCCCCTCCAGTGTGTACTCGGAAAGAGTTTTTAGTGCAGCGGGGAACCTGGTCAGTGAGCGGCGAAGGAGGTTGCTTCCTCACAACGTTGAAAAAATGATGTTTATAAAAATGAATAATCAATTCCTCAATGAAGTACAGCACTGCCCTCCAGATACTACAGAGGGACCTGTGGTTGTGGAGTCCAGCGGGGACGAATTGATAATGTGTGATGAGGAGGAAGTACACACTGTAGGGGGAGAGGAATCAGAGGTTGAGGATGAGGACGACATCTTGCCTCAGTAGAGCCTGTTTAGTCTGTACAGGGAGAGATGAATAGCTTTTTTGGTGTGGGGGCCCAAACAAACCAATCATTTCAGTCAAAGTTGTTTGGTAGGCCCTGTCGCTGAAATGATTGGTTTGTTAAAGTGTGCATGTCCTATTTCAACAGCAGACCTCTCAACTGCAGCTCATCCCTCCTCTGCGGGGATAATGTCTCCTGTGCTCTGACACGTCACTCTGTGTACTCTCAGCCTCAGGATCTGACACTACAGCTACCATGCCTCTTGTAGCAGCCCTCACTCCAGGGCCTCTTCCATGTGCAGTGTCCCCCTCTCTCTTGGGTTCACTATAGTGGCATGGAGTTCTCCCCCTCATCCAGGGCACACATTCCTTGCCCTGGCTCAGTCACCACGCTCAGACTTCCAGGCAATGCTGGGGGAGCCTGGGAGCTTCCACCCCAGGTCCCCAGCTACAACTCTCCTCTCCTGTGTCTTCTCTCTCTTTCTGACACTTTAAAGATCGTGCCTTTAAATGAAAAAGTCAGTCTTCATTGCACGACTATGTGCAAGTGCAACAGGGACATTTTTTTGGGTTTACAAAGTCAAACAATAACACTACGACCCTGTCTGTCTGGGGTCTGTCAATGACGAATTGTCTGGAGCATGTTTTGAGGAGGTATTGTGGCCCCGGTATCAAATTGGGTACCGGGGCCACCCCACTATGCAGTCCAGATACTTGTTTGGTGGAATTCCGACACGTGGAGGGTTTTTTAATTATATTGTGGCCTCGGTACCAAATTGTGTACCGGGGCCACCACACTACGCAGTCAAGATACTTGTTTGGTGGAATTCAGACCAGTTGAGGGTTTTATTATTATATTGTGTGGACCACTCTATCTATACCACACTACAACTCTATACCACTCTATTTCCTACTTTAATTCTATTTAATTCTATTTCCTACTTTAATTCTATTACTAATTAATTAACATAAAGAGGAACAAAAATAACCAATTTTACCAAAAGTATAATATGACTTAGACTTACAAACACTACACTTGAAAGATCGTGCCTTTAAATGAAAAAGTAAGTCTTCATTGCACGACTATGTGCAACAGGGACAGTTTTTTTCTTTACAAAGTCAACTAATAACACTTGGACCCTGTCTGTCTTTAACATACTTAATGGGATCTCAATGACGAATTGTCTGTAGCATGTTTGGAGGAGGTATTGTGGCCCCGGTATCAAGTTGGGTACCGGGGCCACCCCACTACGCAGTCCAGATACTTGTTTGGTGGAATTCTGACACGTGGAGGGTGTATTTATTTTATTGTGGCCCCGGTATCAAGTTGGGTACCGGGGCCACCCCACTACGCAGTCCAGATACTTGTTTGGTGGAATTCTGACACGTGGAGGGTTTTTTAATTATATTGTGGCCTCGGTACCAAATTGTGTACCGGGGCCACCACACTACGCAGTCAAGATAGATAGATGCGTATCATAGATAAAGTACATTCAGTGGTGTGGGGCAAATTGAAAAATATTCAAAATGCACTGACATTATCAAAAACAAGAGGTTGTCACACGCTAAAACTCCAACATGTATATGATGGAGAGGATGGAGGAGCAGCCGTATGTGTAGTGTAATGCAGACCTGTTGAAGGTTTTTTATATATTTTATTGTGGTGCCCAGTGCCCACTCCTCTACGCAGTCCAGGTACATTTATTGGTGCGATTCATAAAAGTTCAGGGTTTTTAAGATATTGTGGTGACCCACTCCTCTACGCAGTCCAGGTACATTTATTGGTGCGATTCATAAAAGTTCAGGGTTTTTAATATATTGTGGTGACCCACTCCTCTACGCAGTCCAGGTACATTTATTGGTGCGATTCATAAAAGTTCAGGGTTTTTAATATATTGTGGTGACCCACTCCTCTACGCAGTCCAGGTACATTTATTGGTGCGATTCATAAAAGTTCAGGGTTTTTAATATATTGTGGTGACCCACTCCTCTACGCAGTCCAGGTACATTTATTGGTGCGAATCAAACAAGTTGATGGTTTTCTTATTATATATATTGTGGTGACCCACTCCTCTACGCAGTCCAGGTACATTTATTGGTGCGATTCATAAAAGTTCAGGGTTTTTAATATATTGTGGTGACCCACTCCTCTACGCAGTCCAGGTACATTTATTGGTGCGATTCATAAAAGTTCAGGGTTTTTAATATATTGTGGTGACCCACTCCTCTACGCAGTCCAGGTACATTTATTGGTGCGAATCAAACAAGTTGATGGTTTTCTTATTATATATATTGTGGTGACCCACTCCTCTACGCAGTCCAGGTACATTTATTGGTGCGATTCATAAAAGTTCAGGGTTTTTAATATATTGTGGTGACCCACTCCTCTACGCAGTCCAGGTACATTTATTGGTGCGAATCAAACAAGTTGATGGTTTTCTTATTATATATATTGTGGTGACCCACTCCTCTACGCAGTCCAGGTACATTTATTGGTGCGATTCATAAAAGTTCAGGGTTTTTAAGATATTGTGGTGACCCACTCCTCTACGCAGTCCAGGTACAATTATTGGTGCGATTCATAAAAGTTCAGGGTTTTTAATATATTGTGGTGACCCACTCCTCTACGCAGTCCAGGTACAATTATTGGTGCGAATCATAAAAGTTCAGGGTTTTTAAGATATTGTGGTGACCCACTCCTCTACGCAGTCCAGAAAGATACCTTTTTGCAACGTTTTGGACTAATAACTATATTGTGAGGTGTTCAGAATACACTGTAAATTAGTGGAAATGCTTGTTATTGAATGTTATTGAGGTTAATAATAGCCTAGGAGTGAAAATAAGCCCAAAAACTTGATTTTTAAACTTTTTATGTTTTTTTCAAAAAAATCCGAATCCAATACCTTAAATCCGAACCGAGACCTTTCGTCAAGTGTTTTGCGAGACAAATCCGAACCTCAAAAATAACGAAAATCCGGATCCAAAACACAAAACACGAGACCTCAAAAGTCGCCGGTGCACATCCCTACTATTTAGAAACTATGAAGCTGCCATTAACAGTCATCCAATAACTGTAATGCAAAAGCTACTAAAGCTAGAAGTATATTTTTTGGAGTAACCAATTACTTATTCTACATGACACATTTATTACATTTGTTACTACAGTATTAATAAAATCACATGAAACTGTTCTCATAAAAATATATGATCTATAAAGAATGTCATTACCTAAAGAAAGACGCTCTTTGGTCCATTTCTATATTATGGCAGCCATTTTGTCTCTCCATGTTGCACTTTGGTGGAAAACACATCTCTATGTGCACTCTCAGTAATTTAACGAATGACTTCATACAGGAACACAATTGGGACACGTTTAATAGAATAAAGTATGATTAATTTTAGCTATAACCATAAAAGGAGGCTAAAGTGAGCAGCAAAAACGTAAAAAGACTAATTAAAAAATATGTTTATAAAGTGGTAGTAGGTTGTACAATGTTGTGTTATTTGCCATTCTGCACCTGTTGAGAACGGTCTGCCTGTTCGTACTCCTTGACATACTTCAAGTGTGTAAGAGCGAACAGTAGGCATGGACTTTCATGGGGGAAGGTTCGAAATGAGACAACCTAAATATTAATTTGTATCACTAGCTTAAGGACTCGCCTACAGGAGATGCATTGATGCTGGCAGGTGAGCTTAACCCCAATACAGCTATATTGTGCCCAAAATTCTCCTTTATGTATATGCTGACACATTGATTTGTATATATTGTTTGTTTCTGAACGCCAGACAACATTTTTCTTTTATATGGACTTTCATGTGTGCGCTGAGTGGATAATCCAGGCGCACCAGTGCAAACTTTTGCAGGGAAAATTGAATGCAATTCCTAAATTAGGCTTGCCGCATGCTGCCAAAGTCTAAGTATTGGGTACAGGTAGAGTAGTCAATATGTTAGAATCTGCCATAGTATGGAGCCCTTTTCAAACAGATTCAACTTTTGCTCGAGTAATACTTAAGCAAATGTTATTTAGGGCTGTAGTTACGCTGTACACTTACAATGACTGAACGACAAGCTTAGTTGACTGCAGACAAATTGAAATTTGTTTAATTAAATCTCTAAAACAAATTATATTATGTGTATAAAAACACAAGGATAACCACTTGCAGTCTCTTAATTAAACTTAAGTCTAAATATATTGTATGTAAACAGTTATCACTTTGTAACGGTTTAGTGCATTTCATTTCTAGGTTTATACGTACTGCAGACAAAAATGCACAAGCATTTCTTTAATGCTTTTCTATCCCATGCTTTCAATACATTTAAAAGGATATCTTACTTTCAAAATTAAACAAGAACTGCTAACAGTAATGGGATATTTCTAAACCATGGTAGTAGTCAATAAGACAGTCTCACGAGCGTTGACTTGCCAAATATCCATTCCCATTGCAAATTTACAGCCATATTAGCCAATCAGAAAAAGGGAGGGTGATAGCCATGTCACTTTTCCTCAAATTCTGACTTCAGAGAATACAGGTCAGATGTACCGTATTTGTGAGCTTCCAGGGATAATTTCCTATTCTTCTGCAAAGATTAAACTTCTTCGCCAATGAAGGCTTTCCACACACAGCACAAAATAACCCATGCACAGAGCACTTATCCCCACATGGTGCAGGAAGAGCAGTCTATCCAAAATCTTAAACACAGCACAAGCTTGTGTAATCTTAGGTAACATTCTGCCATAACAAAATATTCCTGCTTACATACAGTGAGGCTTATTTACAATTGTGCAAATTTGCAATCTCCCAAATGCTATTTTGTGGCGTCATACATCTACTTTTGCACAACTAGTTTTATGTGGAAATGCATGAATTAGTAGGCCGAGATGGTGGCATCTTCAATGGTGAAAAGGTTTGTACCATCCAATTTGAGGACATGGGTGAATCTGGAGTGATCCTTCCTGAACACAAATAAGCATGAATGCCCTACTCTTGCACCAATATTTAAAATTTCGGTTTCATTTTGTAGTATAAGATTTTTTTAAGTGACAAATGGGTGTAGATGATTTTGTACAAATTAACATAATTATAATGCAAATTTAGACATAAAACTGTTTGAGAGAAAGCGGCAAAACACTTCAGTGACTTTATTCAATTTAACAACACAAAATAAAAAAAAATAACTGCAAACACCAGTAGCCCTCTAAGAATAGTTTTATCTCCAGATACAGTATTTCAACAACCAAAATATATCACCAATTTACATGTTGTGACTTTTGTAAACTTACCTCACCCTCTTCCCCTCTCCCTTCCTTCCTTTCCCACCTCAGCTGGTGTATGCCCTTATGCCCCAGATTACCTATGATGGCCTCCTGACATTGTAGTCATTTATCCACCATGCCTACTGTGACAGATCATTAAACATTTGCTCAATTAATGCCAGGTGCCTTAATATATACCAGAAAAATGGTCCCAAGCACTTCACTCCTTTCACTGTGACAGAATAAATGTGGTCTTTATTCAGGAGATATACTTTAAACCTGACACTGCCCCACTACTGCATAGCAACATTATCCACACACCTTTTATGGCTGTGACCCTTCTGGGTAAAGCAACCTCTTTCTAAACACCTGCCAATAATCAATGTATCCCACCACGCCTTTGGGGAAGGGGGGGGGGAAGGTTCTCCTGTGGAAATGTACAATTTTCCAACACCGGTACTGCTTTATTAATGTTTCTGCTCCTAACCAGGGACAGGTAACTTTCTTCTCTGAGACTGTGGAGATGTTGGATGCTTGTCTGGAGGGCATGGTGATAATGGGCGTTGATTTGAACTGGGTGATGGAACTTTGTTGGTGCCCCGAGACACCCCAACAACAACATCGTTAGGTAAGATGTATCTTCCATGATTCTCAGTTGGCTGATGTCTGGCGCCTCCCTCATCTGTCCGAGAGACTTTAATTTTTACTCCCACCCACAATAGGCCTATTCTGGATCAATTATGTATTTGTTAGCCATAGATTCTTAAATTTGGTTAAGGAGGCTCACATAGTTCAAACAACTTTGTTTGGCCATGCCCCTGTTTATCTCACCTTGACCCTTACCCACAGTCGCTCTAATTGGACTTGGAGATTGAATTAGATGCTCCTCCATATTGTAGAATCCAATTGGATTCTGCTATTGAGTTATACATTTCTCTTAATAATAAACCAGATGTATCTAACATGGTTATTTGGGAAGCTCATAAGTGTGTTCTGAGGGGTAAACTCATTCAGCTGTGGTCTTTCATGAAACAAACTTGTGGAGCTGATGGAGATTCAATCCGCCCTAACTAAACTTCAACAGAATAAATCAAAGTTGACCTTAAGGATATGCAAACATAAGTATTACAAGCCTGAGCGTATGTTGGTCAGAATCTTAAACGCTCTAAGAGCAGCATCATTTATTCACTCTATTAAGAATCATGAGGGTAGGGATTGTTATTCAAAAGATGCAATAGCGGAGGCTTTCCATGCATACTACACAAAACTATATTATATTCCTGGTGCATTCTTCCCCTCAGCAATTACATGTCAGAAAGAGGAGATACCTACGCAGTTGTAATTTTACCAAACTCTCTCTCAGACAGACTAGAGATGAACCTTTCACTCTGCAGGAACTTGAGGTAGCAGTCTCATCTTCCCCTTTTGACAAGAGTCCAGGCCCAGATGGCTTCACTATTGCTTATTATAAATCCTTTGGTCCCACTTTTTCTGCAGGCGTTTAATATGATTACAGCAGACATAGGTTTTTCCCAAAAGTCATTAAAGGCCCATGTCACAGTCCTACCTTAAGAGGGGAAGGACTCCTCCCAGTGCTTCAGCCACAGGCCGATCTCACTGCTAAAATGTCGACCTGAAGTTATTCATGAAATTGCTTGCTAATCGCCTTAAGATGATTTTACCCTCATTGATCCATAGTGCTCAGGTGGGTTTTGTGCTGGGCCGGGTGCCTCAGGCCACCACCACCAAGGTCATTGATCTAATATACTCTGCGAGCAGGTCAGGCACACCGGCTCTTCTTTGTCTCCTTCTATCGACAGACACAGATAAGGCATTTGACAGGGTAGATTGGCTGTTTGTTTGTTTTTTGGAATGTTGGAGCATTTGGGAGTAGGCCCCTTATATAGATATAGGATTCTTTCCTTATGCAAAAATCTCATGGCTACAATTAAAATGAATGGTTCACTCTCAGACCCCGTTAAAATTCATAATGGAACAAGATAAGTGTGTCCCCTATCTCCTCTAGTATTTGTTTTGTGCATGGAGACTATGACTTACTCTATTACAAATAATCCGGATATTGTGGGTGTCTAGGTGGTGGGGGGACACTCACATGTTAGCTCTTTTTGCAGATGATCTGTTAGACATTATTATCAACCCGGTTATAGTCTCACTACCCAATCGGAAGGCAGAATTCCAAAAATGTCTAATTTTAAAACCAATTATTCTTAATAAGTAGCTTTGAACATTTCGGTCTCTCCTACTACACTGGCAATTTAACATGCATTTCCCTTCACCTGGCATCAATCATATGTCAGATACCTAGGGGTGCTTATTATTCAAGATCACCGGGATTTGTTTAGGGTAAACTTAGCTCTGCTATTAACAAAATTACGTGCCAACCTTCGGCATTGGCATCCTCAGGGCTTCTCTTGGCTAGGGAGGAGTAATATTATTAAAATGAATACTTTGCTCAAGGTGCTTTACCTACTCCAGACACTTCCGATTACTATGACTCCTAAATTGTTTGTGGACTTACAAACCTTCGCTAGAGATTTTATATGCGCCGGAAGATCCTCTTGAATCTCACAGGATATATTAACTAGACGCAGGTCAAGAGAGCTCTTCAACTTCCCCTTTTCTTTCAGTATTATCAGGCGATTATGTTGACTAGAGTGTTTGTTTAGATTTAGAAGCCCGTGTGCATTCAATGTGTGGCAATTGAGACTCACAAGATGGGCATTCCTTCCCCTATTTTCCCATGGATTCCAATGTGCCCTAGCTTGGCCCATCCCATAATTGGTACAACCTTACATTGTTGGGCAAGGTTACGGAGTTTAGAATATATTTCCTCTCTTTGGTCCTCTTTATTGCCTCTGTCACAGAATCCTGAATTCCTCCGTGAAATGCTCCCAGGTATATTTGATCTCTGGATGGATTGGGAGGTGCTCAGAACTTGCCAGCTTATGGAGTGTGGCAAGATCCACGCTTTCTCCACTCTGCAAGAGCAGTTTGATCTACTGGCAGTTGGGTTTTGGCTGTATATACAGAATAGACATCTTTTGAGCTGTTGTGCTGGGACTTTCAAGACCCTAAACATACTATCTCCATTATGTACTTCTGATGGAAAAGCTCCATGGTTCTCTTCCAAAATATACCAAATAATGGGTTTGATATTTGGTCTAAGATCTTCCAGTTGTGCTCTTCTAGTATTTTGGTCCTGGAGACCCAGTTCAAAGTGCTCTCCAGATGGTACAGATGTAGTTCTCAGTTATCTAAAATGCATCCTGGGTAAGTGCTGGAGCTGTGGGTCAGAGTTTAGTTGTTTTTACATATTTGATGGAATTGCACCAGACTCTCTCCTTTTTGGCTCAAAGTTAAAGAAGCGCATGAAAAAATCCTGGCATGTTCAGTTTAGTCTGGTCTGAGATTTTAGTTGCTTAACCTCACGAGTATTCCAATATCCAAATACAAGAAATCACTTCTCAGACATCTTAATAATGCAACTAAAGCTGTGATTCATGGTTACTGGAGATCCTCTGTGCCCCCTTCTATTAAGGAAGGATATTGAGAATTTATTTTTATACAGCGATAGACGATTTCTCCTTATCCAGTAAGGACCGTCATACAGATTACGTTTCTACCTTGGCTAGCTGGCTCGAAATTAAGGAATCCCAGTAGTGCCATACATTGTGTGAGGAGTAAGTCCGAAATAGAAATGGGATTTCGTTTGGACTCTGGACACTTCTGGGTTGGATTGTTGGTTTGTAACATAAGCCAGTTCTATTTGTACTTCTATTTTGCTACTACATCTTATGTACTCTGCTACATCAATTTTTGTTCATATTGTAAGAATCTACCATCTTCCTCATCATCTTCTCACCAAAATATGTTTGACGTTTATAACTACAGACCACACCGATTCTGAGCCTGATTCATTAAGAAAAGAAAGGCAAAAAAATTAGTAAGTTTAGACATGTGTACTTGGAATTCAATCACTAGTGGTGGACACAGATAGATTATATTAAATTTATCTATCATTCTATCAATGTTGAATTTCACTAGATATAATAGTGTGCAGGACATATCAATCTATTGGTGGGATGATGGTGGTGCCTATGGGATAATTTAATGCTGGGGTGGTTTGGGGTCTAATAATTTAATGTGTGGCTGAGTCTGGGGAGAATGGTGGTTTTTTATTCAGTGTGAATACTAATTATTTAGTGTTGGGGCTTTTTAGGGAGGATAACAGGTTTATTTATTACATGTAAATACTAATTATTTAATGTCTGTACTACTGGAGGGGGGTTGGGAGAGTGAATGTGTATTTATTAATTGTAAATACTATTAATTTAATGTCTTGGGGTGGGTATGTTTATTTAGCAAGTGTGAATGCTATTAATTTAATGTCAGCTATTTGCAGGGAGTAGAGCCTAGTTATTAAACGTGAGAGCTATTGCTTTAACATTTTGACTGATTGGGAAAGGAGGCTAGAGTGTGCTCTCCCTCATTGCTAGGCTTTCCATATTTAATATACCTATGCCTTTCCCCCCAAACAGGACCCCAATAATCAGTGACAAAGTGGTTAACACTTCTGCCTCACAGCGCTGGGGTCATGAATTCAATTCTCGACCATGGCCTTATCTGTGTGGAGTTTGTATGTTCTCCCTGTGTTTGCGTAGGTTTCCTCCAGGTGCTCCGGTTCCCTCCCACACTCCAAAAGACATACTAGCAGGTTAATTGGATGCTATTAAAATTGACCCTAGCCTCTCTTTCTCTCTCTGTCTGTGTGTGTATGTTAGGGAATTTAGACAGTTAGCTCCAATGGGGCAGGGACAGATGTGAATGAGCTCTCTGTACAGCGCTGCGGAATCAGTGGCGCTATATAAATAAATGGTGATGATGATCCAGACAGCAACTGAGCTTAAGACATCAGCAGCAGCAGGTAGTAATCGCTGCAAGAACAGGTAGGAGAGAGCAGGACAATCTGCCAACTGTTCTGATTCTAGTGTGGAAAAACTTTGTCTCGATCTAATGGGTGGGGCCTAGACTATGCACTCTTTATATACACTGCATTTCTTTACATATACTACACTAAACCGCTAGTCATGTCCTTCATGGGCTGACCACTCCCCCTCTATGGTGGCTGGCCACATTCCCTCTGGTGGGCCCCTACCGTTGCAGTCCCCTGGTGGGTCCTTCATGCCCCAGCCCAACACTGTCAGGCCCTATGTGTTTTGTTTGACCTCTCTAATGATGAATACGATGCCTCTATGCTGTATTTGTTTATCTTTTCTTCAATAAAAAGAGATTATACAAATAATATTACCAATATAACCTTTTCAACTTAATAGTACTTTTGCTTTATTTAGCAGGGCCCCGGCCCTCACATATTGCCGCCAGGATCTTCTGAAATGGTTAAGTCTCTGTATCATGGGAGATACAACACAGCAGCTCTAAGGCTGGCGTCACCCCTGAGTTTTATGCATCGGTATAAAGCACCAAATTCCGCTGTTGTTTCATATCACTAAGGTCTATGGGATCTGCTCTTTGTTGGCCCACTACTTGGTTCCAGAACTTTTAACACGTACAAAGGCTACATGGAGCAGATAAAAAATCTGGTTCTTTGAAAAGAATAAAAGCGCCAGCCTGTCGCACACAAACTGAAAAAGTGTTTGCTTATCAAAACAGCATTTGCTGTAGAAAGACAACAAAACTCAGAAACACAAGAAAACAATTATTAAATGTTTCTGAGTATTTATAAATAGCAGAAATACAATGCGTCTAAAAAACACAGGTGGGCACCAGCCTTAGCCTTTTACAAGCAGCGGACCCACCTATATGCGAGTGCCAGGACACTGTGAATGGTAAACTAGAAACTCCTTTAAAGGTTAATAGATCATTTTTTGTCACTTCTGCACCCCACTGACATTACATAAGTCAGAACCTCTTCAGACCTATCTTACAAAAAAACAAATAAAGTACTAAGTAGTTCTAGCTAACCTGTTGGTCTCCAGATTTTGTGAAACTACAAGTCCCAGCATGCACTGCCACATATCCACAGGTTGGCCAGGCCTGTACTGAAGTACATGTTCTCTAACCGATGCACAGCTTTATTATGTGTGCACATGACAGGTGTCTGCAGATTACAGCTGTGCCTCTGGCACCTGTCTTTTAACCACCTAAGTTTTTTAAATTACTTTCAATTTAGCATCATATTACAATACACATTGGCAATATTGAGCAAAGTTTATAAATTATGTTTATTGCTTAGTACTTCAGTTAATTTCCAAGCATATTCACTGTCCATTTCCGTTGCCCTAAATCAACTTGAATTATCAAATTAACTAGAAGGACTTTAATTGTACAAGTAAAACAAAGACAAAGAATGTCTATAATTCAAAAATATGCTCAATTAATGGACTTTTTTACAGATTATGATAATATGATAAACAAAAATAGCCATGCACTTGGAAGAAATACTTGTACAATATTGAATTTAAGAACAACATAGACTGCCTTTGGATGTGAAGAGGGGAATCCGCTAAGATCTTTATAAGTGACTGAATTTATGGACAGTAGAGAGGAAGCACTTGATTGACAGTTCTCCCTAAGAAATCTCAACACACTGTGGTTTCACTGCAGGTCATAACAAGTGGTTCTCGATCCTGTGTTAAACATTCAAGAGCTCTCACAAAGGCACAAAATCCTTTGCAGAAGAAACTAGTTCGACATTGCTTGTTATGAGTCAAGTTCAGTTCAAACTAATAAAGGTGATATATGATTTCCAGAATGTTAAGCAGGAGCTGGCAAGAATACTTCAATTTAGGGTCAAATCACTTGCCTCCTGCTTCAAGTCATAATTTAAAAGCTCCACGCAGAATGATTTAGATCATTTTCTAAAGCTATGTATACATATATTAACAAATAAGTCACATAGCATTCCTCCTCCTCTACCATTTAATTTATTACAATAGAAAAGGCTTGAACATAAGGGGCATATCTTATAATATCATCATGACATAGCCATACATTAAAAAAAAACACCTAAAAGCTCTATAAACATACCTAATGACAACTGTTAAAAAGCTTTTGGAAAATTAACAGCAGAAATATTTCGTACACTACAGTGTACTGCTAATATTATATAACATTTACTTAGTGAAAGAGGAATTATGCCCTTGTCTATGAGTTAATCTTACTACAGATCCTCTAACAGTGCATACTTTCAGGAATCCCTCTCCAATCTGGGTCACAGATAAATTAGGTCTTATAATTTACTCCCATGATTAGTATTTCTAACAAGCTTGGACAGAAATGGACAAGTTTTAAACCGAGGAGAATCAGTGAAAATCAAAAGTACCAATAAATCCAACCATTTAAAAAACACTGTGTTTAAAGCATCTCTGTGATAAGTGCATGAAACTAGTGGTTCTTCTATCGGTCTAGTACATTGTCCTGGGATTAAACTGGAGAGAAGAAAACAATGGTGGTATTTTAAAATTGTATAAAGAGTTAATTTGCCCCCTTTTTAAAGGACAATTTATCTGCATGAACTGCATCCACCACTTTTTAACAATACCTCAAATATGAACCTTTGTTCGCCACTTAAAAAAATATATGCATTTATAACATCAAATAAAGACTTCCCTTATAAGCTGCGTGCTTTAATAATAAACAAACACAGTGGAACATTGTTATGCTTTTTTTTTTTTTTTTTTGTTTAACACCCCAATCTTACTTATATAGAACACTCATGGCTTTAGAGAGGCTAAAACATATTATAGTAAAAAAATTCTGGAGCACATAGCTTGTACGATATATAGATGGTTTAAATAAAATAAAAATAAAAAACCTAAAAAAAAAAAAAAATGTTACTTTAGGATCACTGGTCACCTTTATAGTTGTTGAAATGCCCCATGCCTTCATATTAGCATGTACCGCAAATATATTTTATTTACCTACTATAAAATAGGAGCAAGCAATGACTACAATAATACGTTTAAATAATTAGTAATAAACATGCAATTTACAGTAAAGCCCAACTAGCCCAAGGAGGTTAAACTTCAACATTTATTGTATGCTTCATTTCTTGCTGTTTCTTTTATCATTATCATTCTTTTAACTTGGAATACCTCTTGATCCAACAGTTTAGACTCAGGTTGCACTTGTATTATCAGAGCTACAGGAAATGCATTACTAGAACATTTTTATTGCGCATTGGATCATATAACATAGAGCAGCAGCAACTTATATAGCACCACTAATTCATCAACTCACTCATATTAGTCCCTGACCCTTTAGAGCTTACAGTCAGAGTGAGAGTGAGAGAGACCAGGGTCAATTTGAGAACAGCCAATTAACCTACTGGTATGTTTCTGGAGTGTGGGAGGAAACCAGAGCATGCAAACACAGGGAGAACATACAAACTACACTCGGATAAAACCATTATCGGGAATAAAAATCATGCTCCCAGTGCTGCGAAGCAGTAGTGCTAACCACTAAGCCACCATGCTGCCCGTACATCACCCTATTCACTATATAAAAAATGCCCTGAATCTTCCCATTCCAGTAACATTGGCTGAATTAATTAACTGGTGATAAAGGAGTTTCTAAACATCAATTAATTTCGCTGAAGTAACTGCAAAAGGAAGATAAGTGTGAAGTTCAGAAGCAGAGCATTTTGTACCTGGATTTATGGTACATGTTGGAGGGTCTAATGGGTATTCTTGTCTCTACTTCATGTTTATGAGATATGTTCCCTCTAAACTGTATAACATTATTAGAATTATCCCTTTGTGTGGCAGCATTCATTTAGAGATCCCTTAGGCACAGGATAAACTAGTGGCAGATCTAAAGGGGAAGCAATTGGGTCGATTGCATCCACTAGCACTGTTCCCTGAACTTAACTGAATACATTGCTATTAAGTAAACTTCCAGGTCCTTAAGCTGTCTGACTTACCAGGTATGTGCCCTGAAATCCCTGTAAATGCTGGGAAAATATCATCTACATTCCCAGGAAATGAAGAAGAAATGACACAGAAAGTGGTAAACAAAAAAAAAACATGTATTTTTGCTACAAAAGTTAATAACATTAGTAAGAAACACAAAATATGTAGATCAGATTCTATTCAGGAGTCCTATTAGCAGGAACCCCAGGGATTTACTGTTGGTGATTGGAGCCTTCACCATGAGCAGATTGCAGGGCAGCCATGAGGAGGGTACACACGGTACAGCTATGAAGGGCCCGGACAGACATCTACGTCTGTCCGGGCACCCTGAACCGTCCGGGCCCCTTAGTCTAACCGACCATGCCCCTTCTCCACGATGAGGCAGCTACCAGGCTCTGATAGTGACGGGAGCCAATGCATTGCGGACTTAAAGGCAAGTTAATTGGGAATTCATTTGATAGGTGAGGGGGAGATAGGAGAGGGGAACATTTAATGTGATTTTTGGGAGTGAAGAGAGGGACATTTACTGTGATGGAGTGGGGGGGAGGCATGTACTGTGATGAGGAAGGAGGGTGTTCTGCCAGACTAATTAGTACTGGGCCCCCCACAGTTTCTGATGGCAGCCCAGGCAGATTGTGTCATTTACTGTTAGGGATCCATTAAAAGGCGCTGCCCCCAGTACATAGATATGTCAATCATTGTCGCACAGTCTCTGACTGTATCACTGCAATAGTGATTTGCCTGGCCATTTGCTTGATATGATAAGCTACATTAGTATGCTGCTGTGAATGGTAATTAGTGTGAAGGCATACAGACAGACAGATACAAATACATAGCCACTCCCACTTAAAATTTGCCTGTAACACAGAGTGTAGCTCATTTCTTTAAACTGCACATTTTTCCAAAAGTGGAAAAAAAAGTTCAGTTCATACATTTCAAAAATTAAAGGGAACATTGATTATGAGACCCCATTACATCTTTAAAATAAGACAAAAGTAACTCAGACTAAGCTTTACTGTAATTCAAAATAAGCAGATGACGCAGTGGGTAAATTATAAGAGCTCTCAAATTTGTGTCTACGTTTCCTAGTGTATACAGCTATGGACATTATTCACAACTGAGCTGCACGTAACGGATTTTACATCATGCCTCTAAAAACGGAACAGACTTGGCTCTATTATCTTGGGGGGAAAATCATGGGTTAGATTACATCTGTCCAAACAAAAGCTACTAGACATATAATCAGCGTGGATCTGTGACTACTTCAATTGAGAATTTATCATCCATCTGGATTAATCATCTGGCCTGAGAGACACAAACAGCAGCTGTCAAAATTCTGCACAAGTAAATCACATGAATGTCATCCTTTCCTTGGCATAGTACAGCCAGGTCTCTAAGGTCCACATACAACAATGTTCTTTCACTACTAAACAGCAACCCGGCTTTCTGCATGGGGAAATGAAACAAAACATAAATGAAACACAAAAACCACAAATATGAAGATCCTCATCTATCTAATCTGTTATACACAAATTCGTTCTATTCTGTTTCTTACTCTGCTTTTTTCATTTGGTGACAGTGTATCCTATTGTTATTCGTATACAAAGGCACAAGAGAATTACATTTGTAGTCTGAAATTCACATCCACACACCTAGACTTCCCTATAACATGCACACATTTAATCTCTGCACATGACACAGGGAAACACTAACAGCAGATCCCTGAGCAAACAAAACACAAAGCAAAACAAACACATCAATTGCGCTAGAAATTTTGGGAAAGACAGCATGTCTGCAATAGCTGATCGCCTATGTCTACAATATTCCGTCATTCCTATCAACATAAGCAGGATCCATTATGGTCAATAGATCACTATGACAGACCAGAATTGCATTAAGCTGCATCTTGGGTCCATCTGGCATTTGAAGTGCGGCCTTTTACAGACCTATTGATCACAATCCTGAGCACAGTTCACAGCAATTGCCCGTGGACAGATGTACTACACATTAAAAAAAATATTTAAGTAGTTTGTAATATAGAACATGGAGGCAAGTCCTCTTCAACTACTTGCCACATTTTTCAAACTATGAAACAAAGATTGTTAGAATTCATTAAGACTTCAGTTAAAATTCAATATTTATCATATTAGTCTGTTTCACTACCGGACAGTTGTAAGCTCATCCATAGAGCCTGACTACTTAGGCTATTGGCTTCCGAGACCAGATGTAGAATGGTAGGCAGCAAGACAGCACCCCAGAGAGAAATACATTAAATAGTCTGACCTGAGTGGGTTTCCCGTAGCACAATCACTAGATACCATGAATAATTCAAAGCAGAAAGTGAAATTCGCCTCTTCACCTTTTCAATTGATCATTATTAGAAAAATAGCGGTAAATCACACTAATTTTGTGAGTAACAACCAATAAAAACATAAAAAACAGCACTGACAGACTAATTATATTTCGCAACACACCAGTTCAGTTTCTACATAACAATACTTACAGCCTATATTCATGTACAGTAGGATCACCGAAAGTTGATGGAAAAATGTAATTATAGTGTATTTCCACAAGAACAATAATAAGCCTCATGTCTACTGCATGAGCATTTTAATGGAGCTATTAATAAGCTAACAGCAACCAAACCGCACAAAAGACACATGCTAATACAGTATATGGGTAAATACAATACAGCACGTGTAGCAGGTGCAATGATAATCGATAACAAGCTAAAGAAGACATTTTACATTATAATTTTAGTTCAGCATAATTTAAGATTACAATTTGAGGAAAAAAAGGACTAACCAATTAATCAAATAAGTTGAAATTTATA
Source organism: Mixophyes fleayi (assembly GCF_038048845.1). Classification (NCBI taxonomy): domain Eukaryota; kingdom Metazoa; phylum Chordata; class Amphibia; order Anura; family Limnodynastidae; genus Mixophyes; species Mixophyes fleayi. The sequence goes on from NC_134406.1 coordinate 94,107,124, forward strand.
AACCGATTTAAATTTGTGTAAATAGATTATAATGTAGAATCCAGAAGCCAGTATGTCAAACCTCAGTAGCAGCTGAATATTAAGGAGCCAGTGAAGTTGTGCATCTCTCTTGGCTGTCATTTTTTAGGAACATTGGTTACCTGGCCCCAAGAGACTTCTCGATGGATAGATGGGTGGATTATTACTTATTTTGCTAAATGTTTATCATCTGCACACTACTGATTTGTAATCTTACCATTCTGTGTGTCTGGCCAGGAAAAAAGAATCTGTCTGGACACACACAGACTGGAAATTTACATTTCTCGTTCGGTTTCTCTGCATCAGGAATGAAATTAATATTTAGTCTTCAACCCTAAGATGATCTGTAAATAAACATCTCTCACATTCTGTCAAAGTGTGATGCACACAGATATAACTGATCGGCACCAAAATGTCCCTGGAAGTCATGTCGCTAATAGAATGTGTATATATCAGGATCATGGTTTTGTTTATATACTGCAGATAGACAAAACATACCAGGTTGATTATTTTAACTGTAAATCCTGTGCACCCAAAATTCTTCTTTATGTACCCCTACATAGTTTTGTAGGTTGGGGAAACACCTGAAATGGTGCAGGATAGGAACAGTAATAACATCACATTAAAGTCCAACCTACAACCACTTTAAGACCACTACTGTACTACAAAAGTTGAAGTGAGCCTAGAATAGCAATTTCCCACAAAAAGTAGACCACTTTTTCAGCACCTAAACAGCACTTAGGAAGGAACACCCTTGATCCATCCAACTTCTCCTTTCAGCCATTACAAACTTCTGTGCTTCCACAAACACCAACATCTTGGCACACCTGAGACAATATAAGCACATGACTTCATAAAGAGTGATTGCACACTTCTGTGATTTGTAAATGACCTTTAGTTACTAAAAGCTTGGCATACTTACACGGTGTAGATTGTCTGATTTTACATAGGGGAGCGGCTAGTTATGTCACTTAACTAATAACTTAAATACTATATTTTTAAAGCTTTTTTAACCTATTCAGAACCAAGTAGGATGTGGAAAGGTCTTAATCTGTCTAATGGAGGGGGAAGGTAATACTTTACTTTTTTTTTAATAGAGTTATAGTGGAAAAGACTGTTAATTAACATTGCAATATCTCAAGATTTCAAATTGGGCGGTTTAGCTGTCTTTTAAGACATTTGCCATTATGTCTACATAAATTGTGGTATAGCCAGCTTAGTATAACATGTAAACACACTGCTTGAGACACATGCATATACATTCATACATGTTGTGACGAGCAGAGTTTGATAACACTGTAACCATCCTGTTCCTCGTTTCTCACATAATGTGGATTATAGCAAGTACTTTTTATAGCCCTTGCTTTTATTCCCCAGCTCAACAGACTACAACTGCAGTGTCTAGTTACATGTGGATAAGAGGACATTGTAGCTCAAAAATATGTAAATATGTATATTGTGTACAGATGATGTGGCAGTGAGGTTGTTATTCATTGTCCTAAAAGTGAAGCTAGGGGGAGTTATGGGTAGGGATCAGGTTGCAGGATACAGGCGAGGGGGAAGGCCAATTAGTATCGATTGTTCTCAACATGACTAGTTCAGACATTTTGTCTAGAGCCCAGCAGGGGACCTTCTGTGGAAGTACTGCTCATCTCCACTCCCCCTTCAACCCCCTGATACAGCACCCACCAATGGTTAAGGGAGATAGACCCAGGGGTTTGCCCAGGGAGGGGAAAACACTGTGGAAATTAAACCCTAGATATAAGGGGCCACTCCAGTGGTGGAGGAGATATTCATTCTGGGACTGAGCTGCAGGGGTGCTGGTTTGAGAGTTGCCGTTCTCTACCAGTGAAATACATTGGCAGACCCACGGGTTGTCAACTCTGGACAGACAGGTGACTAACTCATTAAGCTAGTGGGGTAAGGGACAGATGATGTGGTAAACCTGCCTGACATTTATTTACTGTGTGTATATAACATTCTATTGTTGTTTTTATTACAATAAATGTACTGTTGCATTTTTCTAACTGCATTTGCCTGAGTGACTAATAAGAACCTTAGAAGATACTAGGTAGGCTTCCCTGGCTTAGGAAGGCACCCATGGGTGGCCAGCCAGAGTGAAGTGGGTAGAATTGGGCCAGAAAACCTGGTATCTTCACACATGTATACATCTGGTTTTGCTGCATGTGACATGCCTATTGAATAAAAAGCCAGAACCACATTTATAATTAAACACAGCAAATAGGATAGCCATCCTAATCTCAATACCAGTTCTTCCCAAACTACGGTATTGCCCACTTTGCCTACCACCACAGCCATCCAAATAACCTTTGTTCTCCTAGAATAAAATGTTTATTTTTTTTTCAAAGTGTAAGCATAATTTAAATGCACAGATTATTTGCATTTGGAATATACAGTTCAATGTACATACAGATAAAGCTATTCATTTTGGATAATCAGAATGATCAGGCACCTAGAAGTGAGCCTAAGTGTGTGGAGAAGTGGAAAAATCACCAGGCGCACTGTGAAAAAGTGTAAACATCACATCAAAGTTCACTCTCCTACCGCTTTAGTATCACCACTTTCAATGAAAAAATCATACATATATTTCAAATAAACCTGCTTGATTTAAACTCTTATTAGATTCCTTGGAGTACACACCGAGAGATGGGCTTCAAAACGAATCCCAATAAAAGTATAGAATGAGACCCAAAGACCATTAACATGTGGAAAAGGCCATGCACTCCTCCACGTGGCAAGGCACGTTCCCAAAACTGATCCCACTCCACCACTTGGAATAATCATTGGAATAATATTGCCCTGCAAAAGAAAATCCTGTTTCTATACTTCTCCATGAAACAGGGCGCACCAGTGCGCCCACCTTCAATTTTGTTAGAAACTCCCCCTCCTCTTGCTAAACTGCTGTTCCTCCGCAAACACACCTCTATAAAACCATGCACTTTGGTGTAAATCCAGGTACATTTGTGCAGATGAATACATCCAAAGCTGCTTTCGCACTGTGCAGCTGACAATTTGTGCTTTGTAAATGATCACCTACATATCAAAATCAATAAGAAACTCGTTAACAAAAAACACCTTTATTGCTTTATTGTTAGTGGGAAGCATTAAAAACATTACAAAAAGGTCACCTGTCATACTGCTTTATTGCTTGCCACAACGTAATAATAATGGAACTTTTTGCATCTTTGTTACCTAGCTACTTATTAATTTATATATACACACTAAGGCCAATACTTTGGGTCCATTGGTGTTCATATCAAGTGTTACCATATATATATCCTTGATAAGGATTGAAAAGTAACGGCTATGTATTAAAAAACATCTCAGGCACAGCGGTGCCGATAACCTTCTGTCCCTGAGAAGTGGACTCACCTGATCATCGCAGTCTTTTCTCAATTTCGAAAGCTGCTGTGATCTTCTCTTTTTTTCCCTTCTTTTTGTTAGTTAGTGCGCATGCGCCGACTGACAACTTGGTGCATGCGCACTAACATCCTGGACGGCAAAAGGTACATTGTGTGACAGGGAGGGATCACATGATCCCTCCACACATGCGCTGTCCAGATATGTTCATGTACGCCAGCTTCAGATGGCGCCAGCTTCAGATGGCGTACATTAACATGTAGAAAGAGAAAAATTTCTCTAGGAAGACTTTAATACATAGGATTACTGAGCACTTCCCATACAGTGTTATGGGGAGTGCTCAGTAAAACGATGAGAAATGCAAAGCAGCAGATATCGGAGATATCTGCTGCGATGCTAGAATAATACATAGTAATTTAGCGGTTAATCCCCGAAAACTGTTGTTTTTGGGGATTTACCTCTAAATTACAGGGGGGAGATCTTTGATAAATAGGACCCCAACACCGCTCCTCACCTTTATAAATATACACACAAGACACACAAACAAATTGGGTAAAATGTTTGCAAATGACTCTTGTGTACCTGACTATTCCTACTGTATAGATTTCCCTCATTTCTTGGCTTTTTTTGTTTATTTAGGTTTTTTGCATGGCAGTTAACACTAAGTGCAAGTAAAATTAATGGATAGAAAATTGAGTCAATTTGGAATTCCTATTCCAATTGATATTCCAAATTGACTCGATTTTCTATCCATTAATTTTATTTGCACTTAGTGTTAAATTAATAGGACTATACTAATTATTTTAAGAAGCAAAGTGTAACTGCGAAGGTATCTAAAAGGAAAATGTCTGCTGTGGGAGTAACTGCACAGCAAGAAGCAGCAAAAAGACGAAGGACGGAGCGGGAAAAAGCCTGATGATAAACTATGACCGATGACTAAAGAGAACACGAACGTGATCTTCATCACTATGCAAATATGACACCTCAGTAGATTGCCCCGCACAGAGAAAAAAGAGCGAACAGGACAGAGGTAATATCACGTCAATACCTACAAAAAGTCAGTGAATAAGATTCCACGCCAATATTGAGGTCGTTAACTTGGATGAAACAAATAATAATGCTCATAATTGTGGTACCATGAACAGTATTTGCGAGGCTGAGCAGCCATCTGACAAACTATTCAATCAATGCTGTCACGTCTAACTGGGTGCAATAAAAAAAAGGGCTCAACATGATCTTACTCTTATTTTGTTTCCTTCATTTTGATGGGCATTTATGTAGTGCTGTATATTTGGCACGCAAAAATATATAGCCACACAGCACCACCTAGTGTATAAGGCAGTGACCTGGCTCCTTCCTGCTTTATTGTCAGATTTGTTTCCCATAGCTTGTAAGTTGTACACTTGTTTGAAATGTCTGCTAAGGGTAGGGTAATACGTGTCCCTTTTGAAGCCTGTATAAGGCTCAAGTTCTATACAGAGGCAGTGTGCAAATAAACATAAACACATACAAATATAGAAAATGAAAAATTGAACTTCCCATATATATATATATATTTGTCTTTTCTAGGTCAAATTTTACCTTCAAATTAGTTTACTAGTAATACCTAAATTAAAATACAGGAGATACTGTCCAAAGGACGTATTACACTTTCCCTGCTGTTTTAAGCTCATATTATTACAAATGGAAGAAATTTGTATTTGCTGCCATCTGGTGTAAGTGATTGTAATGTTTTTGCTTTGAGTTTATCCAGGAACACAGGAAAATGCACCAAAGATGGAAAAGACAGGGAAGCTCTGTTGAAAAGTTGATAGAGCTTATTGTCGGGACAATAAGCGAGTGTGATATTTACAAATAAATGATCATTTTGAAAAACCATCAGTCCCATTTGTTTTATAATTGTAAGTTGTTTTTTTTTCACATACACTTTCAACCTAGTGGTGGTAAGTATTCACCCAATACAGACATTTTTTATATTATCTGCTTTTTGTTAAAAATAGTTATAGAGGAATGACAGATTATGAACAGTTTCATTTTTGAACAAGAAACAACTTGAAAAATGGGTGTATTGGACCTAGAAATCTTACACAATTCAAATAGCTTATATTAATTCTGTAGCTGCATTCAACAAATGTTTGTATTAGTGGCAAACTTCACTTATGTGTGTAGCCATACTGTGATGTTATAGCGGTTATAATCTGTAACAGGAAGCAGTGGCAACTAACTTGCACTGTTAATATTACAAGGAAATATTTTAATTACTTAAACAGCATTCAAGATTGGCATAGTGCTACAAGATGCTAACACCCTTCTACAGAATTCAGGTTTGTGTGCACTGCGCAATATTGGATTATGTATATTATGAAAACCTGTGCAATGGAAAAAAAAAGAAACCAATCCGATATTTCCATTAATTTTACAAAATTACATAGTATAGAGAGTAACAACCGCTCAGACTCCATGACTTATGAGGCATAGTTCTAAACTACAAAAGAAAAACTAGTTAAGTCTACGAGTGGAAGCTATGGGCAGGGCCAATTTTCCTTTGTGCCAAATGTCTCCCATTGTGTACTAAACACAAAACCATTCCAACTTTGTGCCACATTATAACTAAAAGCACTGCATACACAGACACAGACAGTCCTGAAGTTGAGGAAGTTAAAACAAATTAAAAAAAATAAATGGATGTTTTTCTCAGATATTCAGCTGTGCACACTCCAAGCCTAAACCAAAATGACTGGTGCCACTCTGCCTGTCCAGCTGGCAGTTAGCTGGTTTACTAGCATAGCCATTTCTGCAGCTGTCATATGAAGCATTATATTTTGATATTCTTAAAGTGGTACTTTTCTGTGGCTTGTCGAATTGAGCTAAACCAGAGAGAACCCCATTTGACAATAGCAACAACACTTAAGTCGCTAGAATACATCACTCCTGACATTACTAAGAATCTACTAGTGCTTTTGTTTCCATGTTACGGACAGAAAGAAAAAGGGCATTGCAAAGGGCATATGAAACTAACCTTTGCCTTTAAGACGGTGTCTGTATATGAGATTTGCTAGACTTGCTGACAATTACAGGCACATAAATCATTGTGCTTGTAATCCCTTTCCTGCGACCACAGTAACCAGGGCTCATCGTTGTGGAATGTATAGAAACCTTTTTCTAGTACAAAATATTACATATGGTTTTTGGCTGCTGTTAGAAGACCACAAATTAGAATTTCTGGATGTTTTATTTCTATATTACCTATGATTAGAAATCAAAAAGCAAATGAAGATCCCATACCATCACAGCACTTAGCTATCTCCATGAAAGCTTATTTCCTTATTATTGTAAATTTATTATTTCGCTAAGTTATGTGTCAGATGTTCCCCACATCTCCTAGATCAATTATAGTCAACGTAAAAGGGTTGGAGGGCTGCACACATGGGGGCGCCAACGTTCAAAGGGGCAGCCCAGAGGAAGGAGAGAGAGCACAGCACACTCCCCCTCCAAATATGTCACATGACCTCGTGCACTGCACATAGGAGGTCATGTGACGTGGAAATCAGCTGATAAGATCGGGAGCATCCAGCTCGGGGCACTGTTGTCTTAGATTGTGAGTAGGGTCATCTTTACCTGTTGTTTTAGGTCATTGTATGTAATTTGTTCGGTCCTTTCAATGTACAGCACTATGTAATAATAATACAATATAAAATACAATAATAGCCTCTCTAGAGCTCTAGTGCACTCGCCAAGATATTCCCTGCTGGGCCAATCTCCACACAGAGAAGCACAAAAAAAAAAAAAAAAAGATTTTACGCACAGTTTAAATATAAAGCTATATTTATGAATATTAGTAATTTGCCTTTGAAATAATATGGAATGAAAGACCACACCTACCCGTCTCAAATTCAAAGATAATGGTCATGCACCTTGCATTTGTACTTTAGCTACACATGTCTGCCAACCCTGTCACGTACAAGATCAACAAGATAACGCTATACCCTATACAAAAAAAAGGGGGGTATTCAATTGACGGCGGGATCGCCAAAAATCCCGCGCTCTAAAAATATTACCATTATTACAGTAATCCTGTAAACCATAATTACAGAAAACCATTAATATGGTAATTTACTCGCTGGATTTCAGCTCGCAGCTCAGGGAGCTGCGAGCTGAAATCCAGTGAGATATTACCATAATAACGGTAATATTTTTCGAGCGCGGGATTTTCTGCAATCCTGCCGTCAATTGAATACCCCCATAGTAGCATAATCTGGGCTTGAAAAAGACAAAGTAATATAAATATTTATGGTGTCAATTATTTATTAGCCAAAGTATAAAATACTTACTGCGTGTTAAAAATCAGCCGCTAGACAAGGCGGTAAAATTGTTCTTACAATGGAATGTTACGAAATTAAGTACTCACAGTGAATCCGAGCTTTTTATAGTCCCTGGTGTACATAGATTTCCTTTTTTCAATACTGCCACCAAGGTTGTTTTGGTCTGGTTCCACATCAAATGCAATTCTGCGCAGTTCAAATATAATATCCCTCTGGGCCTAGGAGATGAACAGACAGTAATGTAATAAAAGTTCATTTCAGTACAGGCCATAGCATGTTCGAAGAGATCCTCTGTAATCAATAATATGTATAACATGTATACCTAAAGGCAGAACACCATTTGAAAAAAACATGAGGCAGTTCAGGTGATGTAGTTTACACTGCAGTAAGGGCTGTTTAACAGTAAAATAGAATGAACATTTTTAGTTTAGCAAAGGTTACTTTTGTTTCCTATGTAAATAGCAAAGAATATCAGCAAAACTTCCACCTATAATTTCAGTAAGTTAATTTGACACACATAGAAGAGAGCAATAATCAGGCTTTAAATGCATGAGATCTGCCTAATTTTAGTTTTGCTTTCAATACATTTTGTAGTTGGGCCTAATGTGAAAACACGTAATCAACCACTTTCACTGCTATACTGACTTCTGGAGTTGTGTCCAGGGAAGGAACTATATTGTTACATTTGTGGCATGTCCTGACTTTTTACCTAACAGCTATATCAACATGACCGTAACGAGCTAATCAGCCAGCAGGGGAACTTTGGTAAAGTTAAAGAATTGCTAAATGTGGAAGAACTAGAAAGTTGTATATGAATCAGGTGCACAAGAACTCCCCAGAGCGGTAGGATACATATAACAGGATGCCAGAAACAAGGATATTAAAACATAACCTTTATTGACTAAATTGAATTAAAATAATTTTAAAAATAGCAAAATATAATGTCCAGGATGTTGAAAGTAGATATGTATGAGAATAAATTGAAGCTCCCATATAATATTGGGCCCTCATAAACAAGATTGAGCTCCTATATACCAGTTAGCTTCCCATATGTAGTTCTCTTCAAACAGGTAATGAGAACGTGCTAATAATATAGCCCGCTGATCATGAGGATCACTCTTCATGATTAGAAATGGACCTTACGCCAATTAATTGCATGTAATTCATTTTTGAACACAAATGACTCTTATTACTGAAAACGACTAGAGAGGCGGAACGGGAGAGGGGAGAAAAGGGGCGGACTACAGTCGGCCATGCATTATAAAGGCATCCAACGCAGATGTGGCCCCGGATTTAGTCCTGGGTTTCTCGTAAGTGCGTTTATCAGCCATTTCATTGGCACCAGCTACAGGGCAGGTGTAAGTGACAGTGACAAAGCATAGTCTCTTGAGATGTGTTCTGACCATATTCAAATCCAAGCATCACACACAGTGCTCGTGCTCATTTTCAAGACACAACATATGTGCAAATTGCGTTCGGATTTGAATCAGTCCTTTGTTCAAGACAGAACACAACTTTAGCAAATCGCTCTGAATATTATGCAGGAAAACATCCTAGTACTTGCATGCCTCTGCTTACCAGGCAAGCAGCATTCAAAGACCATGATGAGCCCCAAAATACAGGGATATCAAGCATACACAATATTTCATCATTCAGGGCTAAACCACAGCAGAGACGGAAGGCACCAGGAACAACAATCCCAATGCCCACACCATACTCTGAGCAGTTTTCTTACTTCATGTTCCACTTGTAACACAAGTGAGGAAATCCTTATCTGAACAAGTACTTAATACTTACAATTTATCATAAAGTATGGAAGTCATATTCTTACATCAGCTTACACTGGTTCAGGACAAATCACAATTGCTTACTTGGTCTTGAGGATCCATTTTAGTCATCATCCTATCTTCCAGCAGATTGAAGGTCAACACTTGTAGTACATACAACTGGTGCGCCATCTCATTATTAATGGCTTTCTGTGCTCTAATGACATTCTGTAAATAATAAGGAAAATATAATGAGACACTTCATAGATGTGAAGAAATCGCACCCGTAAAAGGACACTAAGGGCTAGATTTACTAAGCTGCGGGTTTGAAAAGGTGGGGATGTTGCCTATAGCAACCAATCAGATTCTAGCTTTCATTTATTTAGTACCTTCTACAAAATGATAGCTAGAATCTGATTGGTTGCTATAGGCAACATCCCCACTTTTTCAAACCTGCAGCTTAGTAAATCTAGCCCTAAGACATTAATAGGCCACAGACTCTGATAAATCAGCTGTTTATTATTATATTTATATTTTACATATACATATTCGTACACGATGCTGTACAAAGAATTACGTAGAACTCCCCATCCCAGCCAACATAGCTTTCCTAGGATAAAAGAAAGAAAAGAAGGACATTTCTAAAAACAGGTGCAGAAATTTGACAACTATATTGAATATTCCTTGATTTCCTAGACCATGCTTGATAAATCAGTATCTGGTTGTTATGGGTTCCAGCACCTTTTTTTGCCCAAAGTTACCTGGGTGCCAGCTTTCATCAAGTTTCCCCAAAGTGACATGTCCAAGGATGCAAAGAGCTGACACTGGGATTCAAACAAGGGCCTCCAGTAACGTTATACAAACACAGCATTTAAACACTCAGCAGTGAGCTGAACCTACTCTGTATGAGATTTTTGATTTTATCATTGAATAGCACAAAAACAATATAGACAATACTTACTGAAAGAATGATAGAGCGCAGTTGCTTTTGTGCCAATATGTTTGCCATCTCCTGTATTGAACAGAAAAAAATATATATTCTAGAATAAATATACTATTTACATATTTTAGTTGGTATAGTTGGTTGCTGTCTTTCTTTCAAAGTACTAATGACAAACATATTAACAGAACCAATTTTAACAAATCTTTATTGAAACATAGATAAATGTCACAATAATGTGGTCGAGCATGGAGATGAATTATTACTTTTATGGAGACAAAGTCCTTATAAGCATGGATCTTTTTTTATTACTCATTATACAATTCAGCAAAGCATGTATACAAATACATGAGGATGATGGAAATAATACAGCATTATTATTTCTTGAAAAAAACAAGTCTATATTGCTATATTACATTTACGCAGAGGGGTCTCTACGAAATTGATTTGTCACTTTAAAAAGGTAGGAATATATGTAAAAAAGACATTTTGCCCTTCTTACCATGAGTGAGGGGTGTTATAGCTGTACGATTGGCAATATTGATTATTTTTTATCATAAACACATTTTTTTCTTATATAACAGGGAATAATAAGTATATAACAAATGACAAATGTTAAAATGAGAAAGCAAATAAGTTGGGGGAAGAGGAGATAGGGACAAGGGTCAGGAGTGACTTACCTAATAATTTCTACATCAAGGCTGTTTGTAAGTAACAATAGTTATATTAATTTCATTTTTTTAAAACTGTATCCTTTTTGAGAACTCTTATAGCAGTATATTATTGGTAACCTACAGATGATCCAAACATTGAGAGATTACAAAGGGCAATGTAGATTTTGAAATATCTCAGTATGTAGAAGTTTAACTCCACTTGTGTGGATGAATGTACAGTTTTGCTAAGTGCTGGTCCCTTGGGTATAGTCCCAGAGAAAGGTATGCACTGCTTACGGCTATTAGTGGCCAAATGAAGATTGACAGAACTGACAAAACAGTTTAATTTCTGTAAGGAGCTGTAACATTTGGTTTTAATAATCAACATTATGATTATGATAACACATAGAAATTCAAGCTGTTTACTATGCTCTTGTCCAGCAGTAATTCTATCTCACACACACACACACACACGTAGCATAATCACAGGAATGCACAGATTATTTTAAACACCATTAGTAAGAGGAGTTAGAGGACTCACACTCAGAGGGAAATCAATGATGTCAATGCTGTCTTCTATGTAATGCTTAGAGGATCACAGTCAATTGCAGCAATAAAAGGAAACAATGTATTTCAATACAAGGCTTAAATTGTCCAAGGAGAGACACAAAAGTTAATATGCTGGTTCATTGCTCTTACTAATAAAGTGCAGTATGGGACCTTTTTCTCAGGGTGCTTGGGGCTTTCTGGAAAAGGGATGGTTTTCCTGGAAGTTGCAGTACCAAGCCTAAAATCTACTACAAGACATTCTAAAAACCTAATTGTGACCCATAGTGCCTCCAACATCCCACCCGGATTACTTTACGAAACAGTGCTCCTAGTAGCTGTATAAGAAGGCACTCAGTGATGTGTATATGGGGGTACAGCCAAGCAGTTACATATATTTACTTCTTTATTTCTGGTTTATAAATGAAAGATCTCATGCCTGTGTATCACAAGCACTACTTTTAACAGTGTAAGAAAGATAGAATAAATAATACATGATGCAATGTTCCAACTCATGTATAAAAGAGTGGTATAAACATTAATGGTTTCTAAACCCCATTAATTGTACACAGAAGAAACAAAATTAATTGCAAATGTCCTCATTGCTAACTATCCCTGTTTTGCAGGAATATTGAATGTTGCATTTGGACCTTCCGCTCTGTATCAATTTTTCAATTCATTACTATGGGCTAGCTAAATGCTTATTGATATCCTGGTATGTATTTTGGAGTGTTCCACACATCCAATTGCTGATATGTATATCATATAAATTAGTACAGACACATTACTGTAGATCCCATTTATAATTGTTACAAAGTCTAATAGTGATGACAAAGTAAAATTAAAGAGAAATCATATGGTGGACTTGAACGAACATCCACAAGCACCAGCAGGCCCTGTGTGTATTACACTGTAAATGAAAGAGTTACAGGAAAGTACCAACATCTGAAAACAGGGACACTGGCACTGGACTGTTAGGCTATGCTTTACTAAATCTTAACATATTGATAACAGAATAAGAGATGTAGCAATGTGCAATTTGATTTGACTCAAAAACAAGAAAACAGCAATGGAGAAATGATCTATATTTCCTGTAATGTGTTACTGTTGCCCATGTACAGTTTATAGAGAAGGACAATCTATTTATGACCTTCCTGGTGAATATAAACTGCTTACTATTTATCCAGCAAGAGGACAACCTTCATTTTAATCAATAACAATAAACTAATGACTAGTTTGATAGCATGGCACAAATATGAGCTCAACGAAACAAATATAGGTTTTGATTAATCTAATGCATACCTTCCAGTGATCCCGATTATGGAGGGATATCCCGATTAGCGGACTTAACACAAAAGTGGGTGGTGTTCGCCTAATTTCTCATTTGTGGGCGGAGTTTGGATAGAACTGGAGTGGGGCTTGTTTTGAGATTCTAAATGTTGAGATGTATACTAATGTAATTAACTATCTGGCTGTTACGTAAATTTGTGCAGTATTATAGCAGATGTAGGTCTGCCATGTATAGAAAGGGTCATCTCAGTACATCACAGATTATAGCCAAAATCAACTTTATCTTTCAAGTTCACAGGCAGAATAGCTGATATGATTATGGTCTGTATGGATATCAATCTGACCCAAAAAGAAAGCATAGCCCTAGAATATTTTGTATGTTTGTTTCTTATACAGTTATCACAATGTGTTATAATTGACATTGAACAAATACATACCTGTCTTTTATCATCTGGGGCTTTAAGAAAAAGTGCATTGATCACTGCAATAGTATATGTCTGAATCTCTTGATCTGTCCTTGAGGCCAAAAAAAAAAATAATGAATATTCATTATTGCTATTTTAAATACACCATTTATTTTAATATACTGTAAAGCAAAATATGGCAAAACTATTTATAGAACGGTGCATTAAAAATTCATAAAATAATAACCGCTTTCATATTACAGAGTATCATCTTATATTCTCTATAGTCCAGGATTTTTTGTAAACTGGCATTGAAAGACTTGCACACAAAATGAAACACTTCCTTATGCTGCTGTGCAGTGTGGACCTCTGAAAGTAGTGTTTCAAATAAAGCAGCTTAATCAGTACACTCAAAGCATAAACCGTTACTTTGATCGTAACACAATGTGCATTCTCTCTTAAAGTATGAGTCTTACATACTTAGAGTATGTATCTGTCACAAATACACAGGACATATAAGAAAACACAGATTGATTATTTGGGAACCAAGTAGCTCATATGTGGTAGTCATCGAAACTAGAGGTATCTTCATGCCAATGACTGGTATTAAATCTTATGTACAACACATAGATTTGGGCCTGTTTATGGACTAAAAATTAACAAATAGACTGGATAAAAAAAATGAATTGTCAAGAAATAAATTCACCAATGTTATCTTTGAATATATTGTTGTTAGTGGATTGCCCGAGACGAAACAAGAGATCTGTGTATACATAACAATCATATGATGACTTTTTACCCTTGAAGATGTGGAATTAACTGCCCAATGGTGATCTCCTGTGCAACCTTTTGATACAGATCATGGCTGTTTAGAACCATGGACTCAAGGATGGCTAGTGACCGCTGTAAAATGGAAACATCCATTGCCGACTTGTTCACATAGCTGACAATCTAAAAATGACACAGATTTGTTTTGTTAACAAATTGTAAGCATGTACTCTATATCCATTTCAAAAATGTACTATACTCATTAACAAACGTATAAAGATATATTGTAGAACAGGTAAATGGTAAAGAAAATAGAAAGCATACCATAGAAGAAGAACCTATGATAAATGTTACAGACATTGTGTTCCAAGATTAATTACCAGCAACAAACCTTCCAACTACTGTGTATAGTGTAGGAAAGGTTTCAACATTGCGCTCCCCTGGAGCTGTAACTGAACTTTCTATCAAATAGTCTACTGAAAAGAGTTTAGAATTGGTAAGCAAAGACATGTGTATCACATTTTCCCAAAGACCAGGGGAGGCAGTGGTGGCGTCAGAGCACATAAGTAATGCATACGTAGGGCCTAAAGCAGCTATGAGGGGCTCCCCTGGTGTTGAATTACTACTTTACTGTGTGACCATGTGATATTATTTAAAAAGTATTACCCCAATATGAACCATTTTTCAAGGATGGAAACATAATCAGGCAGCTGTCAGGAGGAGTATGTATGTGTGTCATTTGTCAGAACAAGATATCCGAGATGAACTTCATTCAATGCCAATATAGGAATTTCATTTTTTCTACACTATAGACACATCTGACTTTTTGTGAAAGTCTAACTATTTTGCATATCGAGCATGCAAAATAGTTTTACACATTGCCGTTTATACTCACTTTTTTAATGAATGCCACAGAGAAAGTATCCCATGATACAATGCCGTGATCCATCAACTCAACAAACGCCGTCAAGGTGTAGGAAAGCATTTCTCCAAAGCTGCAAGAGAGATGGGGAGCATGTGCTAAATCCCTGAGACAGGCTAAGAGAGGTCTCACATTATTACAGGACAACCATTAAGCTGTAGGTTTTAGCAAGCACAAAGAGCTAGAAAATGTGTAATCACAGCGCATGCGCCACAAAACCCTGAAAAAAAGATTTAGGTAGACGCCAACAGTATACTGTATAGGTTTCATGCCCAACATAAGAATAAGCAGCGCCACAATGAAGGATCATAGTGCACCATCCTGCTGTACAACTAAATAAAAAAAAGTGCTTGGATGCATCATAGTCCACTGCATGGCTGCACTGTTAGCTGGAAACATTGTTTTTATTATGTCACTCCTGTGATCTAATATCTAAAACAGACATGTTAAAAATTTAGAGAAAACCTTACCGGTTATTTTTTTGCCTGTTTGGGACTTGGTTCAGTCAGATGTTTACATTGCAATTAGATTTTAATTATTTGTGTCTTTGACTAAAAAAAATAAATAAATAGCATTACATAGTAGTATTCCAGTCTTCCAATTTGTGTAATAAACACACACTGGCACCCTACAAATGATGCACATTAATAATGGATGCAAGCCATTAGTGTGTGAATAGGCTACAGCCACTGGCTGATTATCATTCCTTTGGACTATTCTGCTTTCCAATTAGTTTAAATGAAGCAAATCTCTTGTATAGTGTAAAAAGAAATTTGAAGCTTCTGAAACCAGGTGTCACTAAAGAGCTAAAAGTGGAAAGCAAAGCACCACAATGATGAAGCCTGGAGACAGATCATAATAGGAATTATAATTCAGAAAGAGCCAACAATATTTCGCACCACTGTACAGTGCAAACAACCAGGAGGTTTATGATTATTGAAAATTATTATTTCATGATGCTATAAAATGAATGTGTGTCTTTGCAGCAATGTATCAGAAAAAAATAAATGTCTCACCAAGCAACTGCCCTGATCGTAAAGAACAACTGTGCATTTCTCAATGTGGACATTATTTACAAAGATAATCCCAAGTGAAGGATTTGCTGTACACCCAGGTAGTGATAGACAACAGAATTATTGTTATTGGATTAGTTAGTGCTGGATTTTAGAATTGAGCAATTGAATTAAAACGGCTTGGGGAATATTGGTAACACATCAATATTTCTCAAACTGTGTAAGATAAATAAAAAAGTTTAATATATTTTGGCGTTCCATCTGGGAGGAGTTAGCTTTTAATATCGGCTGTGATCAATAAATAAATATCAAGAGATTTATTTATAAATCAAGAGATGCATTAATATTATAATCTTCCATTGAAATGTGTGCATCTTTCCTAGCCCATTTAACATTCAATATTTAAATGCTTGCTATAGGCTTTGCAGCTATGATGCTTTTTATGCTTGCTAAGTATATTACCCAAGCTGTATTCCACCACATGTAGCATACACAGCATGAGGAATAAATACCATTAATCGGAATGTTAACATCTCTCCCAGGGACAAACACTGGAAGGAGCATGACTGCTGCCTGGTGAATTTTCTATTAGTTATTACAATATATAAATACTGTGTGTACTTCTGCACAGAGATCAGTGCTCCTTATGCCACAGGGTTATACATGGTGAATTCATCACAAGGCTGAACATACCAGGGACACATACAAATGTGGTACACAGCTCTAAGTCCCTGACATGAGGAACATTTTTATTTTTTTTATCTTTAACTGGCAATAATAATTTTCAACCAACTTCAATTCCTGAAGAACCCAAATGAATAAGATAGGAAATATATGCCATTATAATTGTTTACCTCATTTAACATCTAAAAGAATGTGCAGAATGGATTTGATGGGTTTAACAAACTTCTGGTCACATGGCCAGCCTTTTATTTCAGAATTACAGGAGCCCTGTTCGTGACTTGTTAAGTGTGGCTCACGAAGTCTAGAATAATATCTTATTCAAAGCATTATTAAAATGTTCCTATTCAAATTCACTATATATAGACTGTGTTTTGAGTCCTACAACAAGTTATGTTAAAGTCTTTTGTATTTTAAAGTCCCTACAACATGAAACATTGCTGTTAGATTGTATTATTTCTTTGTATAATGTTGATGTTTAATAGTACAGCAGCTTATATAAGCGGCTTGTGCTGCAGAAGGCCTTCATTACAATGTTTTCAAGGCATTTACTCTTAGCTATTCCAGAGATTGAGATCAGCAACTCCAAGGTTACCAATAACTATGCTATTATCTGAGCTGCAGAAGAGCACTGATAAGAATGGAAATGTCTTAGAGGACAACTAAGCATACAATACAAGGAAGGGTGGGTTCTATGAACAACACATTTCTGACAGTCACCCATCTGTAGAACACTGCAGTCCATTTCTTTTTGCCTGAAGATAACAGGGAACTAATCGCTTGTATTAAGCTACATAACAAAATGTTAATATCAAACAACTCAGACTCTACATAGCATGGGACCTTTTACATGTAGCCCCTTTTATATAAGATGATATGTATTTTGTGATTAAAGTTGACTGTATGCACTAAAAACATAAAATAAACAGTATGAATCTCAGAACGTATAGAATTGTAACTTATGTCATTTTACAAGGTAAAGTGGAGCAAAGGGATGAAAACTACCTAAATGTAAACAATGCAAAACAGCAGCAGCAACAACAACAAAAAGAGGAGTGCCATTTATAAAGGGAAGAGAGAGGCTAAAAGTAACTCAGCAGATTGCATGCAGCAAAAGTGTCATAATAGGTCTTCTTAGGCAAGGTACAAACTACAATTTTTTTCAACCCATTATAAGGTCAAACACCCGAAAACAGACCGGTTGGGCCCGATATCTCAGCAAAGTGTACACTTACACAATGAAAGATAGTTGGTCGGCTCATTTGGTTGGTCAGTAAACCTATAATCTTGTTCCAACTTTCTACCGAACCTGCAATGTGTTTGAAAACACAACCAATTCTTCAACCAAATGCCGATAGTCTTTCAAACAAAGACTTCTTCCCGGGCGTGTATGTAAATTTCTAATGTTAATACCTCCCCCACATGGCGCGGCCTCAGAATGTCCGTCAAATAAGAATTATGTGCTTTTAATGGAGAAGCAATAGTAAACTTTTTTTAGAACATTCCATACGACATGAATGTGTTGCTGTGTGCAAGTGTATACAACATGTATTCTTACCACATATGAAAATATTCTCAATAGTTTCATGTATTTGCTACCTGTTGTTCTACAGTATCCATTATATTAAAATGAATCACTAATGTGCAGTTCAGAACGAATATGCACTACACACAAAGATGTGTTCTAGAATGGCGAGGACATATTTTCTTTTACTGAATCTGACTTTGTGGGAGTTTTTTGCTGCAGGGAGCCCATATATCGTTTCAGTGTGTACGGAATCACAGCCATCTGAGCAGACATTACGTCTGACCCAAATCGCTTCACTTCTGCAAAAATAGTTTAAAACGTGTATACGCAAGTATCAATCGACTGGTCGGAAGTCGTAGGTAAATAGATAACACATTGGTCGGAAATTTCTGTAGTGTGTACCCAGCCTTAGTTTTAGGATTACAGAAAGCAAGTGAGTGGTGTTCAGCATGCACAGTTAGCATAGCAAATGGTGATCCTTACCAGGGCTTCATTATCTTCTGCAATTTCTTATGTTGTCTGCAAAAATGTAAACAAACTGCCACATGAATAGGAACCCATGATCAGACCACAGTAAACAGAATTACACAAATGTATTATTCCAGTTTACCCTTAGCTAAAACATGTATCCATCATTTGACTATTTTCACTTGTTTAACAAATCTCACCACTGGAAGCTGTGGATCAAGAACAGATGTAGAGGTCAAGTCCGGAGCCAGAATTTTTTATCAGACATATATCAAAAGTCATAACACTAATACATAAACATAAAATAAACTGTAATGCAAAATCTAACGGCTGCTGCTGATTAAACTGCTAATCAAAAAATGTTTTTATAAGATGTTTACACTTTGTATTATTATAATATACATCACTGAGTTCATTATTCCATGCAGAAATAAGTAATATTAAACCAGGCATGGGACTTATTATTGGAAGTACACTGAATAATTCCATTTGCAATATATTTTATTCCATCCATTAAACTCCTATGATTACATTATGTATTGGTTTACTCTGGCATCTGCAGTGTTGCTTGGCAACCTGTATTTCAGTATATTGGAATAACCAAGATTCTTTGGTATGCTTAGTTGTATATTTTCTCCTCTCTTACCTTTGGACAATGTTCAGCAGCATTTAGCAGTGAGAACTAGATACTGCTAAAGCAATTAAATACCTCAATAAATTCCAGTGCTTAGGGCCAGATACATTGTAAGACATCAAGACAGGGATTTAGTTACGGAATACTACATGCAGACAGACTTTCTTTTTCATTACAGATAAATGGGAAAACCATTCTCCCCAGCACATTGGACTTGTTTGTAAATATTTCAGCATGTAACTGTCATTTTCAAAGAAAGAGGAAATAATGGAATAGAAAGTAAAAATGTAAACATCTCTGGACTCTACCTGTCCCATCGTTAATAAGTAATACTGTACATGAAACTGCTTAGTCGTCTAGGGGATGCTCTGGTACAATGTATTGGCCTTTATCAGTTGCCAAAATTTTTACACTATCCCATAATTTACACTTTCACCAGGTCCTTATTTTCTGAAGCAATTCAATGTCCCTGATGTTGTACATATTATAACACAAAAAAATCCACATATGGTATTTGTACTGTCCTGGTACGGTGAAACCGTTTTGCTTGTTTTAGTTGCTTCAAGATTTAGTGATACAAAAGTAACAAAATATTATACTTGCTTTATACAGGGCAAAATACGGTTGCTCAGATTTCTAAAAATGATGTTCCCCTCAAATTTATACAGGCACTGATAAATCTCAGCAGTTAAATAGCCAAACCCCCAAAACACCTGCCTATAGTGTCTTGTCTGTTTCTGTTGATTTTACTCAATGCACATCTTAACACCTGGCTAATTAAATTAATCTGCTGGCTCCTAGATTTCCCAGCACATGAATTCTACATTATTTTGCCCACCAACAAGTTAATATTTTTTTTTACTATACTGATGTATGTGTTACTATACTGAAGTGTTTACGTTCATGAAAAGTGCGTGATGTGTACACACTTTACATACCTGGAACAAACTGTTTAACACAATAACTCACTGTGGTAAATTTCCGATTGCTTTGCCTTCTTTTACTTGAAATCTGTTCTTTGTTTGTTTTTTAGATTTTTCCCTCTTTGTATACTTCACTTTATACGAATTTTACCGGTCCCGTGGAAAAAAAATTGTGAATTTGCTGTATGTGCAACAATCTGTGTGGCATTGTAGTACATTCCTATCACTCAAACCTATTTGTATTAATGCGCTTTCAAAGACTGCAACCTACTGAGTCTTTGCCTGCGGCCCCCTAGCCGACTGCTCCCGATCTTATCAGAACAGGGGAAGTCGAATCTGCATCACGAAACCTCCTCCGCAAGGAGGTCACACAGCATACCCAGAGGAGGAGGGAGTGCACTGTGTTCTCCATCCATCCTCTATGTGGCCCCTTTGAAGGCTGGAGGACTACACATGCCAACTTCAAGCTATTTCACATTGCTCTTAGCCATGTTAAAAACAGCATGAATGGGTTTCTTATGGGCTTGTTCCCACCATTGCGTTCTAAAATTTTATGCACAGTTTAATATTGAAGAGCACTGCACAATATTTTCACACATGAATAAGCACTACCAGTACAACAGATTGCATTGGTGAAAGTGCAAAGCCTCAAACACGCAAGAGAAACACATTAAAAATGCATCGGTAAAACATTTGCAAAGTGTCCGTTAGTCGCTATGTGTTTCACAGCGGGAAAACCTTGTGATTAAACATGACAAGCTATATGCATTGTTTTCTTTGCAATTAAAAAAATAATGAACAGAATCGGAATACTAATAGGATTTGTCGAAAGCAAATGTTTTAAATTTGCTAAATTAAAAAATAAAAATTAGAATCTTTGAAAAGGTAATATAAAACAATGCTGAAGGCGAGATCTGCTCAATAAATCCCAATCTTTGTCAGAAAAAGGCTTTTGTACACGTATTTATTTTTTACAAGTACTGCATTTGTACTAAAAAAAAAACATTCAGTTTTAACAATGCCTCACAGTCTCATAACTTACAGAGGGAAAAAACACAGTAATTGAAGGCACAATCTCCAGTGTCCTTTATACTCCTGCAGTAAATGGGATTTGGCTGTGGTTGACCTATCTTTTAATTACATTTTCTCAAAGGGATTATTTTTGCAGAACAAAAATATAAGGTAAAATACGTCTCTATTATTTTCTCTTCTAGGAAAAGACTGATTGTTCGTAAACCGTAATCTTTTTAGTGTCTCATGGATTAATTGGACAAAAGGAAGCATTGCAAACAATGCACTTGTCTTTTTAGCAGATTACCAGGTCACGCTCAACACTCCTTTTCTTCCTGTTTTGTATTTCCTATTATAACAAGCAGGTATTTAAACCTATATCTTTTAGACTTGCGTTTCAGAGTTGGCTTCATACAAGCTAGAAACATGTGAGTATTTCTTCGCTTGTAAAGGAGCTTAATGTTTTTGGGGCTTTTAGTAATTTTTAATGCCAACCCAAAAAGGGATATTTTCAAAAGTTGAAAAGAGGGTTTTATTTTAGATAAATGACAATTTTATTTCATCCTATTTTGAAAGAGATTCAAGAGTTTTTCCCCCAAAATTTAACAGTGAGTAGTGTTAAATATGAAAAGCAAAACGCAACTGGATATTAAGTTTTAAGTAGCTTGCTAACTTTTATGTCCGGAGAGGCAGACCGGAAATGTGTCAGTTTAAGCAAAGTACAGTAAGTGCGTAAACGTGGACCCTTCATGGAGTTGGCTACATCTCCAAATACATTTCTTATTAAAATAAAAAAAAATATTTAACTACTAATAAAGGAAATACATGTCTCAGCAAGCCCCGACTGCCAGGGCATAATGGCGCTTGTACAGCAAGTGACAGCCAAGCAGTCGATGGCTCTCAGGCAATGGGACTTGTAGTTCCACACCCATACTAATTTTAGACAACACCGTTATCCTAGTACCCCCATCCTAGGGGTGCCAGGAAGAGCCTTAGTGCAGGGGAAGGGAGGGGCTGCAACATGATTAGCAGAACACTTTTCCACAATTTGCTCCTGCAGTATTACACCTATGATCTTTCTGTTCTTATGTTCCTTTTTTGAGTAATTTACGCCCATTTTGTGAAATAGTGGGGACGCCATTTTGTCTGGTAATTCTACACCGCTACCGGTTAAGAACCATACAGGATATTCACTCTATGACTAACCCTGCTATGGAAATGATACAAACATTGCTATTTCTCTATATTGAAGTATCTTAGTGAACTGTGTCATATCTGGAGAAACACATTGGATTTAAACCCACCGAAACCTGCCTTGACAATTGGCTAGACCATTGATAAGCAACCATAATTACTGAGTGGATTCTTTCGATATATGTCATTATTTGTATATGTATTTATATGTACTATTTATCCATTATACATATGTATATGCGGTTTTACATGGACTGTTTTTAATGTTGACATTACCTGGCTAGTGATTAGAGTATTGATTTATGTGTTTTAGTAATGTATCTATTGAATTGATTTGATTATTAACATTAGTTGTCCTCATATTGCTCACACCCGGACACACAGGTAATATATGTTTACTCGATCAGTATTTAGAGTATTGCATAACTACTACCTTGAGTATCACATTAATAAGACATCACCATTAGTCAATGAGCCTTTAACTTTGTTATATACTATTGGCTTTAAGGGAGGGATACCATATGTTAACGCAGCTCTTGCAACAGTAGGAGTAGAGCACAATCCCCCGCCCCCCTCCTGTTTAATAAATACTTTAAACATTTGAAAACTTGCAACAAAACAGCAGGATTGCACACAAACTGCTTGGTTTGCCAGAAAATCAAGTCCTATTACTTAAGCCGAACATCTATTCTATTTGTTTAGAAATGAGACCATCACTGTGCTGTATTTTTGAAAATAGGGTACACTAGGAGAAACTTACTCTGTGCCACTTTCCACCATCTGTGTGAGAAGGTAGATGCCATCCAAGTTTATAAATTCTTGTGCAAATGTAATATCTCGGGAAAATTTGGCCAAATCCTTTAGTGCTTCTAGCTTGACATCCATACTGGAAGATTGGACTCTGTCATGGAGCTGCTGAGCGTTGTGAGCCTAAGTGCAGACAAAAATGAAGGTAAGTAGACGACTGTCCATGTCTTACTACTTTACAAGTGCAACACACATTTACTTTGTATTCATTACATTAAATATATACTTGGTATTTTAAGCCAACCTAAAATGGCAGTATTGTTTTTCCCTCTTTCACATTTAACAAGAAACTTTATAATCTACAAATGTCTTCATGCTAACTCAGATTATCACAGACTTTTTTAAATCATGTTTTTTGCTGTAGGGGCCTCCCATGATAGCCAGGGCAGAGTCAACGGAGTCACTTCATATCTAGTAGCTCTCTTCCCACACATACTGGTAAAGTACACGCTACCCACCTCACAAGTTATTTAAAAGTAGAGAGCAGCCTATATTCAGACTAACGCCACAAAATAAAGGTACAATTTTTTTAAAGCATCAATACTATTGTTTCTTACAACTAAAAATTATAAATAGTGCTTTTGCATTCATTCATGGTTTCTAATGATGTCTGATCCAAAAATAATATTCTTATATAACATGGAATTGGTGCAGTAATCATTATTCTACAAGTTAGTTAGTTAGTTAATAAATATTTTGTGTATTCTGTCCAACATAATCTCTGTATCACTGTGCAGCATTTTGGGTCAATGATTCTTTTTATATTATAGCTAGCAGACTGCTTCTGTCTATACTGCACCATACTAGGATTTATGTTAGATGAAAAAAACAAAACAAAACTTCATTACAAGTGCATCTTGCCTGTTAATAAAATTAACACAAATTCTACATGGAAGACCAGAAAAGAATGTTTATATGTATATAATGAAAAATATTGCTGAATGGTATGATGTAAAAAGATCTTTTTATTTTCAGAAAACATTTTTATTGTGTTGTATATGGCTCCTTTAGATTTATAAACAAGTCTTATCACCATAAATATGCCAACTACATGTAAGTTACATAGACTGATCACCTAAATGGTTGAATGGTGCACAGCTGGTTAAGTTAGCCCATACTTGCCAAACGGCAATTTTGGCTCCGCCCCCCCTCCCCCCGCGACAAAATGCCGTTTTCACGCGGGGCGGGGCCAAAATGACGCAATTCACTGCAAATGGCGTCATTTTAGGGAACAAGTTGCCATATGCGGGATATTTGCCTGCTCTCCTGGGAGCCTGGGAGACCTACCCGAATTTCGGGAGTCTCCCGGACATTCCGGGAGAGTTGGAAAGTATGAGCCATACTGAATTATGCTCAGACTCATGGTATATGTTCACCTTCATGATATATACTTCAGCCTGCAATGTGCACTGTTTGACACTCAAAATGGCATGAAGATTCTTATATGGCCCAAGATAACTTACTTTCCCCTTGTCTGACTGGCTTTCTGTTTGCGAATTATGGAAATGCTATATTTAATTGTGCTCATTTACTCACAAGATCTGAAAACGTAAAATATCTACAAACTATTATTCCACTTTATCATTTTTGAAGCAATGGTTGATATTTTTAAATCGGCTCTAATTTTAACAGTCCAAGATTTCCGTTTTGATCTGGTATATGCCTTTTCCCCCCAAAAAACTCTTTGCTCTTATCAATACTTGTTGTCTCTTTATACATCAACATGGCTTTCTATAAATATTCACTAAATGGGTACTCACTGGGGATGCTGTTAACCGAAGAATTGCTCCATTTTTAATCTCATTGCGATTCTAAGATAATAAAAAAAAAAAAGCATACAAATGACAAAAGATACATGTATTCAGAAAATATACTGTATAATTGTCTAAATTAGAACAGGCCGAGTGTCAGCAACAATCTAAAACAAAGTAAACGGTAACTGAATTAAACATCAGTGCACTTAATAGAAAAGACAGAATATAGAAAGCGCAGGGAATATTCATCCTTATTTTATTATACATTTGCAATGCACACAGAAATATCTGAAAAAAAAAAAAAAAGGACATGCTAAACAAGACTAAAATGATACTTAAAGTAACATTCACACATACATATGCTAAATTTTCAGGCGCTCATCACAGCTGAAGGCTATTGAGATAACTTTGCTTGAAGCAAAATCTGAATTTGCAGCTGCTGATTCTGATATTACAGGCCGAAAAGTCTATTGCCAATAAGTGGACTCAAGCTTGAAGGCCAAGAGGAAGATTTTCTGATAAGAGGACTCCATGAGTAGATTTTACAATTGTGATTCTCTTGCTGAGCCTATTTATCACATTCAGTGTCCTGTGCTGTGCATTATTATTATTACCATTTATTTATATAGCGCCACTAACTACGCAGCGCTGTACAGACAACTCACTCACATCAGTCCCTGCCCCATTGGGGCTTACAGTCTAAATTCCCTAACATACGCACAGACACATACGGACAGACACATACGGACAGACACATACGGACAGACACATACGGACAGACACATAGACTAGGGTCAATTTTGTTAGCAGCCAATTAACCTACCAGTATGTTTTTGGCGTGTGGGAGGAAACCGGAGCACCCGTCGGAAACCCACGCAAACACAGAGAGAACATACAAACTCCTCACAGATAAGGCCATGGTTGGGAATTTAACTCATGACCCCAGTGTTGTCACAGGAAGTGAATTAGACTAAAATATTTAAACAATAGAGGAGCTATTGCACATGTTTGAGCTTCAAGGTCTTTCCAATAAGTGGTGGCTGACAAAGAACACAATCAAGAGAAAGGTGAATGCTATTTAACATTGACACACCTCCCCAACAAGAGTCACTTCATAAATCGGACTATAAACCGAAATTAAAGGGTGCCTTCTCCCAACTGCTGTTTTAAGATCTCTACAAAGTAATAAATGGGATTTAGATCTTTAATCATTGATGACTACTTCAGAACAGTCCAGCGTCTTGTCTTGAAGCATTCCTAGGTGCTTTTTGAAGTTTGCTTGGGATCACTGTCCTGTCGGAAGATCCATGAGCTTCGACAGAGCCCCAGCTTTCTAACACTAGGTTCAACAGTGCGCTCCAAAATGTCCTGGTAATCTCCAGATTTCATGATGTCATGTTCAAGGCACCCAGTGCTAGATGCAGTACAGCAACCTTAAAACATCACTGAACCTCTTTCATGTTTGACTGTGGGGTTGGTGTTCTTTTCTTTGAAAGGTTAGTTGTGCTGTCTGTAAACATAGCAATGATGAGATTTATCAAAAAGCTCTAATTTGATCTCCTCTTTCCTTAGGACATTCTCCCAGCAGGTATTTGGGTGGTTCAGATGTTGGACTTTCATATCACTCTGTCAGCAGTGGGGCCATTCTGGGCCTCCTACCGCATAACCCCCTTTCATTGAGTTGGCAATAGATGGTGTAAGTTTAAATGATGATCAAGGTGCTTTCTCCACCATTCGACCAATCCCGAACTGCAATCTTTGATCAAATTTTCTCTTGTGGCCCATCCAGGGAGGTTGGCTACAGTGCCATGGGCCTTAAAATTCCTAACATTACCTAAAGTTGAAACAGGAACATTAAGGTCTGTGGAGATTGATTTGTAGCCTTGAGATTCTGTCTGATATCTTCAGACAATTCTCTAGCTTTCTTCTTTTTCGCCATGCTCATTGCAGTACATATGACACAAAACTTGAGAGTGAGTCATTTTCTCTATTCAAGCTCATGTAATGAGTGCTTTCATATTGCAGACATCTGCAACTCATCACGGGTGAGTTCCGCTCCAAAGTGGAGAATCACCTGCTTAAAGATATAATTATATCTAACTACTTCTAGTGACATTTAAGGATTTCTGTATGGAACAAGCTATGACATTCCACTGCAAACCAAAGAAATACATATTTCACAATTTTCTGGAAAAATGGTGCATTATCATAACAAACCTGCAAGTGTGCCAATATTATTGTCCACAACTATATGTGCAACTTGGTCAATCTGCAGCTGTCCCCAATGCATGTAAAAGGTCCCACACCACTGTGCTTTGTTCTCAAACTGATTGCCTCCATCAAACAAACCATGAACTTCCCAATCTTATGAATGGGGTTGCAGCAACATACATTCATTTACATTTACATGGGAGGGGCATTGACATCCATTAATCTGACCGCCCTTAGGATCCAGCAAACACCACATACACGGTAAAGAGTGCTGGGTTTTGTTAATCTCCTCTCTAGGTCAGCCAACTACTACAAATACTTTGTTTTAGGAAGAGTTTTCCCTATATTTTTCCATTTTGACCTATATTTAATATAGACATTAAAAGATTAATGATGTTTTTCCCCCCCATGTTGTGTCTGGGAAAAGCACAAGCAGATGGCATTTTTTACCAGTAAGTTATTAAATATTTAAGAAACATCAAATAAGCTATGTTTTATGCATCACTCACAATCAGATAATGTTATTGGATTAGTAAAAAAAAAGATTTAGATTTATTTTACATATATCTTAATGATCATTTGTCCACCATTCATCATCATCATCAGCTATTTATATAGCGCCGTAATTCTGCAGCGCTGTACAGAGAGCTCACATTAGTCCGTGCCCCATTGGAGCTTACATTCTAAATTTCCTAACATACACACACACACAGACCAAGGGAGACTAAGGTCAATTTTTATAGCAGCCAATTAACCTACTAGTATGTTTTTGGAGGGTAGAAGGAAACCCATGCAAACACGGGGAGAACACACAAACTCCACACAGATAAGGCCATCGTCAGGAATTGAACTCATGACCCCAGTGCTGTGAGGCAGAAGTGCTAACCAGCATCCCATTTGTCCATTATGAAATAATTAGTCTTTGCAAATTGGTAACAACTTGTGCTTGATGTTTTTACTATACATAAAAGGTCAAAATGATGGGGGCCCCATATCCCTGAAGTCATAGATGAAACGCGTTGGAGGACCACCCACATATTACTCTTTTAATCAGATGACATTTTAACATCCAGTTTGTTTTGAACGGATGGAATCTTTGTGAAATCTTTGTAAAACTAACGGTCCCGGAACTTAGACATCAGCATCCATCAAAGCTTCTTGTCAGTATGGATACCGATATGCCAATTATTTTATATTTGATGTAAAAGTTTTTAACCATATATAAAATAAATTTGATAAATGGTCCTTCACATGTATTGGTCACTGGGTGGCTTATTTTTTACCCAGATCAGCTGTGTTACCCTTTGAGGGTGTAAATCTCCAATTGGATTTTACATAAGAAATAGAAAAAAGATCTACAGACAACGATATGAATAAGTGGAAAAGAGAGATAAGCCCTTTCTTTCTCTCAATTAAATATGTATATTTATTGACATCATTTGAACAGCTCGTTGCAACTTCACATACTACACTATATGCATTCTCTTGTCTTATTTGGTGGCTGAGGACACTAACAAGAGAAGCTACTGACTCATCATTACTAATTATTGAGACTATTATAAATTATAACTATAACAAATAGAAGTGTAAGAAAGGTTTGTTGTAAACTCCCACCGGTCGGCTACCTCTCTTTCTCATCCCTTCTTCCCTTCTCCCCCTTCCTCGACTCCGTCTTCGTTTCTCCCGTCTCTCCGTCTCATCCATGTGTCTGTCTGTCTTCCCCTCCCTTTAGATTGTTCGCTCCTTTGAGCAGGGCTCTCCTACCTTCTGTTTCCATCACTTTTAACTGCGCTCTCTAGCTACTCAGCTCACCTCCTCTCAGTCCCTCTGCCCTCTGTCTCCTCTCCGCTCCCCTCAGTGACTCTCAACCTGTCATCCGTGCCCACCCTCTTGGGCCATAGTTACCTGCCTATACTCACTTTTCCCCTCCCTCTCTTTCATGCTGTGCCTGAGCCCCCAGAGTTATAGTGCTTACTGTTACTTGTACTGTGCTGTTTCACCTTGTACTGTGCCATTGTTTGTCCTTGTACGGCGCTACGGATACTTTGTGGCGCCCTATAAATAAAAATTAATAATAATAATAATAATATAAAATTAAGAAGTGAATGTATAAAAATATTTTTGTAATAAAACTTGCAAAGTCTGCTTACAGGGATCACCATTCACTATAGCTGCCAGAGTTTTGTTACCAATAATACCTTTATCACCTTCCAGATCCTCCTGTCAATCTTAACGTGAAAATCCTCACACTAGAATAGCTTGAACAGGAAAATGAATTGTGTTACATTATTGACGGTCGGTTACATCATCACTAGGTGCATGGCCAAATCCAGAAAGAACCAAAAAGGTCAGACAAAGAGGTGCAGACACATTAAATTTGCTCATATTCTTAATAGAGGAAGTGAATAACTATGTCTAGTATATACATTTTCCTGCGCAAGACACAATTAAGCCTGATACATTATTTTTGAAGTTTCAGTCCCTTTAATTCTGTCCTACTTCATATTCATAGACAATGCCTACTGCAGCATCAACTCCAGCCCTACTAAAATGTGTCTCTCTCTTGCCACAATCCTTTCTTTCTGCAAAATTCCTTTTCTTCTTTCACCTACTTTTTCTTAAAACCTTAGAATCTTCTCGCTTGTCCTGGTTAGAAAACATGTGAAAGCTGCACATTCTTATGCATTTAAACCTGTACTAGAACTATTATGGTGATTTAATAAAACAGAACAAAAAATATTTATAAAAAAAGTACAAAGCAACATAAACTGTATGCTCTAAACTAAAAATAGCTGCTCCTGTAAGGTTACTACATTCTACACTTGTGAGCAATGGAATGTACTTGCACCCCTGGTTAACACTTGAACAAAATTATTTTTTGAAGTCAGTGCACTATATTTATGAGCAGTTAGTTAAATACAAGAAAAGAAAAGGCAACTCTGGTTTATTATTATATAAAGCATATCAAACATCTATATGGTAAATCTGCAAACTATCCTTTTATAATTGAAGAGGAAGACACCTAATAACTATGTGTATAATCTTTAACTCAGCGATACAATCTAATAATGTACATTTACTACAGTTAGATAACAGTTCTTTGGTTAGCATCTGGATGGCAGTTATAGAGCACCAAGATTCAGCTAAACTGCATAGCGTGTGACATGCTAGGCAACAATGGGTTATTCGAAATAATTTGAAAATGCTGGCAACCATGTATCTCCCGATCAGCCCCATCTCCACTTCCCTCCCAGCAGCAACTTCACATCCCTCTGCCCACTGAAGGGGTCCCCTTCTAGCTCAGTTTATTGTCCCATTCTCTCCTGATCACATGCCTCACTCAATCAAGCAACCCCAACAACCTCCACATCTCTCCTCCCCTCTATCCTATGCTTTCTGGAATGTCAAGTCAGTACATAACAAATTGGTCTACATCCATGAACTATTTATTTATAGCTCCTTCAACCTACTTGCAGTCATTGAAACCTGGCTATGTCCCAATTAAATATCCCCTACCACTACACTGGGGGCTTGTCCTTCTCCCACACACCCAGACCTGGGGGCTGGCAAGGTGGTGGCATTAGAATCTTTTCCCCCTGCTGCTCTTTCTGGGTTATTAACACTGAATCCTCCCTCTTTTTCTCCTCCTTCGAGGTCCATTCTATATACCTCGCCCACCTGGCATGCTCCTGTGTGGCTGTAATCTACCAACCCCTAAAACTCTCTCAATTCCTCAATCACTCTAACACCTGGCTCCCTCACTTTCTCTCCTCTGGCATTCCCTCCATCTTGGGGGACTTTAACATCCCTAATGATGATTATCCCTCCAACCCTGCTGCCTCCAAACTTCTTTCCCTCGATCTCTGTCAATGGACTTTATCTCCCTCCTACAGCAGTGGCTACTTCCTTGATCTCATCTTTTCCCTCACCTGTATTGCCTCAGAGTTAATCAATTTAACTTTCTCTCTCTGACCACCATCTCCTATCTTATAGTATCTCCCCACCCCTCATCTTCCCCCTCCCTTAAAGTTACATACACCAGGCACAACTTGGATGACACTGATCCTACCACTTTCTCCTCCTTCCTTGTCTCATTCATCTGCCCCATCACTACATTTTTCTGCCTAAGTCAGGCTGTTTTCTTCTACAATTACACCCTTACCACTGCCCTTGACTCTGTCGCCCCAGCTGTCACTATCAAACTTTGTCAACCTCCGCCTCCACCACGGCATTCCAAGCTTACCAGATATGTTCAAAAAAGCTCCAGCAGCCAGGCCCGGCGCTCCCATTAGGCAAGGTTAGGCACTTGCCTAGGGCGCCGGGCTCTGGAGGGCGCCTGGAGGGGAATGAAAATTACTTTAAAACTGTGCGGCGACCGCTGACCATACCTGTCACGGCTGCCGCACAGCATTCAGATGCACGGGGGAGGGGGGAAGAGGCTATTGCTCACCAATGCCGCCTCTCTGCTCCGTCTCCTCTCCTCCCCTCCACTCACTGAGTGGAGGGGAGGAGACGGAGCAGAGAGGCGGCGATGGTGAGGTAAGGAAAGACGGGGTGAGGGGCAGGAGGGCGCCGATTGTTGCGCAGGGGGAGGGGAGGGATGGGGCGCCGATTTTGTAAAAATGCCTAGGGCCCAATGGAGGCTAGCACCGGCCCTGCCAGCAGCACATATCAGTTCTGGGAATAAAGATGCGCTCTCATGAAGATATCCTTCACTTTAAGTTAATTCTCTTCTCATACAGTTCTGCCAGATCACTCTCTAAACAGTTCTATTTTAAAGGCTCTCCTTTTCTCCCAATCCTCCAACCCCATGTCCCCTCTTTGCAACCTTCAACTACCTCCTCTCCCCTTGACTTTGCTACATACTTCACCTCCAAAATTGAGTCCATACATCATATCTCCTTCCATCAGTTTTTTTCTCTTCCCACTCCTCCATACTCACATTGACCCCCTCCCAACCTCCTCTGTGGATGCTTTTTTGGCCTACAGAATTGAACTCCTCATCCTCACCTACAAAGCTATTAGAAAAACTTCTGCCCCCCTATAGCTAAAACCTCATCTCTACCCACAAACATTCTCGCCCCTCTGCTGTGTCAATGACCGCTGCCTCACTTCCACACGGATAACCTCTTCCCACTCCTACCTCCAGGACTGTGTCCAGGCTGTTCTACTTCTGTAGAATGATCTCCCACACCCAATCAGATTAGTCTCTAGCCTCCAAGGCTTCAAGCATGCCCTTTAAACACATTTCTTTATGCAAGCCTTTGCCATCACCTCCACTCCCCCATACTGTGACACCCTATATGTGTGCTCCCACATTGATTTAGGATGTAAGTTTCACAGACAGAGCCCGATTTCCTCGTGTTCACCTTCTACTATTGCATCACCCTCTGAGTTCAGGATTTCTTCACGTTGTCCATTACCTTCACTCTTACAGTCCTGTAAATAACTTGCATTACTATCTGCATTACTAAGCTATCTGTGTAATCTATTAGTAGATGTCTGTTCTTTGTATTATTAGATTTTGTCTAATAATGTATTATGTAATGTACTATGGATCGTAGGTCTCTATGTAATAATCTTGATATAATACAATTTCCCTTAAGGATTATGAATATCCCATCCCCTTGATGTCTTACTTAAGTTCACTTACCATGCTTTTCCTTTACTGTTGTAGGTTAAGCGGTATTCTTTTTTTTTAAATTACTTATAAACAGCACAGCATACAACAGTGAATGAAAAGAGCATGCTACACACACAAACACATTAACAATGTATAAATTTGCAATATATGTACATTCAAACTAGTTACTGTTACAAATAGCTTTAAGATAAAAGATCATTTAGAGTGTCAGTTATGTGCCAAACCCTACCAAAATACATATGATGTTCCTCGGCTACTTTATCAATACATCCTACATCTGATATGAGTCACTCACATGACAAACAGTAACTGCTACAACTGTTAAATAGAAGATAACTGATTTGTAGATCTGCTGACTACAAGACTACAGTAGGTAGCATTAATTACAAAATATTTAGCAGATCCTCAAATAAGTTACCAGTATTTGTATTTTAGAAGTGCTGTAGTTAGGGCAGCTAATAATTGGCCCAAATCAACATGTGGTACTGTTGGAAAATACCATGAATGGACAGTCTTTGCTTGATGTCTCAGTGATGCAATTAATTTCTAGTGAATGGATAGGTTGTATTCTAATGCAGAGATGTGCAACCTGAGGGTCAGGACCAATGGATAAGTTTCTTCGATCCCCAGATTGTCACATATGCACCTCTTTAAGGGGACGAGCAACATGGCATATTGGTGCCTGATCAATAACACACTGACATTCAGGGTATAAGCTTTTTATTCTTTTGCTCTTTTTAAATAAATGGACTGAGCACCACTAGTCTAATGGAAATTGCATGAGCACAAAAACTGTCTGCTACCATTGTGTGATGGTGACAATCACTTTCAGAGCCCAAAATGGTCATAAAACTGTCAAAATGTGCTTGAAATTAATTTTGAACTTATTCAGAAATAGGGGCTCTAAATAAAGGTCTCAAACTTGGAGACATTTATCAAAATAAAGAGTAAATAAGGCTGATGTTTTGGTGTAATGTCACTGTATGTTACCAGGAATTTTGTTCAATTGCTTTCAAAGTTGTTCTAGTCTTTTGCAAAAATGTCAGCAGAGTAAAAGCCTGTTCCAGGTTAGAAAATTATAATTGACAGCAACTCGGCTGCAATGTTACGCAAGTCACTGAAAGAAGGAAGCTGTAAAAGTTCCCTGACAGACTATTAGAAGTTTACTGTATCTGGGTTCTGAGGACAAGCACTGAAACTGTGCTATACACATTGTGACCACAATACTAAAACACACAAGGACTCATGCTGAGCTGGGCATACGCCCATTTGCTTGACATAAAATACCCAAATTTGTACTGTGCATTCCCACAGAAAAAAACACACATCTCTACATCTATGTGTCTATCTGACACTTGCGCCTGTTTGACGAATTTGTTTGCTGATTTTAGGAACAACCTTTGTTACTTTCATTCGTACGTGAAAAGGAAGATTATACCTGCTGTATTCAAGAGGGTTTTTCATTTAAATCAAACCAAATAGCGAATTAGCTGTTGGCTAAAAAAACAGATGATATTAAAAAACTTTTCTTATGACCTGGTTGAATGTAAGTATCTGGGTGTATGTATGTTGAACGTAAACCTGGTGTATATGCTACTGGTGCTGGGCTGGATGCACCTTCAGAAGACTCAGCATATAGGTGTAAATATTTTTTTGGTGTGTAAATATGCGTATAACTCAGCATCATCCAAACAGTCTTCAACTCTTGTCAGCATGTGTTCTAGCTCAAATGCCTATGGTTCTATTGTTTATTTTACTCATCTTTCAAGGACTGTTTTAAACTTTTGTGCAAATTACATAATCCTAAACAGACTCTTAATAAAGCAGGGATTTGTCTTCACAAAAAATACTAAACAGAAATACACCACATGTTATACAAACCATTTTGATATATAAAAAATATTACACACAAACACATTATATATATATATATATATATATATATATATATATATATATATATATATATATATATATATATATATATATATATATATATATATATATATACACACACACACACACACATATACACCTGGGCTTCAAAAGATTTTTGCCAGCGCACCGATAGAAAAAGGTTGCCAACCCGTGGTGTAAACTCCCCAGAAATAGAAGTGGTTCAGGGAGATTAGGTCCTGGCGTAAAGAGTGTGGTAAATGTTGGCAGGTATGCATTTGTAAGTTGAGGAGTACAAATAAAATGTACATGTCAAGCTATTGCTACTTTGGTATTAAGCCTCGTCTTTCAGTAGCAATTTCAAATCCCTGCAACGGCACTTTTGAGCAATGCAGAACAGATCAGCCCAGACTGATGGAATTAAAAATGCCAAAAGATGACGTTACTACTGTCATTATCTGTGGAAAAACAACATTTTCTAACCAGAGCAGACCGCAAATTCCTTTTTCCTATGTTTACCTTCAACACATTTATCCATTTGGCTGGATACACAGAAAAGTGGAAAATACAGAGAAGTGTAAAACGCATGTGCAGTGCACAGACATCATTAAAAAGGGAAGCAATAAGAAGAAACAATTCTGATGATAAAAAGACAAGGCTGAAAACTACAGACACCAGAAAAAATGAGCAATGTATTGAATAAAATATGCAAAGCAGCTGCATAAGCTAAAAAATGAAAGTTATCTAAAAAGTGGAAGCTGTGTGCAGCTGCTTGGGCTGTGCATCAGAGGTTGTGTTCTGGGTCTTATGCAGAGAGGGCTGTGCATCAGAGGTTGTGTTCTGGGTCTTATGCAGAGAGAGCTGTGCATCAGAGGTTGTGTTCTGGGTCTTATGCAGAGAGGGCTGTGCATCAGAGGTTGTGTTCTGGGTCTTATGCAGAGAGGGCTGTGCATCAGAGGTTGTGTTCTGGGTCTTATGCAGAGAGGGCTGTGCATCAGAGGTTGTGTTCTAGGTCTTATGCAGAGAGAGCTGTACATCAGAGGTTGTGTTCTGGGTCTTATGCAGAGAGGGCTGTGCATCAGAGGTTGTGTTCTAGGTCTTATGCAGAGAGGGCTGTGCATCAGAGGTTGTGTTCTGGGTCTTATGCGGAGAGGGCTGTGCATCAGAGGTTGTGTTCTGGGTCTTATGCAGAGAGGGCTGTGCATCAGAGGTTGTGTTCTGGGTCTTATGCGGAGAGGGCTGTGCATCAGAGGTTGTGTTCTAGGTCTTATGCGGAGAGGGCTGTGCATCAGAGGTTGTGTTCTAGGTCTTATGCAGAGAGGGATGTGCATCAGAGGTTGTGTTCTGGGTCTTATGCAGAGAGGGCTGTGCATCAGAGGTTGTGTTCTGGGTCTTATGCGGAGAGGGCTGTGCATCAGAGGTTGTGTTCTGGGTCTTATGCGGAGAGGGCTGTGCATCAGAGGTTGTGTTCTGGGTCTTATGCAGAGAGGGCTGTGCATCAGAGGTTGTGTTCTAGGTCTTATGCGGAGAGGGCTGTGCCTTGGCAGTTGCTTTTGTATCTTTATATGGAACACTGGTCAGACAATATAGGAAAATGGTAATTTTACTCCCTTAAGGATTTTAACAAAGATCAGTTACAAAAATGATCTATAGCACTTAACATTGTCCTTATATATGTAACAATTTCAGTTTATTACCAGTAAAGCACTAGTACCTTAGAATGCAAGTTGATCCAATAGGAATGAGATTTTGCAATAATCACAAAAATAAGATATTTTTAAGATAATTTCTTTCAAGATCTTTCTTAAACATATTGAAATAAGATGGTGAACCACAGGTCTCTTAAAACGTATTTTCACACAGTGTCTGAGTTTCATAACTATTTCTTGAGGGATTTTAATTTTGTAATGCAGATATGGATTGAGCATTGAGTACAGTAGGCTTGTGTCTAGGGACAACAGAGGTCCAGAGGTTTTTATTATTATTCTTATCCATAAGCTAGTACAGTGAAGTTGGAGGAGAAAAAATGGTATAAAGACAGGAGGGAAAAGGACCCTGCTTGTAAGAGCTTACATACTAAAGGGAGGACAAGCAGACAGCAGGGACAAGAGGAGTCAAGGGAGGAAATCAAGCACATACAGGGAAGAGGGAGTTGAGGAGAGCAAGCAAGGAGAAGGTTAGATGGATGGCTAGTAGGCTCGGAGGAGCAGAAGAGTTTTAAGCGCCTGTTGAAAGGTGCACAGACTAAGAGACATCTTGATGGAGCGAGGGAAGTCGTTCCAGTGGAGGGAGCAGCCCAGGAAAAATCTTGAATCCTGGAGTGGGATTAGGTGATCAGTACGGAGCAGAGGTGATGGCGCTTTTGGCCAAACGCAGGGAACTGTCAGGAGAGTGAATGGAGAGGAGATTAGTGATATAAGGGGCAGTACAATGTGAGAGGGCCTTGTAGGTGAGGGTGAGCAGTTTGAAAAGGATTCTGTAGGGGAAGGGAAGCCAGTGTAAGGCAGAGAAAGGAGGCAGAAAAAGAGCTGTGTGAAAGGAAGATAAGTCTTACAGCCGCGTTGAGTATAGAACAAAGGAAGGCGAGGTGGGGGAGGCCGCTGAAGAGAAGGTTACAGTAATCAAGACAGGAAATAATGAGAGCGTGGATAATGGTTTTGGTAGCATCCTGAGATAGGAATGGCCGGATGCAGGCAATGTTACGTAGTTGGAAGTATTGGGCGAGATACTGAATGTGGGGGGGCAGTGGAGTTGGGGAACAGAAGAGTTGGTGGTGGTGTTAAGAGCAATGGAGAGATCAAGGTGGGCAGCACAGTGGCCTAGTGGTTAGCACTTCTGCCTCA
Source organism: Mixophyes fleayi (assembly GCF_038048845.1). Classification (NCBI taxonomy): domain Eukaryota; kingdom Metazoa; phylum Chordata; class Amphibia; order Anura; family Limnodynastidae; genus Mixophyes; species Mixophyes fleayi. The sequence continues at coordinate 94,144,741 of NC_134406.1, forward strand.
CAGCGCTGGGGTCATGAGTTCAATTCCCGACCATGGCCTTATCTGTGTGGAGTTTGTATGTTCTCCCTGTGTTTGCGTGGGTTTCCTCCAGGTGCTCCGGTTTCCTCCCACACTTCAAAAACATACTGGTAGGTTAATTGGCTTCTATCAAAATTGACCCTAATCTCTCTGTCTGTCCTCCTCTCTGTCTGTCTGTCTTTCTGTGTGTGAGTGTGTGTCTATATTAGGGAATTTAGACTGTAAGCTCCAATGGGGCAGGGACTGATGTGAATGTATTCTCTGTTCAGCACTGCGGAATTAGTGGCGCTATATAAATAAATGATGATGATGATGATGAAGGTGTGATGAAGATTTAGAAGGAGGGAAAACAATGACTGCAGTTTTTCCAATGTTGATTTTGAAGAAAACGTGAGGACATCCAAGAGGAGATGGTGGAAAGGCAGTCAGATAAACCAAAGAGGAGGGGGGGGGGGGGGGAGGGTCCAGAAAGGAGATGTAGAGTTGAATGTCATCGGCAGAGAGGCGATACTGGAGACTGAAGGAAGAGATAAGATCACAACAGAACCCTGAGTGACTCCAATAGGGAGGGCCGAGGGGGTGAGGATGAGTAAGGACTGGAAAAAGAGAAGGAGAGGTTGGCAAGGTATGAGGTGACAGAGCCAGAGGGGCTTAGAGAAATAAGGGTCTGCAACAAGATGGGGCAGTCCACGGTGTTGAAGGCCGCAGAGAGGTCCAAGAGAATGAGCAGGGAGAAGTGACCCCTGGATTTAGCCGAGAGGCGGTTGTTAGTCGTTTCAGTGGAGTGAAGTTTTCCCTGCACAGCATGCACCTTAAACGCATTATCTTTCATCGTGGAACAGACTGACAAACAACAACTGATGTAAGTTTCAGTGAGGTGGGAATTAATTGTATAAGGTAGTGGTTTTACAAGGCGAGTTAGGCTAGTGGAGAGGCCAGTGCCATATCCGTACAGGTTACAATTATGTAAATCCAACCCTGTTGGTATGTTATTCTATCATATGTAACATCTCATTTTAGTGCAGTGGCTGCAGTACTTCTGTAGTTAGAAGACCTTATGCTGCCTATGACCCAAATTATTGTTAGGTAATAAGAATTAGTTTAGTCTGTTTTCAATACAATTTTTTTTTTAATTTGCAATAACTAAATAATAAGTCAAAATAATAAACAGTATGAACATATTGTAATATTGGTAAATTGTGATTACAGGAATCAAATGAAAGGAGGGGATTATATAATTGTATAAAATTTGCATGTTTGGGAATAGCTACAGGGTTCATATACATATTGACTACTAATGATTTTTTAGCGCCAATGCCTGACAAAACATTAAATATTGAATAAATGGTTCCTTTAGGCTTATTCCCATCATTAAGATATAAAAGTAAAAAAAAAAAAATTAAAAAAAAATTTAGAATGTGGCATGACCTATTTCTAACATTAATGTGCTCTATAAGCACAATAGATTAAATTGGTGAAGTGCAACACCTGCAAAGGGAATGAAAACCTTGTTAGAAGCACACCACTTACACCTGTATAAAACATTTGTTTGTTTTTATGCATTTTACCCATTATCTCAGGGCATATGCGTGAACGAGTCCTCACAGGTTATCATGCAAAAGGAACTTCCTGTCTGGTAATGACTGGCTTCATCCATCAATAGACACAGACACTACACTATAGCACAGAGATGCCCACAAACTGTTTTGTGTGACAAATCCATTTTTGCGCAAATGCACCTAGTTCTACAGGGATGCGCAGGTTAAGATGAAGGCATCTGCAGGAGGTCCAAAAGTTTGCATGTTCTTATAGGAGAATTGCGGGTGAGGTGCATGAATGTGCCTACTTATACATCCACATTCAAAGACAGATTACTGGGGGACAATATTATTTAAAGAAGGAGAGCTGCATCTCATTTTCATCTCCACAATAGGACTTGAGATTCACATATAATTCAGAGTTATCATATACAGACGGGACATCTTTATTGCCTAGCGTATGCACTTCTACTGTGTCTCTCCAAACATGTCGCACAATACACAAAAAAAAAATAAAAAAATGATAATGTTAATTCATTCAGTGTAAGCTATGAAGGGTAAGCCTTACATCATCAGCCAGATCATAACACAACTATAGTACATACCATATAACAGCACAAGCAAACGTGACAAAGTGTAACAGTGATTTCACTAGGAATACATTTCAAAATATTTAGAGAAATAAAGATATCAACACAAAATAGATCACTCTTAATCCTAAGTAAATATTAAGTAATAAATCACAAATCAAGTAATATGTCACAAAACTATAAAATTATAGAGCACATACTTCACCTACACAACAAAGGTAGACATTTTGCTGATTCAATCAATATTCACATAAATATAGCCTGTCCTCTCACTTGAAAATGACCAATATTTTATGAGGCACTGGTTCCAAGTGAAGTGACTGGCAGCATTCTCATAGACAACAGTTCAATGCACAAAATTTAGAAAATCTACTTTTAAATGCTCACATCAAACTTGCAGGTTTTAGTTAGCAGACTTCCAGCTAACAAAATGTGTAGGTGTATCTGAAATAACTAATTTGTTTTTTTAAACAGATTGTTAGATAACAAAAAAAACAAAACAAGCAACTCAACATTAAATGTAAGGCTTTTGTATGTACTTACTTTTTCTGTGATATAGAACCCAGAGCCTTCGGCATATTGAAGTGCCAAGTCTTCATAATTCTGAATAATGGACCATCTACAATATCAACGCACTATTTTTATTGATACAGACACTAATGTACACAGTGGCAATTACAACCAGATTAGCAGTAAGTAAAATTGCAACTACACATAACTACCAAAATACAGGAAACACAGACATAAAAGTCCATTGTACGCTGCAAGTATCTGGAAATCTGCTAAGGCAGTTATACTTCACAGATCCCCATGTTTGGCCTTAGACCCTCCCAATAGGGCTGTACATTACCTTTAATTTCAAGAGTAAAAAAATGCTCCAAATCCTTGGCACCTCCATATCACTCATCCCAAATTGCACCCACATGCCACTTGCCACAAAAAGCCCCCACAGGCCCTCAGATCCCATATGTACTCCAAAACTCCTCCATATTCCACTAAGACCTCACCACGTGCCCTTCACACAACTCCCCCCCCCCCCCACATGCCACTCTCACCTGACCCTGCACGTCTAAAAACACTTAATTAAATAAATAGTCAAGCCTGCAGAGGAAGGAGGGTGAGCACAGGGTACAGAATGCACTGCACACTCTCCTCCTGCTGGATTGTGCTGCCTGACCTCCCAGAGAGGCAGGCACATCAGCAGAAGCCAGCTACTACCGTTGAGTCTTATTCTCTGGTTTATAACAAAGTCAGACCAGGACAAGCCGTCTGATGCCCACCAAGAGGGATTCATCTTCATTATTTTATAAGGAAAACAATTTGTTGATGTTCTCATAATGGTGGTGGAAAACACTGTCTTTAAGCACAGCTCAATAATCTTTAAAGCTCCCTTTACTTAAAGTTGTATTACCCTCCGTCTTCCATGGCTACATCACCATAGCCACGGTTTCTCATAAAAGGTCAGCAAAGTGAGCAGACACTGTAGTACCTGTCAAATATGCCTCAGTCACCCTTCTCTCAAAGTCACTGAGATCTCTTACTCTAGAAATGGAGCAGTAAAATATTTTGCAAACGGACATGTCCAGCATTTTATAAGAATACACTAATTTTGATGAGATGTTTACCGTTTAAGTAGTAATACCTATATGGAAGCAACTGATTCCAAAATATTTTGTGTCCCTCAGTAAAAGATTACTTTATTGTGGTAGTAACAGACATTACAAAAACTGTAGGTCATTCTATATTTCACGCAATAATACTGTATAATTATTACCAAGTCACTGAAATAACAGCTTTTTTTACTGAATAAAATTATAGGTATAAATCGATATAAATAAATTAATTATACAAATTAATAACTTTTCCCAAACTAGCTTATGAAACACCAATTTTATAGTTATCAAGTAATCTCATTTGTGGTCAGCATTAACAGAAAACACATACAGTGTGTTTGCCATCTCACTTCAAATTATTACTTATTCCACAGAACTCAGTGGTAACTTTCAAGATACTAATCATTTAGACTACAGTATGCTATCCCAGATAACATCAACATACATCACAATTGCTCTATCAGAAATCCAGCCATTATAAAAAAAAAAAAAATTTTTTTAACCAAGACCCTCTCTAATACTACAGTTTAATCACTCACCTATGATAGCTTCTCTTCCCTATCATATCCACACTGATACTTTAAATGACAGCCTCCTTGCTTCAGGGCTAGAAGGAACCAGCTGACACTGGGGAACCATAGCATTAGCTGTTGCTGAACGGACTATAGCTGCAGCACTCTATGGAAATCTACAGTGAAATACTGCTCTCCCAGCCTGATTGCTGGAAGTTACAGGGCTTCATGGAGGCTGTCAATTAAAAGTACACCCAATTAATTTACAACCATCCTTCTAAAATACTGTTGTATCTTGTTAAGTGCAGAAGAAAAGTTTGTTTCTAACTATGAACAAATTGTATGTTTTAGGTTGGTTTATATGTTTTTCCTCTCTGTTTTTTGCATTCATTGGTAATAGAGTATATACAAAGAACGTATGGGTGTAATATGTAACTAACACAAATTCCTGATCCTCTTTCATGTAACACACTAGTTTGATTAAACATGGGAGGCTCGCCAAAATCTAAGTCTGCACATTCACACTGTGGCCTTATTCACATGACGTTTTTGCAGGTTATGTTTGCATGTCATGGATAAATTGCTGGTACAAGAATTAAGGAAACATTTTACATGGGTAAGATACAAAGCTTCATTGTGTTTACAGGGTCTTTGGAGAGAGTTCATTAAAGTGCTTGAAAAGTTAATGCAAGAACTGTGCCTATGAGATGTTCTTTTTGGGAAAGTTTCAGATTATGAGAGTGACCTAACTTCTCTCCTTTGTTATGTGCTTTTCATCACAAAACTTATTGTGTTACTTTAATTCCCCAGAAGATGTTTGAGGAGGATGGGGAGGTTAACACTTTGTGCACAGTAATCAAGCACATATCGTGTATGCATTTATTGCAATTATTTACATGAGACTGGAAAGCTATCTAATGGTGTTTCATTTTGTTAATACTTCTTTTTAAAAATCTTTAAAATGTGTTCTTATGTCCTCTTCCACATACCCCTAGGTTGTAAATATGGACCTTGCTGTTAACTGCAAACAACCACTGCGGCTCACAGCACGAGTACTCAATCCATCTCTTCTAATTCAGCAGAACTGAATAGAGCATGCTGACGTATGCACACTTGACTCTGCCATTTGATTTGAAATCGCTGTATGTGCAAGTTCACTGTGTCTCCAAGAACTAAGGAGTAGATCTAGGTCAATTTTGATCAAATCTCCTAATTTTTAATGTCCTACATGGCGATCTGCAATTCCCTAAGACACTAAAGGAAAACTGCCATTTAGATCTTCACCTTCTCAAACCTCCAAAAAGCATTTTTAAGATTTCATTTAAAAACCTCTGCATTGTGAAATGTAGGGCAGAGGGAATCTAGTAAAGGGCTATTTGTAAAACAGTCATGGAAAGCTCCAAAAAGAATCCCACTGGTTTCAGACACTGAAAACCAGTGAGAATCAGATTTCCAATTCATTTCAATGTACAATGCATTTGACCAATATGTATTGCCGCTAGAAATGAATAGTAAAAATGCTTAAATAAATACAAGCACCAGCATGCCCTGTCAATCTAAGCACGCTGGAACAGCTCCACAATACTATTTTATTGCTTTGTCACTAATGCCATTGTTTTCAATGGAGTTGGAGGCCAGAAACTGCTTAGCCAATCAAAAGCAGCCAAGATAGAAACATTGCTTGTGATTGGCTAGGCTTTTCCCATGCACAACAAAAGACCATGTATTTCAAAGGACTTTCTTTGCCTACAGAAATGCAGTGATTATTCAAATTGATGGGAGAAGCGGCAGTTTGGAGTTTGAAGAATTAATTTATATATGATGACATTGGGCAATTTTAACTTCTGAACAAAATCACCCATTGATGGGCCTTCCCCCTAGGTCTCACTTTATTATACAACTTGCTCTATTCATTAAAGAACACATTGCGGCATAGTGAAAAGAGCCATTAAGGAAGCAGAAGCGAAGAAACAATAAAATACAGCTGTATCCCCAACAATAAAAACAGAGACAAAGCATAACCTTCTGTGTGGATAAAATGTAACAAAGATATATTTAAATAATACAGTTCTGTTCAGTGGTCGAAGTGGGCCAGTACACTGTGATATAGCTTACGGATACAATTCCATATACACAACAGGGGTGATTGGAAAACATTATTTCAGTTTTGTTTACATAAGAGCAAGTCTTAGGTTCTTAAATTTGTTCTACATTCAATATAGATCAATTGTCTTGGCTAAACATCGATACTTATCGAGATTTTGTACTTTTAGTACATTTAAATAGCCTTTATTGCAATATAGATCCAATTTTCTAAATACTTACCCATCACCGACTTCTTTTATTATTGCAGATAGCGGCTTTTTCTGGAAAGGGAAACAGAAATTGTGAAAAGTACTTTTAACAACAAAACAAAAGTTGTTTTTTTTATTAAAAATAATACAAAATTGAACAAAAGGGGATAAATGTAAATATGCTTTTCTATCGATTCCATCATCTTACAGTGATAATATTTTAAGCTTGTAAATCTCCCGGACTTTTCTAATAACTGCACTGATTTCAGCCCTCGACTTCCACTTATACGATTATATGATCCCACACTTCTTGGATTATAATGTAAGAGCCAATAGGCTAAAGATGACCCATTCACCAACACTGTAAGAAAGTCATCATCTCTGCCTTGTAGAATGCTATTCAAATAACTCGCCTACTCTATAATTATTCTTCAACCACCAAAACAGTATTTATATGGAAAGTATTGTGGGTTTTCCATGTTGGTTATTTTATATCTAAATGAATTACTATGCATGTGTACCTTTGCTTATTGCCAATGTGAAGGTTTTGTTGATTAATAACATTTTACAAAATAATAGCAACAACAGAAATGCACTCAATAGCAGCAGTACTGCGCTCAAAAGAAGAAAACCATCCCCTTTCAAGCAATAAGCAATCTAAAAGTTTAAAAACTGGGATGTTTTCCCTTCAACTGTATTCATCATACAACATGTTGCAGAATATTTAAAACTAAACAACAAAAAAAACCAAAAGAACCTTTGTCCATGTATTCTGACAAAAAGAAGCTGGACATCTGGGACACAGCAGCAATACCATTAAAATGAATTTGATAACAAGTCATTTATATAGCAAATAAGGGACAGGTGTTAATGCAGTCAGAGACTATTCTTATAAGCCCAGGAGGCTCCATTTACACAGCGTGTAATTTAAGACGTGACATCACAAAGAAGCAGGACACAAAACCAAAAAGGTAAATTGTCTAAATCTATGCTCTTTGGATAGCAGTTTCCTAGCACAACAGAAATGTAATGCTGAGTACAGTTAGGAATCTGTTCTTTTGTGTCAGCACCAAATCTGCAGTTTATTTCCCGGGAACACTTTAATTAGTGGATTTAACAAAATTAAGGATCATTTGTGACTGAGGGTTGAATTTGTTTGGTTCCTTTGTGCACATCACAAACTTAGTTTCACAGCCCAATGTGCATAACATTGCCTGTTACACAGATTGTTTTGCATCCAACATTCACCTTTTGTGCTCAGTTCCTCAGGAAGGAGAGTGTAAAAGTGCTAAGCAATGTCAAAGTACTGGTTAATTTCCCCCAATTTATTATTATTTATTTACATAGCACCACCATATTATACAGCTCTGCGCAGATAATATATAAACAAACATTCACATCAGTCCCTGCCCATTTACAATCTACCACACTCACACTAACCTACCAATTAACTTACCAGGGAAAAAATAAATAAACTCTTGACCCCCGTTGTGTGAGACAGCAATGCTAACCAGTGTGCCACCAAATTTAAACTAAATGTTTCCTATTTTTTCCCCATGATCTGCTCATTTGAGCATCACCATTTGAACAATCCATGCTTGTTAGCCAAACCCCGCCCCCCCCCCCCACCCCAACATGGTCCTTTCCTGGGATCCACCATTCATTGACTACCTCACTAACAATAAAAAGGCACAGGATTATGATGACAAACATTTCATACTAATTTGACTGTAATCCTATGACTTTATTCAAAAGGGACTTGGGTGGATGTCCAGACTAAATAGCAGGAGGTTAAAAACATCAAGCTACATGCCCTACCCATATCTCTTCTCCACAGTAAAATACGGTATGTGGCAGACATGGAAAAGAAATTACAGCATTCCTAAATAATCAAATAAGCAAATATGCCCAGTTATGGTTATTTTGGTTCCCCATGAGAACCTTTATCTTTAGTTCATAAGATCCCACCCCGTCAATAGAGTTTTACCACACTTATCCTTGGACCTGTCTTATTTTCTAATCTGAACCCCACTCTATGCATCTTCCCTCAATTAATGTCTAAATGGTTTGTTTTGGATCTTCTATATTTTTATATTTGTATTTTACTCTTGTTTGGAAATAAAACGTTTAAACAAAATATAAAATGCACTGGTGCATTAAAAGAATGGCCTTTATTATGTTGTTAAACCTTGGCACAAAGTAAAGCACGCTTACAAGTTTGCCCTATGTCCACCCATTTAAACACCATGTGTGCAGAAACAAAACCTTCTTTTTATGCTATTCCCATGAACAAATGCAAGGAGATTATTATGAATGTGGAATGCACTGATCTGTGTATCAGCCAGAGAAATAATTAGCACTCCTGCTGCCAGCGTTACATGAACAGCCTGGCATAACTGTGTGAAAGCATTCATATTACATAAATAGAATAAAAACATTACTTTTGCAGTTCATTGCATTGTGCCAATTGGCTGTAGAGCTCCCTAATGCATTAGAAATATGTATTCATACTGAAAAAGGGTACAGTGACATTTTAAATGACAATCTTTTTAAAACACAAATCCCTCAATTGTTCTTTTTTACTGGTACATTAATTGTGAGACTTCAATCCAGAACATTATATCAATCCCTGTCACTTATACCCCAAGACTATTTTTAAAGCACTATATACATTCCCCCATTTCTTAGCCAGATAGGTTTGTGCTTCCAATTACTGTAAAGTCTTTGCAGTCCTTTTTTGTATTATATCAAGTACAAACTACATTTGAATTGAAGAACAATATATCATATTCCTAATAAACTGCTTTTTAGAATAGAAGTATGATGAATGTGATTAAATTCCCTTTAATACTTAGTCTTCTGTAAAATATATGGAAAGACTATCATAGAAATTCTAATATTTGCACTATAAAGTGTTAACCTTTTAGATAGTGTTGTTTGTGATATGATCCTATGTTTTATTCTTTTATTTTAATAAACGCGTTAATTCATAGTACATTACTTGAATGTATTGGCCTGAACAGAAGCCCTGTTTTTTTGCAAAGAGATTGGTTATTGTAATAAAACCAATCAGTTAAGACTACCTTTGATTTGTAACATCAGAAAAGAATTTCCACATGTGGACTTTTTCCTCGTTGTCTGTACTAGATCATCCACAGAAAAATTCAGGCCAAGAAGAAACGTTAAAAAACAAAGTGCATGAAAAACCATGTACATATCTTGAGATTCGTCCGGATCTGCATTGGCAGCATACGCGCCTGGATTGCGCCAAGTCATCATCACCAGCGTGTATTTGCACATGCCTTTTAATGGGCATAAATGTATTCTTCTGCGGGTCTATATGTGCCGCCTTGAAATGAACACAACCTTGCTGTAGTTTTGCACACCCCTTCCCTCCCCCGTTCTGCCTCTTCAGTCATAAAGAGCTGCAAGTCGACATTGGGGCATATGCTTACTTTGTGGACATGCAAAGTGTAAATTTGCGCAATTTATGGATGCACAAACAGACATAAGTATTATTATTATCATCATTTATTTGTTAGGCGCCACAAGGTATCCGCAGCGCCGCACACAGTACTAACAGTAGACTATACAGGGTGAAACCATACAGAACAATGAACAAAAAGTACCAATACTTCAGAAACTCCGGCCAGTCATATGCAGTAAAGACGGAGCGGAAGAACAGGTATGGAGACAGGAGGGGAGGGGGCCCTGCTCATACGAGCTTACATCCTAAGGGAGGGTAAACAGACCAGGCACAAGAGGAGCCAGTTGAGGCAAGAGGAGAGAAGGGAGGATGAGCAAAGGGAGGAGATGGGGGTTAAGTAGATGGTTGGTAGGCTTTGAGGAAGAGGTGAGTTTTGAGTGCACGTTTGAAGGAGCACAGAGTAGGAGAGATGTATGGAATGAGGGAGGTCGTTCCAGAGAAGGGGGCTGCATGGGAAAAGTCTTGGATTCTGGAGTGGGAAGAGGTGATAAGAGTGGAGGAGAGGCGGCGGTCGTTGGCCGAGCGCAGAGAGCAACCCACATTACGGCAAAATCTTGTTGTGCCCAATAATTTAGTTAATGTGTGTGTAGAAATAACAAGTGGCTACAAATATACGACTCCACAATGATAAATCCAAACATGAATCCTATCACTGGTGCTGCAATTCACCTTCTTTTTAATTGGCAATAATAAATCATATTTTCTCTAATCCATTGGTCTATTTATTTATCTTTCCTATATTTAGGGAGCTGTTCAGGGACAGACTGGCCACAGACCTTACCAGGAGTTTTCCTGGTAGGCTGATGGCCACCCCATGACATCAAGGGGCCACTTGGGTGCCGGAGCGGTCCCATGCTCAATTATTTGGGACAGTACCTGGACAGGTTGGGCTATCCAGATTTAGAGTTAGCGCAGCCATTTACAAAGACACAGCAGCCTCTGTACGCATGCGTGTTCCTCACTTCCGTTCCTCTCCTTCTTCCACTTGCTTCCTCTGAATAAATAAAGGAGTGGCCTCCTCTGAAGAAGTTCAGCGGCCTGCTCCTGTTCCAAATAAGCCTGCACACCTGCCCCGACTTACCCTCTCCTTCCCTGCTTAACCCAGACTCCGTTTTCTCCTCCATGTTAGTCTCACCCTGTTTATGTCTGTAACAATCTGCCCCCCCATTCTGTGTGTCTGTTACCCCCAATCTCTGCCCCCCATTGTGTACCTGCTCCCCCATTTCTGTGTGTACCTCTGTCAATTTGTCTGTATGTCTGTTAAAGCAACGTGCCCCCAATCTGCATACTTTCTTAAACCGTTATCATCCACTAAACATTAATATTCTTAAAATTTTAAACACTTGGCAATTATAACTTTGCCCCCCCCCCCCCCCACTCCCAACCCCACCAGCATCACCACTTTGTATGCATTCACCTCTGTCTCCTTATTGTGGGTGTCTTACCCTTTCTTTCACCACCTTTGTGTGTTGGTTTCTCTGTGTACAGTTTTGTATGTATATCAATGTCTCCCCACGTGTGTTTCTGTCTGCTTACACCCCAAATTGTTTGTGTCTGTCTCCACATTATGGGTGCCTGTCCCTATCTTTCTCTCCCATTGTATGTCTCCTATTGTCCCCGCGTCTTATATGTCTCCTTCCTTTTTATCTTATCTGCCCCCACAACCCTCTAGCGCCACATCGTCTCCTTTTTTGTCTGCCATTTTTCCCCTCATCTCGCCTTTCCTCCCTCCTTTTCTGCGACAGACAGAACCAAAGAGAATCACCACCGTGTCCTACTCCAAAATTGAACCCAATGATGGTAGGTAAGCACCTGAATTCCTGCTTTTATGTGCTGAGTGAATAAACTTTTGTTACATTATGAGTCTTATTCATCATGCTCAAGTCCCCACATTAGTGAATGTGCTAATGGGGTTTTGAGACACTGCAAGTCAGATTCCTCAATGAAGGTTTTGCATACTCGGGAGTGCTGATTTATTGAAGGATGAAATGTCCTTTAATAAATCAACAGAGTTTTTATCACTTCAAAGGGTTCTCCATGCAAAGGCAATCTTTCCACTGATAGTGGTTACTGCCAGTAATAGCAGCATAATCGCGGTAACCCCTGCCAGTGGAAAGATGGTCTATAAATGGAGAAGTCTCTTTAGCAGATATTGTGGTGGAACTTGTACCAACGCGATACCTGTTCTGTCAGCACCATCTCAGTTATTGGCCAGGCTTAGCTCTGTTGTGTCTAGGGCTATGCTAACCCTGCCTACTTTGTGTTGACTCCGCCTACAGTTTTGGCCGTGCCTATAGAAGATCACTTTAAACAAATTTCCAGGGCCTCTTTATATCCAATCGTCCCCGACGCTGTTACCTTTTTGAAAAATTATTATATTTTACCATATGGTGAAAGTGTAATTCTTGCCATTGTTTAAGCCTTTAACCTAAACTTAAATAGTATTCTGCTAAATCCAGAAAGTACTTAGTAGCTACTATGATTGAAACATAAAGGGTCAGTGATACATATTTTTTCATTTTAAAAAAGAAATGGCATATATTTTCAGTGTGGTTTGTTATTAATTCATATAGTGTTAATATAAGGCAGATACATACCTGATCTATTTCCATTAATTTTGGGAAAGCTCCAGGCCACTGAATAGCCACCTTCACTATATCTGAAGGAGGTGGCATTGTTTTGGTTTGTACGGAGCAGCTGCACACTATTCAGAGAACACACTTGAGATGATCCACACCTGGTTAGGAAGAAAAGCATAAGAGATGGAGGGGGAGTTAGAACAAGTTGTACACAGACAGCAGCTTATTTTTAATTCTACAAGTAAAAAGTGTAGCACTGCTCTTTCTTTATTTTATTATTCTGCTATGGCTCAGCAAAACCTGTTCTGGGGGCAAAAAGGGTCATACCCAGTGCTAGACAGGTGTACTTAATAAAGTGGCCACCGAGTGTACATGTATATGTAAACAGAGCCAAGCTATAACAAAATTAATTATTTGGCATCCCTGTAGATTTAAAACTTCGAAAATAAAGAAATCAAACAATAAAAAATATGAACTATAGTAAAGTTTATTTTTTTCCTCTAACTGGTCATTTTTCCTACATAGTTCAAGTAATATAAAAAAAAAAAAAAAACGTAAAAAGTAAAGGGATGTGTATTCCTATAGGCTTCGAAAAGAATGCTGTATTTGTCCAGAAAGGATGAAAAGGGTTAAAAATGTATTAGAAATTCACCTAGTGCTGTAACTCACACCTATTGGCCTACCCTACAAAGTCATCCATTCATTTTATTTATTTTTTTTTGTTTTTTACACAGAACAGAGAAGTTGATTAAGAATGATTTTTGCGGGAGAGACATAGGACAAAATAAAAAGGTAGATTCCAACGTTATAGGGGATGTTCTTGCAGACTCAATTATCTGAGGGATCCACAAACATCCCACCCCAACCAAAGCCATGGACAATACTTTGCAGCCATATAATAAACTGGAATTGACATACAGATTCATGTGTTTGTTCATGTGTCAAAAACAACCAGGAAAGAAGGGTAATAATAATAATAATAATAATAATAATAATAATAATAATAATACCTCAAACTGTGCACATGGGACCCTCATGGTCATTCTAGTTAGGATCAAGAGGAAACCTATAGAATATGGAATCTGTGTAGACATCACTATTAAAATAAAAATATCTATATGCACTGAATGTGCTCTGTGGAAGTCATTTTCCTCCCACTACTTTCTGAGAATGTGACGTCTCTTTATGCTATTGATTTGTGTGGATAGATTTTATATTTTATGTGTAAATACTTAGATTTATTACAAACACAAAAAAAACAGCACACAGAGGGAAATGTACTTTTCTTCATGCCAAACTCTCAACGCACATTTTTCCTTCAACTATTTGATTCTTTTCACATGTGCTACGTATTGTGGACAAAAATAGATCTAAGATGTTTTCTATGAAGGATGGCACTTGAATTACCTTATGCATATTTTGTGACACAAAAGTTTATTTCCAACAATAGAGAAGATAACTTCTTCTGTGCTGCATGTAGCAAAATGGTTAAAGAAAAAAAAAAACAACAACACAAACACACATTTGCCCTGGTGTGCCCTATATTCCCTGCTCCACACTGCTAATAAAAGCCTTCCCTTATAGGAGCCAATGACAGGAAAGCAAAAATGAGCATGCTGAAACCCAGTGCAACATATAATCAACGTATTGAAAAGGCTTCTGCTATCAGAGAGCAGGGGACGTGTGAGGAAAAGGTCATGTTAGGTTAGTGGGAAATGAGTGCTTTGAGTGACCACATTGAATTTTATTTTCTTGCACATAAACAGGCGAAGTAAAAACAGAGTTCATAGCACTCTAGCAATGATACACCTAAACTATGTATACAGTATGCACACAGCAAATCAGCATTCATGCGACAAGAATCTGCCCTTTATACTGTCTGGCTCTGGAGGGGAACCTTTACCAGCAAACACTACTACACGAGGACAATATTCCACAATCAGCCGAGAGCTCTGATATCCTCCAACACCTGCATTGTCACTCCCTGCTGATCCGTTTCTTACACTTATTTCATACTTGCCAACTCTCCCGGAATGTCCTGGAGACTCCCGAAATTCAGGACAGTCTCCCGGGCTGCTGCAAGAGTTGGCATTTCTCCCGCATCACAGAATTCCTTTGTTAAAATGACACGATTCACAGAGAATCGCATCATTTGACGCGATTCTCTGTGAATCGCACCATTTTGCCCCTGCCCCCGCGAAAAACCATAATTTCTGTCGTGGGGCCAAAATGATGCGCTTGGCCCGTGCCCTGCCTCCTGGTCACGCACAAACAAGTTTCCGGGAGTAGGCAAGTATGACTTATTTTTGACTGTTGCAGTTGTAATAGGACATGCGTTGAATTCCCGACCATGGCCTTATCTGTGAGGAATTTGTATGTACTCCCCATGTTTGCGTGGGTTTCCTCCGGGTGCTCTGGTTTCCTCCCACACTCCAAAAACATACTGGTAGGTTAATTGGCTGCTAACAAATTGACCCTAGTCTTTGCGAGTTAGGCAATTTAGACTGTAAGCCCCAATGGGGCAGGGACTGATGTAAGTGAGTTCTCTGTACAGCGCTGCGGAATCAGTGGCGCTATGTAAATGGTGATGATGATGATCATCTGACTCCCTCTTGTCCTGTGGACTTACATAACCAGCTCAGTACACCTTGTATTATGCCTTTTGTTATACAATTGCCTACCAATCATGCCTAACGTCACTGTCTAATCTGTTTCTCTAAACACACCCATCTGGTTTCTCTGCTGCCCTTACGGCTTCCTATTCCCTGGCTCATACTTTACATCTTTTCTTCCTCTTTTCTCTCCTTTTACCGCTGCACCCTCTCACTTTAATCACCATTCCTGATCTCACCATTTCCTCGCTTCACTCGAAAGTCCTTACCATCCTTAATTTCCGTATTACTTTCAACTGTCTATTTCACAACTTCTCTACCTTTATAATGATTTGCTCCTCTCTCACTTCTGTCCTCTCCCTCTATCCCCGTTTCCCATGTCCAACTTTTCAATATTCTTCCTCCTCTTCACTCCCCCCTCTACCTCCCCATCCCCCTCCCTATTTCACTCCTCTTCTGTGCCCCTGGATCTGACTCGCTGCCCCCTCCACCATATTTTCCTCTCTCCTCCTTTTCCTCACTTACACACTTTCCCTCTTATTCCCTTCGCTGCTCTTCTCTCAGCGTCAGTGTGCTCCTACCTACCACCTCCCTCTCTTTCCCCCCAGGAAATCTATTCTCCCATGTCACTCCTACCTTTTGCCTCTCCCACTCATCAACCCCCTTGTCTGCCCCATATTCACTCCTCCCCCACCTCTTGCCTCCTGTCTGCTGACAAGTTCCCTCTTATTTCTGCTTCTCGTCCAATTCCAACCCTCTCTCCCTGTCATGTTCCTCGCTCCATATCTTACTTACCCTTGTAATCGAGCAACCCCAACAATCTCATCCACATCTCTTCCCTCTTTTCCTCTATCCTGTGGTCTCTAGAATGCCAGGTCAGTCTCTGTAACAAATTCACCTCTATCCATGATCTCTTTATCTCTAGATCCTTCAACCTGCTTACCATCACTGAAACCTGGCTATCCCCTGAGGACACTACGTCTCCTGCTGCTCTCTCTTTCAGGGGCTTGTCCTTCTCCCACACACCCAGACCTGGGGACCGGCAAGGTGGTGCGTTGGCATACTTCTCCCCTCCTGCCGTTCTTCCCCCTGAACCCTCCCTCTCTTTTTCCTCCTTTGAGGTACTCTCTATCCGCCTATTTCACCTCCATGTTGCTGTTATGTACCGTCCTCCTGGTCCTGTCTCTCAAATCTTTCATCATTTTCCCACCTGGCTCCTCACTTTCTTTCCTCTGACCTTCCCTCCCTCATCTTGGGGGGACTTTAATATCCATATAGACAATCCCTCAGACCCTGCTGCCTCTAAGCTTCTCTACTCCTCCTTTGGTCTATCTCAATGGACCTCCTCTCCCTCCCACCGCAGTGACCACTCCCTTACTCCCTTGAGATATATATATATATATATTTATTTATTTTTACACACCTCAGTACTGTCCCCTGACCTCATTAATTCACCTTTTCCTCTCTATGACCACCATCTCCTCTCTTTTAGAATCTACACCCCTCTCACCGTCCCCAACCCCCAAGTTTACACTCACCAGGCATAATCTTGACACAGTTGATCCTACCAATTTCTTCTCCTCCCTGAGCTCGCTACTCTCCCCCATCACCACTCTTTCATGCCCCGATAAGGCTGTCTCCTTTTACAATCGCACTCTTACAACTGCACTTGACTGTCGCCCCAGCTGTCGCCATAAAGCTTCGTCGTACCCTGCCGCAACCATGGCACTCAAAATTTACCCGCTATCTTCAAAAATGCTCCCACAGTGCTGAACAGCTCTGTAGAAAGTCAAGCACTCATGCTGACTTCCTTCAAGTTCATACTTGCCTCTTACAGTTCGACCCGATCGCTCTCTAAACAATCCTTCTTTAAAAGCTCTCAATCCTTTCCAATCCTTCAACCCCTCCTCTCCCACTCCACCCCACGCTCTCTGTTGTCGACTTTGCTACCCACTTCACCTCTAAGATTGACTCTATCCGTCATGACATCTCCCAGCAGTCCCTTTTTATTGACCTCTCTGATGCCTTCGATACCGTTGACCACACACTCCTTTTGCAAACTCTGAAATCTATAGGCCTCTGTAACACTGTCCTCTCCTGGTTTTCCTCTTCCATCCCCAACCGCTACTTCTCAGTCTCTATACATGACTCTACATCCCCCCTCTTCCCTTACCTGCTGACGTTTCTCAAGGTTCCGTTCTTGGCACCCTGCTTTTCTCCCTCTACACCTCCTCTCTTGGTGTTCTCATCTGCTCCCTTGGCCTCCAGTACCACCTCTATGCTGACGATACCCAAATTTATCTGTCATCCCCTGACCTCTCCCCTTCACTTCTGTCTTGTGTCTCCTGCGTCTCTCGGCCATCTCATCTTGGATGGCTCAACGCTTCCTTAAACTCAATATCTCCAAGACTGAACTTATTGTCTTCCCCCCTTCCAGGACTCTCCCACCTCCCCCCTCACTAATTCTGTTAAAAACACTACCCTCATCACTGTCCTACAAGTCCAATGTCTTGGGGTCATGCTTGATTCCTCCCTCTCCTTCAAGCCTCACATTCTGTCCCTCTCAAAATCCTGCTACTTCCACCTTCGGAATATATCCAAAATACGCCACTTTCTCACCACGGAAGCTACGAAAACCCTTGTTCACTTACTTAAAATCTCTCGCCTTGACTACCGTAACCTTCTCTGGCCTACCTGACTTTCACCTTGACCCTCTTAAGTCTATACTCAATGCTGCTGCCCGCCTCATTTTTCTCTCCCGCCATTCTATCTCCCCCCAACAGTCCTCCTCCTAACTCCATTCTCCCGGCTCTCTCTCCCAGTTAGTACAACCCTATCTGTGTCTCCCCCTTTCCTTTAGGATGTAAGCTCTCAGGAGCAGGGCCCTCTTTCCTTGTGTGCTCCTTCTACTATTCCATCACCTCCTGTAGCTCTTGGCCTGCTTCCCTAGCCCTGTTTTCTTAAGCTTCGGCCTGCTTCTCGCTAATTTCTACCATCACTTTCACTCATTGTCCCAGAAGTAATTTGATTTGCCTTACCATGTTACCAGTGTGTGTGTGTGTGTGTGTGTGTATATATTATATTTTTGTTCTTTCTGTATCATGGGTCACTGTTTTCTGTATATGTCATGTATGGAGCTGCGGACCCTTTGTGGTGCCTTAGAAATTACATATCATAAATAAAATAAATAGTAATAATAATAATACATGTATAGGTCTGCTATGCTGAGTATTTACTTTTTTGCAATACCATGTGCCATGCTTCAGGGGTACACCATGTATGTGCTTCATCACCATAACGCACATGCTAAATATTGACTTCATGGCAGTGCTGTGCACAGAGCACAAACTTTATCTTTTTTCACCATACCGATCATTCAAAGGGACACTTATTCAAAGAGTCACTTATAAATACGTACCCAAGCACTCATGTTTTTTTAAATTCTTTATGCAATCTAAAATAGAACATATAGATATGTCCTGAGCAAAGATGCAACAGTCATCATCATCAACTTGTACGACTCTACTGTACTAGTAGTACAAGCGCAAAGTGACAAATTTTACGCAGGATGTTATTAATCACAAATGCTCAACAGTAAATGAAGCCCTAATTATTTACTTATGCTAAGTCTCTCACAAATATGCATATTGTACTGACTAATTCCGTATTGGTTCACAACTTAAAAATGCCTAGCAATATATATATATATATATATATATATATATATATATATATATATATATATATATATATATATATATGCTGATGCCTTGTTGGACAGATGTGCACATAGAAAAAATATATATATACACACATATGTGGGGGCATCAGTAGCATGTGTTTCAGGTTTACACCAGACATACTTATACCCAGATATACTCATCCACACAACCAAGCCATAAGCACAAGAAAACAAACATTCATTACTAGCTTTGATTTAAATAAAAAAAACACCCAAAACCTCTATAATATAGCAGATATAATATGTTTTCGTCAGTACAAATAAGAAGCAAAACATTTTAAAGTATGCTAACAAAATCATATAATATAACCCATGATCAATGAAGAAAGAACCTCAGCTTCAGAGGTGAGGTTGCAATCAGAAATGATTAGTTAGTGCTGGCTAACATCATTACCATCAGCAGCTGCATGTATTCGCACCAGCCCTCATGTACCTGTAATTGACAGGGCTACCGATAGGCATATGTGCATCTCTATGCGGGTCTGTATGCCCTTCATTTTTTCAGTCTGCGATTGCACGCCTATTCCGTGTCCCACATCTCCAAGTGCAAATATGCACTCGAACATAGGTGTACGCTTTTTTTGGTGGGCATCCACTGTACAAATTTGCACAGTTTGTGTTAAGCAAACGTGCATATACCCAACTCAGCAGCCCCATAATGTGAACGGAAACAATAGCTAAAACACGTAGTAATGATTATAGATTAATTTCTGCTTGCCCTGACAAATAAAATATGTAAATAACATTTTAAGAAATGCTTATGGGCCTTTACATTATCACCACCATTGTACTCATATTTTGACAATTTTAGAGCAAACTACTTTTAAAATGACAGAACTGGTACAAATTCCTACTCATGAGAGTTTGCAATCTTGAGAAGATGTAAACACAAGTTAGGATTATGTCATATTCGATAACAAATAACAATAGTATCTGATTCATTGTTGCAGTATGCAAGACTTTTCCTCAAAACACACTGTACACTAGTTCTGTTGTATTCCAAATACTTGTTGACATGCAACTGTAGAAATTAAATCTTGACTCAGATGCTGCTATTTAACAAAGCAAAACTGGAGGTACAATAATGTATCATTGTGTAATAACATATATATTTCTAAATACACTTTAGGTCTGCCAAATGTAGGCTATGCGAGTCACTAGTCTGAACTACAGCTTCAATCTTAATAATATGTACACACACACACATATATATATATATATATATATATATATATATATATATATATATATATATATATATTCTCTCTCTCTGCATCTCTGTATCTTTATTAATTCTGATAGAAAAACAAACACTGCGTATATAGAAGTAGGTTTTAGACTTATATTCAGAATCAAGCAGGATAACCTGATCCAGCTGACATCCTAATGATTGTTAGGTGCAAAGGCTATGGATTTTCTTTCAATAAAAGCAAAAGTATTTAAGGTATAGATAAAAGACTTACTGCATGCTTAGTAAATAACACAAAATAAGATGCCCAACAAAGAAATAATTCAGATTTGCAAAAATACATCTAACTAAAAAAAATGATTTGTTGAAAAGGATGAAATCAACAAAGACATAAGAATTGTCAGAAGGAAATTTTCTGGTTTTATTTTTTAACTGCCAAAAATAGTAAGAGGTTTTGCAATTAAATTTTATATTTGAACCAACCGTTTATGGTGTATATTGTGAAGGACAGGGAAACCTTAAGTGAGCAATAAACTAAGTCTATAATTAATTCTCACACTTTTAGTACCTAACATATACTTGAAGATGGGATGAGTTACAGGCACTGATAATCCCCATTTGCAACACTATCAGAGCTACATGGAATCAATCCTGCACCTGCCCTTAGCTAAAAGGTGTACATGTTAATATGAGCTATAGGAATCCCCACCCCCAAACCTCCAAGAAAAAAAAAAGTAGTAGTAAATGCAATAATGCAAGTAGACCCCCAGAATGTTCAAATCACTAGTACTAAACCAAATTGGTAAAGAACAGGAGCATAAATGGTCAGCAAGCAAACTAAGTGTATGCAGATCCCACCTTTATTAATGGAAAGAAAATGTTAAATACTGCTTTAAAAGAGAAAATGCAGATAATGATACATTTTCCGTCAGGAACAAATTTGAAATATCTTTTTGTACCAGGATATTGACAGTCGCATAAAACTACTGGTAAAAACACAGCACAAAGCATCCTTTGTATGTCCGATATTAGTCAACTGCTGCAATGCTCAGAAAGTGACTCAGACAAGAAAACGTTCAAGTACAGCCTTCATGTAATGCTTAGGAAAGTATGCTGCATTTTCCAGCAACGCCGGATCTCTGCTAACTAGGCTTCATGGATCTATTGCAGGAGATTGATAAGGAAAATAGACAGGTAGAATATATTGTTTATCAATGAAAATAGACTGCAAACAGTACACAGAGTTCATTCCATGGTGAGACCACTGCTCCGCATAGCTGTCACTGGGCCTAGCTTATCATATAGTCACATATCATTTCCCAGAGACAGCTATGAACAGTATCATGACACAAATCACTTGGCAACAAACACTGTATGCCATTTTACTCAGACCTGCAGTATACATGCATCATTAAAAAAGTGGTTTCTCTTTCTCTGTAAAATGTTTCTTTACATCTAATTAACAAAAGGCATACAGGAAAAAAACATTGCAAAGCAATTTAGTGTCTTTAGCTGTACTGAACTTTAAATAGTAATGGTTTGTTTTGTGTGCGTGCCAGCTTTAATTGCTTCAGTAAGACTTCTGCCACAGAACGAAGACATGTGTACATAGATAAAACAAGCAGGAAAAGGCCAATTCGATTGCCCTAATAAAAGCAGAAAGGGGCTCATTTAGAGTTTAACACATTTGCATCAAAAGAGCAGGAATAAGATTTGTTGAGCAAAAAAGTGCACTTACATGCTTATTCTGAGCTGCACACAACTTACAATACTTACAAAACCCAATGTCACCAGAACCAGACTATGACAGACTGGGCTGGTGACATTATAATCATTGTTTATTTATATAGCGCAACCAAATCCGCAGTCCAGTATAGAGAATATTTATCACTCGCATCAGTCCCTGCCCCATTGCGGCTTACAGTTTAAATTCCCTAAAACACATTCGCACTAATGTTAATTTTGCCCGTTTTTTCTCTTGCCCTGAGAAAGCAAACAAAGCAAAACGCGCTTTGGCGAGCTTTGTTCATCTCTATTTCTTACCTGCTACTCTGGTCATGGCCCCAAGCTAGCTTCTATCAGGCAGCTAGCAATTCACCAGCTCCCTTATTATACCAACAAAACCCATGGCCACTATATAGATATTCTAGAGGTAGTTAGCAATTCACTTTTTATCTAATAAGCAGTACTCTAGCTCATATGCTGCTTACTATTACAGCTACGATCAGCGAATAGGCTATCTATACCCCTGGTAGTAGATTGGGATGATTATTTTTATCCCATTCCTTACTCATATAGGAGATCCTGCCTAAATTAATTCATCAATATGCTTTGTGACTACATATCATAAAGAACACTGTTCATGGGTAAACAGAATTAACCTATAAAAATCCTTGATTTATAAGGAGAAGCTGGTAGATATTATCAACACTCACCAAACGGTGAAGAAAGCTAATGGACATTAACCTCCTCTATATAGGGATAAGCTGCCAGATAGTATCAACTATTACATGAAATTTTACTATTAATAACAACATTATGGGTCCATTTTGATCTATTATAGAAGGTAAAATATAAGAACAGTTCCCTCATCACCTTTATAAACAGGAGATTAATTAAGACACAAATTAAAGTGTTTATTATTTGTAAAATTCAATAGACAAAGCTATTGCAGTTGAATCTGCATTTTAAATAACTATACTTAATTTAATCACCTGTCGAAGTTGTATAATTGCATGAACTAAAGTATATCGGTTAATATTGTTTTGCCGTGCGATTGCGATCAGTATGCCACGTAACACATGGCATGGCGCGATCACGCAGTAAAATATGCACGCACACACTCGCACTACTACATTTAGTTATTTATATATTTCATATTCATATTGGTTCCGTTCTACAGTGATTTATGAGCAGATAGTATTTAGTTTATTATTAGTTTATATATTATGATTATACATACACTTTAGTGTTATTTAAGGTTCAGGTTACAGGAAACATGTCATGTTTAGTATCATTTTAATCCCCTATTCATCAGAGGTTGTCCGGTTCATTCGGCGATGAGATTACATGCTCTAGTTAGCGATGTTAGGGAAATAAATGTTTAAAGTGATACTGACTGTAATATGTAAATAGACTAGCTTAAACTGGTTTCTGGGCGGGAGAATCATCTGGAATGTTGACCCTCACCCTTGGAGGGGTTTGTTTGAACTAGCCTATGACCTGTTTACACTGGACCCTCCTGAAGCCTGGACCTATAGAAGCAAGCCACGTCATCTGCATTCTTCTCTCTGTAACACTGAGTGTATATAATACAGATCTAGCTGGTATTAGCCCAGTCTTCTCTGACCACAGTATTCTGGAGTGAAGTACTGTAAGCTGGTACCAGTGGAGCGCAGCTTAGCAAGCACATGTGGGCGCAGTATGTATGTATGTATCTTTTGATATCGGCTGTACTGTATTATAATTATGTATTGAACTGTTAAATTTTGTATCTGCTAAAATAAGTTACTTTGTGCTTTGGAAACACAACACAATCGCTTAGACAATGCTTATTTGAAAAGAGCACCCGGAGGAATTACTTTAATACACCACTACCCTTTTGTTTTTATTATTTTGCGACCTTTTGTGGAAATGAGTGATAAAATTATTTTAAATGTATACAAGTAAAATATAGGATTTTAAGGGGGGTATTCAATTGTTCGTCCGGACCTCAGAAAAACTTGCACTCTAACACTATTACCCTTAATATGGTAATTACTCGCTGAATTTAAGCTCACAGCTCCCCGAGCTGCGAGCTGAAATTCAGCGAGTAAATTACCGTATGAACGGTATTTACGCGCAATATTACCGTATTAACGGTAATAGTTTTAGAGTGCGAGTTTTTCTGAGGTCCGGACGAACAATTGAATACCCCCCTATATGTGACTGAATACCCTGGAGTGTCCTGATATATACTTCTGCATTTTCCTTGTATACACCCCGGGATATGTGTCGCTTCTAACCAATACAATGGTGCTCTGACAGGTTAATAGTGGTAAGACCCCATGTTTAGTCCATTTATAAACTGTATCAATGTACTTCATTACTGTTAGACCCTACATGGGGTGCAAAAGATCCATGCTAAACATCATCATCAGCACGGGTCTTTGCACCAGTAGTGGAGAAAACGCAAAGGATATGCCTGTATAACCCCGTAGGAAGTGTACACAACATTCATCAGGACAGCAGAAGGATAAGAAAATAAAAAAAAGAAATAAGGTTGTCATGTTAACACTTTTTAATGTTATGACAATCACAGAAAACAGCAGAGAAGCGCAGAACACTTTAAAATAACTTTCCAAAGAAAAAGTGTAGTCTTTTAAAAATAAACCTCTGCCCCACAGTTGTCAATAGTTTTCTAATATTTGTCAAATACATTTTGCTGCTGAGCCGCTGCTTGTATACAGTCACATGTAGTACTGTAGACACACCGTGGTGTACTATAAACCCCATTATGTTACTGAACTCTGTTGGGTTGTCTGTGTTGTGTCATTTTCTACTTTTCGTACACATCCCCAATAAATATTAACTGTTGAAGAATATGCTCAGAACCTTACATTGAACATACAGAACATATGTACATACGACATGGTCAGTGTAGAAGAATGTGGAAATTTCAAGAGACAAAAACATAAAATTATACTGTTCCTGAAATTATAGACCTCTGGCAACTATGTAAATTTTGTTAACTAGGTCTAATTCGCACAAATGCATTTAGAAACACACAGTCTTGATATGTTGCTTTGTACATAAACTCACATAATATTAATTAAGTGATGCACTGAGTTAACAAGTTTATGATAATCTAGTTTTGTGTTTTTAAACATGTGCTTATAGGGACCTCCACTTCTCAAAACAGGAAGTGGCCTGTTTCCCCTTGCCTTGTAAAACTTATCTAACAAGTGTTAGATGTTGTTTTAGTGCATCACCTATCCTTTTTCATTATATTTTAATATGCATTACCACATTAAAACGCTGCACTGATCAATGCTGATCAACACACCGTGCCCAATTGACTTTAATGAATTGTTTTGTTAATGCAAAGCGGATATGCTAAACAGCGCAAGAAGATGTGAGGAAGCCCTTAAAATGGTTGTATGCTAAGTATTTTGTAGCTTTACTTAACAAAAAAAACCTAAGCTTCTGAAATAATCTCTACGTGCCAAGGAAGGAAGGAAGGGAAGCAACGTATGACTAGAAATGATTATCAGCAGTTTTATAGAGCTCTGAGCCCAACCAATCAGGAATAAGCTAGAATTTCCCATAAATTGCGCACAGAGATCATTATTGAGAATATCTGGCAGAAGTCCTCATTACTTGTAAATCCTGGGACTCGCCACATAGCGAGTAAAGTCCCTGCAGAACTGGAGATCTTAGAGAGTATTGCACCACTGTGCTTTGGGAGTCTCTGCTGGTTGTGTGACAACATTGTGGACTGAAGTGAGCTGTGTTTCACAGTAACAATGAAGTTTATTGGAATTATTACCATTAAATGCAAGATACAGAAATAAGTCTACCTCTGTATAGCATTATAGCCACTAGATACACTGCATCAAAAGTAAAACTACTGTACATGTTCCAACTGCTCCCTACAAAACTGTGGGCTCTTTAGAATTAAAGGGGCTTATTTAGACACTGGAGGTACCAGGACAACAAGAGGAAAAGCATAGAAGATTTCTCACACTGGGGTATACCACCTTTAGCTCATCATCATTTATTTTTATAGTGCTACTAATTCCACAGCACTGTACAGAGAACTCATTCACATCAGTCCCTGCCCCATTGGGAATTACAGTCTAAATTCCCTAACACACACACACACAGACTAGGGTCAATATGTTAGCAGCCAATTTACCTACCAGTATATTTTTGGCGTGTGGGAGGAAACCAGAGCACCCGGAGGAAACTCACGCAAACATGGGGAGAACATACAAACTCCACACAGATAAGACCATGGTTGGGAATTAAACTTATGACCCCAGCGCTGTGAGGCAGAAGTGCTAACCACTTAGCCACCGTGCTCCAAAATATGTGTATTAATAATTATTTTATTAAGCTTTTAAATTGAATGATTGTCAACAAATGCCAAAAATAAATAAACATTTTACACAATCTAGATAAAACCTTTTCCAGGCAGAACCTGAATGTCAAGGTTAAATGCTAAGTGTAAAGATGTAGAGATCAGGCCCATACACAGTTGTTTCTTAGCAACATGTAACTGTTAAAGCTCTTTAACCACAAAATAGGACAAATCTGCACATCAACATTCACTTCTAGTACATTGTGAAAAACAGGAGAGATAAAAACTCAATCAGGACTAGAATGGACACGTAATTATGTCACTCAATATGGACAGGCATTAGGCTGACATTACAGCACTCTATCCATCTCAACCTACGTACATATTTATAAGCCTTACAGAGCATGAGGAACCAATGGGTGGCTTCCACCATTTACTCTATAGAGGAGGCAGTTGTGGCACCTTTTATTTTTTCAAAATACCCTGATGCTCCGTTTCGCTCTCTAGGTGTAAAGTTCATCATAAAAGTCAAAGTTTAGGCTCCCTTCTATTTGATTATCAATTTTTTTAAGCTCTCAAAACTTGATTATTCCATTGACCTTTCAAAAGAGTCAATGTCTGAATTATGCAAATTAATTATTGTTATGATTAACCTTTAATTTTATAGTGCCAGCAAATTCCATAACGCTTTACAATTTGGGACAAACATGGTAAAACAATACTGAATAAAAGAGACAGGTAAGAGGGCCCTGGCTGCAAGCTTACAATCTAGAGAATGTTTAATCATACATTAGTCCCTGACCCAGTGAAGCTTACAGTCTAAATTGTTTACTAAACATACACTAGTGTCCACCCACAGTCCAAAAAACAAACTGGTGAGCAAAAGAACACATCTCCTAGCAGAGCATCCCCTGGTTAGAATAAAACTCATGGCCTGTGCACTGTTAGGCAGCAATTCTAACCACTGTGCTCCTAATAATAATAAGATAAGCTACGACCATTCTGCTAAATTTCAATAAATACTCATTGGGCATTAAAATGTGCAGAAAGATGTCATGTTTAAGTTTATCTTGCAGAGACAGTGTTAACGTCTTGTTACTTAGAGGTTCAGTGAAACATTTTGTTTGACCAGAGAACATTTGCATACAGACAAATGTTTAAGTGGACATTTAGAAGTGGCAGTATGAAACATGTAATGGGAATGTAAGTGAATTGAATCTGATAGTTTTAGAATGAAGGCAATAGAAGAAGTGGCGATATGGCATACCATCGTATACACCCCCACTTCAACTACTGAATACGACTATATATAATATTTTACTAAACAACATTTTATTTAGAGAAAGTTCAAATTGCAAAATCAATTTATTTTGCCCCTTTATTGTTACTGGCTCTTGAATAAAATATGGTATTCAATTTAAAGAGCCCCACATACTGTTTTATTTTATTTAGCAATCTTTCCATTAAAGTAATACACCTTACATTGTTGAATAAAAAGAGGCTCTCTAAACTGGAGTAGCCTCTGCTAGGCTTTGTTAGTGTTAACCACCAAGCTGGTCAGTTTATGGTTAACCACCTTCATTAACCTACTTATACTTTCACAGCTAAATTCGTACCCTTTATTGGTCAGAACCCCGCAGTGTTCAAGATAAAGATAACCATAGAAAGGGTATTGGAGTTTGGACCCCTTGACAAGTGAAGGATGGCAACGAGCTTGCAGAACGCTGCAGAGGAATAACTATAGTCTGGTTAGAGTGAAGCATATTTACCAGCCTCTATGATACTGACAAAATGGGTTTGCTATCCAAGCCTATTAAAATGAAATCTATCTACAGCCTTTCCTCCGATTAGGAAAACCTATTATCTGGACCTACTGCTAAAGTGAAAGACAGAACATCTTGCCCTCTGAACCAGAGTCCTGGGGAACGGAGCTCCCTTGGAACTTTATCCTGGTTCCACTAGTTGAGAACAATAGGCACAACATATTTGCTCCCAAGAATGGCCCTCAGTATAATCCAAAACAAATGCCACCTGGTATAAAAAGCTGGGCAATGCCACCCTACTTTTCCTGTCTCAGTACAAATGGGCTTATAGAAAAAAAATGTCTTAACGATTTCTATTCACATATGAGAGGTGACTGTAATCCTTCATGAATACAATAGCAGGATCATATACAAGGATCTATAACTTAATTTGTAGCGCATTAAGCTGCTTTTCTGTGAACATCTCCTCTACAGATCATACACCGCATAGAATGACTTGTCATACACGTAAAATTATACACGTATGTATTCCTTAATTTCATTCAGGTATATGCACCATTAGTATACATGAAGTACAAAAAAATATTTAGAAATGCAAAACATTTTCTACTAGGTACTTACCACATGTTAAAATATTCCAATACACAGAGACAAAGATTACAGTACAGAAAAAGATCCTATTTACAAATAGTGAAAATTATTTAATTTTTTTTTACATATAGTTTCAACGTCATTGATAAGATATCAATGATCAAAATAGGTTCTCAGATTGTAAACAAAGCAGGAAAAGGGCAATTATTTTAATGTTGTTTGTTTATCTAGAAGTTATTTTGTAACCATGATTACAGTGTATCTGACAAAACAAAAACAACTATTAGGACTATAGCAACTGAATGAGGCGACTGCACCATGTCATCCTTCTACTAGATTATAATTGCCAGGGCTAGCTGGAAGCACAACATTGGTTACATAATCATGGAAATGAATGTTGTACATGTGTGTCTGCTTTCACTTCCAGAATTTGCAGAGTCTATTCTTAGTTCTGAACAAACATTGCTGGAAACTTTGATCTAACTTTCAGGATTTTTCATAAGGAAGCCAAACCACGTTCTTTAGAATTTTCTAACTACGCAGCATTAAAACAGCATTTTCCTGCATCATACGCAGCACAACCTATTACTGTGGTGGACCATATAGATGATAAAATATGTGACAGAGGAGAGTTTACATAACCAAGGTTGGGAGACATGGGGAAGTCAGCAAAGCATGTTGCTGGCCATATCTTTTCATATAGTAAAAGAATAATTAAAAGAAACATTAAACTACCGTTCAGTCTTACCCAAACCAGTATTTCCTTCCCTTCAAAATGAAATTGACACATCTCTTTCACAATTACTAAAAGGCTATATTGATTTAGGACAAAAAAGGATGAATGGCAAAGCATCAACATCATCATTTATTTATTTATATAGCGCCATCAATTCCGCAGCGCTGTACAGAGAACTCACTCACATCAGTCCCTGCCCCATTGGGGCTTACAGACTAAATTCCCTAACAAAGACACACACTCACAAAGCATATTATGTAATAGGATGAATTATCAAGTTGTGCCATCACTGTCCACGACCCTACTTTTAAATCCTCCAGTTTTAATATATACAGAGCATTTTAGTTACTTTAGAGGCTATAACGCAATCATTTTGCCCTACAGTCCCTCATTACAAAGTGAAACTCCAACCTCAGAAAGCTTAAAAAAAAAAATATCACCTGACAACAAACAGATGGGACAGCCCACATGGTACATAGACTTTCTTCATTATAAATATATGAGGTTTTAGATATACTCCATAGCTCAGTAACACACTTACTTTAATATATATTTGTACACAACAGTGAGTGTAGCAGCTCATTAACATACTTGTGTCATTCAAGATGTAGATTCACAACACAGACATGGAATTAGTGAAAATGAATGTAAACAAAATTAATTGAGACTCTGTGCATGACCAAAATATATTTGAACTGAGGACAAAATATATTTGAACACAGGAAAATAAAATTGCCTGTGTTACATGCTTTTCCTCTTTAGTAAGTTAATTAGCCTAGTTTTAGGACTTGTAGGTGTCAATTTTGCAGTTTTTCACTTTCTCTCCCTTTATATTTTATTTAAAAAAAATAAGCATGTTTTTATCCATACAAGATCAAAATGTGGCAGCAGATTCCGGATGCATGGGCTGTAAAGGCTCAGTTGTATGCTTTAAAGTGAAAGCTACTTGCCTCTCCCTCTCTACATGTGGAAGCACAAGCATGGATAGTTTTACAATAATTGATTATTTACCATTCCGAATTCTACAGTGCTGTGCGGTGCATCTTATTAGACATATGTAAATAAAATAAGGAGGTACGGCTCACATACCAGGGGCCCATAGCTACGCCACTGTATAAGGCAGTGGTGCATTTAGCGGTCTACTTGATATACCAAGAAATGCAGCTCATACTATAGCGGGCATGGGTCTTTTATGTACAGCCATAGCAAGGTTAATAGACATGTAGTGAAATTAATAGACACGTTCTCTGCAGATAATAACAGTGCCAACCATGCTGTAAAAAGCGGAACACGGAGCTTCTGATAACTTCATTGTGATTATACAGTAATGCAGCCAACAGACACACAAACCACCCACAATGAAATGGCCATTAATTATTTTATAAATAATTGATGCTGTGATCCATTCACATGACACCTTCTATAAGAAGGATGTTAGGATCCGTCAACTAGAAGATATCAGCGTTTGAAAATGCACAATGGTTATGTGATGTTTAGATAAATATACATAGACTTTATTAAACATAGATGATACAGTAAGGTAAGCAAGTAAATAGTTACATTAGACAGTGTTACAATGAACATATGGGGCCTGAATCATTAAGGAAAGTAAGGCAAAAAAAAGGAGTAAATGTTCTCAGGGACAAACCATGTTACAATACAAGGGGTGCAAATTAAATTTCTTATTTTGCACAAGTTAAATACTGACTGTTTTTTCATCTAGCAGACAGATACGTGATAGCTTTATTTTTACACTGAAATTTAAAGTTGATCTAGGACATGCCCTACCCAAACTATAAATCTGGCCCCACATTTTAAATTTACCTCTCCCTCCAATGCCACATGGATTTGCCCAGATGCAAGGTTACACATTTTTTCTGCTTTACTCTCTTTAATGACTCAGGCCCATGATATTCTATATATACAGTGAATATAAAAAGTCTACACACATTTATTGACATAGCAGGTGTTTGTGATGTAATGCCTGAAATCAAGATAAATAATGTAAAACCTGTTTCCACCTTTAATGTGACCTTGTAACCAACAAAATTGAAAAACAAATAGATTTTTTTCTTTAGGAAAAAGTGAAAATAAAAAACATTCGTTGCATAAGCTGCACATGAGAGGTGCACACCTCTCATGGTTAACTAATCACATTCAAAATCACGTTCAAAGCCATTTAGCATATATCTGCCAGCAATGAAAGTGTTTGTGATTAATCCCAAATAAAGATCAGCTGATCCTGTAGGACTTCCTAGGTTGCATCCTACTGGGACAGTCATGGTCTGCAAGGAGCTTTCAAAACATCTACAGAATCTCATTGTTTAAAGGAACCATTCAAGAGAGGGGTATAAAAGAATTTCAATAGCTTTACATGTACCATGGAACACTGTGAATATCATCATCAATAAGTGGAGAAAATGTGGCACAACAGGGACATGGCTAAGAGTAGGGCGTGAATCACATCATCAAGACCCCACCGCAGTGAGCAATTTGGGAATCTAGCAGATGTCCGTGGAGAGTAGGTAAGCATGCATTTAAGTTTATTTTTGATTTTAGTTTACTTAGAGTATATTTGTTTTAGATTTTGTGCATTATTAGAATACCGCATATTTTACAAATGGTCTCTGAGTACTTTGGAATTTAAACAGTTAAAAGAATTAAAACATCCACTCAATGTACAGTGCTGATTATCATTCACTTCTGCAACCCATATAAGCAGAAGATATTTGCCCAAATGTAAATTACTCATACAGTCATACAAATATAAGCAGAGCACTCATGTACAATGAGTACTGTCACAGTTTCATCCCATGGGGTATGTAAATTAATGCAATTCTTCCTATGTGTGAACATTAATGGACATGTCCACAATTTTTTTTTTCATGTCCTCCAGTTACTGTTAAGATGATCTACAAACATCATTTTATTCTGCAGCCTTAACAACATTTACACTGTTTAGCTTCTCTGCAACACTAAAACTTTTAAGAAAGAGAAATAAAATATAAGGAGATCACGGTTGCCAATCAAATTCTATTATAGCGCCTAGGGAATAGAGGCGGCTATGATGCTCGAACTACTATCTTTTCAACTTGAATTAATACAAGATTACAGGAAAGGTAATAGCCCACAAATTATCGTATTTTGAATTACAAAGAAAAGAAAGGTGGTCTTTCTTTTCAGATCTGGGCAAAATATAAAGCCCACTGTCCATTCCAATAAAGCATTCACCTCTATGGGCCTGAAAACCAAGAGAGTCCCGCAAAAAAATGGGACTGCTGGGAGGTTTGGCTTTAGGAGAGAACTTGATCTAAGACCTATATTTGTACAGTAGGACTGAAATATGGTCTATGTATTATTGGAGCTCCAGTCCTGATGTGCATTTTAATTAAGAAATATCAAGGGATCGGACAAGCTAAAAACCCAAAAGAGCAGTTATGCTTCCTTTGTGCTGTTTTAGGTTAGTTTTCCTTGTAACTTCCATGGTCATTTTCATAACAGCTTATTTGCTCTTTGTTCACATGTCTTTTATATGTAAGATCACACACTGTACAATTTGTACAGGGCACACAAACAACGCTGCCTATATCAGACTTTTAAACTACAGAGGGTCTCGGTGCACACAATTCCTCTAATGAATTGTGGGTGGATTATTTTAAAATACTTCTGCACTGAGAGGTTGCTTGGAAACCATAAGCTGTATATGATTTAATATGAACTTTATTAAATTACATTAGTTTTAGTTGCACTGCAGAACATATGGGGCAATAACAGTTCAGTGCTACTTAGATTAGCTTAATACAACGCAATAAAAATTGCAGCATATCATAACATCCTATAATACATTATACATACATATATATATATATATAAATATATATATATATATATATATATATATATATATATATATATATATATATATATATATATACACACACACATACATACATACATACATACACATACTGGAAGATTTGTAAAGTAATTGAAATTAAGTGTGCAATTTGAAGTCTTGTCACACATATTTGTATCAGAACTAAAAGTTGTTATATTACACATTAGAATACAGCCATGCAATAAAAAAAGCAAATGTTCTGTATTCTTTTCAGGTTTTTTTAAATGCACCCCCTGTATACTCAAGAACACATACAACAATACAAAGTGATGTGCAACATAAAAAGAGCTATAAGCTTCAACAAAAGGAGTGATTTGTGACATGGTTCACTGCCTCAGGCTACAACAATGATTTAATCTAAGACTAGATCTAAGGAGGCCTTCACACGTCTTTTATAGGTCAAAAGTACCAAGTTACTTAAGAAAAACAACTAAACATAAGGAAGCCTTTTTGCAAACATATTGAAAACAACAGGCCAGGCCAGCGTATTTGTAGATGCTGAATATCACTGGTGGGATTAAATTTAAAAAAATAAAAATAAAAAGTCAAATAAAAACAAAACAAGAAACTGTTTGAAAATCTTGGCAGCATGGATTCCTGTACTCAAGAAGCACCCATCATCCTTTGTTCAAAATCCAACATATGATTAATTAAAGTGAACCTAACCCTCCTCAAAACCATCTGGTATGTTATAGAAGGGGAAGAATTATATTGTATACTTTTAATTATACTATTCGTTGTCAATTTTCAGTGGCAATCCATTCCACATCCCAAGTCAAAGCAGATTTTACTTTACTTGTTTACAGAACATTTGGTATGGTTGTACTTTATTAATGAAAAAGT
This sequence comes from Mixophyes fleayi, assembly GCF_038048845.1. Lineage (NCBI taxonomy): Eukaryota > Metazoa > Chordata > Amphibia > Anura > Limnodynastidae > Mixophyes > Mixophyes fleayi. The sequence continues at coordinate 94,178,807 of NC_134406.1, forward strand.
AAAAGTGTTGTCATACAGACAATTAACACTAGTGATTTTACCTTCAGAACTGCTCATGTTTTATTTTTATTTCAGCTGGAAAAGCACAGCACTTTTAAATCTCATAGCTTAGAATGAGCTCTCAAATATAATATATTTCCATTAGAGTGTGTTTTTATTAGACATATCCAAAACTCTGCTGTCAGCTGTTTAAAAAATGCTAGAGCAATTAAAGTGCTTGTGTGACCTCCTCTCCGTTTTACTCATAGAAATGCCTCATTCCAATTTGGAGAGATTGATACACAATGCGCTTTAAAACATTGACTTTAAATCGCATGTTTGACAGCACCCTAATGGTTTGTACATGTTTGCAAGTTGGACGTGTCTGAGGTTGTCGTCAAGCAGATGCATCTGCTACTCATTCAGACCTATACGCATTATTTAACTCTATGACGTACATACGCATACACTTACGCGCAACTTTTCAATCACAAGTTCCTCTTAAACTTGCGTTCTTACGCTGATTCAGGCTCTATGTATCCAAGGTATTTTTGGTCCATCACCAAACAGAGTTTAATATCTGGGATGTATTTATAAAAACTAAAAAAAAAATTCAGCAATTCTTATAGTGCACAATTTTACCAATAAAATATCAATTTCCGTAATATACAATGCTACATACATTTAAACCAGTAAGAAAACATCTTCCTAGGTCTAATTCATCCACTAGTTCCGTGAACTCTGACAGTCCATGCTGCTACCAATAACAGGACCGTAGGCTCCCTTCTGTGCCCAGGCTCTGCAGCACTTCTCATGTGTGGCCAAACAAATAGGAAAATTAACTACCACTTGCTGGTTCATTTAGGAACTTTTTTTAATGGCAGGGGGTTTGTTCTAAAAGGTGGTTAATAGTTTTCTGCAGGTCAGGTATCCCACTGAAGGACACCAGCCCATTCTCAGTCTGAAATGATTACAGAACAATGCTTACACCAGTGATGGGCAAGCCGATATACTTCAAGAGTCATATGTGCGGCACTTTAACATCCAAAAGTGCCGCACATTACCCTAAATATCACTTTGACACTCCCACACAGGCCTCACTTGAAGCTCCTACGACCAACTCGCATGCGCCTCAGTGATCCCTACACTCCCCAAACAAGACACTTAAAAATTCCACATTTTTCAATCAGGCTTCCCTACATGCCCCTCACATGACACACAGATCTGTCCACATGCCCCTCATCTCCTTCCCCCCACCACATAGTGGAAGGTGGAAGAGAATGTGTTCCAGAATGCACTACAGTAACTCCTCCTCTGACTGGTTGTGCTGTGTGACTCTTTAGAAGTGCATAGAGGAGGTCACATGATGAGGAAGCTCGCACTCTGTCTTGTTGCATGCACGCAGAAAATAAGCAAGATCAGGAGCAGTAGGCTGAGGGCTGCTGGTGAAGGCTCGGTGGGCCGCCTGCTGCACACCAGTGGCTTTAATTAGGAGAATGTAAATATATATATATATATATATATATATATATATATATATATATATATATATATATATATATATATATATATATATATTTTTTTATTTTTTTTTCATTCTCCTAATTAAAGCACACACATATATACATATACACACACATATACACACACACACGTGTATATACACGCGTATATATACCCATACATACATATACACACACACACACACACACACAATAGCACAGCCATTTATCATTGCACAGTACAGAAGCTATTTAAAACTTGAAAAGTTTCATCAATATAGCAGGACCATAACTTTGAAGCTATAAACAGTTAGGATAATGTTAATTATCTGCTCTTCAGATAAATCCATTACTGGCAAAAGAAAATGGCTATCATTTGATATGATTTTCAGCCAACAAAGCACAGCAAAAAATACTTAATCCAAAACTGTGACATCATAAAACATACTGCTGACTGTTCAAACCCACAAATACCAAACTCCCAAGATACTGAGCACACATTTCTAAATCGTTCCTGTTCTGTTAACCGCTTCAGTATCCCACATTTCTTGCACTCAAATTCTGCATTCTTTTTAATGATGCAGACTATGGAAAAATATCTATTGAAAATTTGAATAACTGATGATATATTTAGTATTCCTGTAAACAAAGATATGTGGCTAAATAAATACTGAACCAAAAACACAAGCTGATTCAAGAACATTCACAAATATATATGCAAGTGTTCCCAAAACAGTGCTGCATACACTTGTTATAAGACAATGATTTAAATCAGGGTTGTCCAACCCGCGGCCCAGCACGCCTGTAAATGTGGCCCACAAGGAGTTTTGGTTGTGGCAAGGGGGCAGCACTGTTAATGGAAAAAAAAAATCCTGCAAAAAAAAAAAAAGAAAAAGAAAATACTTACCTTGCGGTCACGTCAGCTGGTACTCCGGCTCCCTCCCTTGTCTCCTCCTCCGTGCGGCGCTCGCAGTGAATGTCGGGCGTGATGTCATCACACCCAACATCCATTGCGGAGCGCAGCACAGAGGAGTCACCCGCGCGAGAAGAACAATCAGCAGCACAGAATTGGAGAAAAGAAGAGAAGAGGACAGGAGAACAAGCCGATTAAAAGGTAAGTTAAGGGGGATTTTTTTTTATTATTTCAAGGGACACTGACCAGTGAATAAAAGTCACCTGGTCCTGGAGCATCATGGACCTTATCTCCCTGCTACATACTTCTACTTGTAATACTAATGGGGCATTATATATTATTCTCTTTGGCCCATTATAAGTTGTTATCCCTTAACTAACATAGTGGTGTAATTAGCAAAACAGGTCACAATTTGGGGGTCACAGTGATGTATGTCAGGTACCGCAGGCCTGGTCAGGGCACCCTGATATACAATGCCTAGCTTAAATGCCCTTTATTGATATTGCATCGAAACAATACAAAAAGTGATTATAGTATAATAACTAGAGAGGATTTTTTGAACAGGGCGATTGAAGTATAGGGGGATTTGAAAAAAAAGTATATATATATATATATATATATATATATATATATATATATATATATATATATATATATATATATATATATATATATATATATATATATATATACACACACACACACACAAGTTAACCCGTGCATGATACTCATGCATTCTAGTCAAATCAAGCTACTTAAGGTGTTAAAAAGGTTCTTGTCATGCATTTGGGCCATAGCCCAGGCCTCAACCACTCCCCACGGTCACCCCCGGCAACCACCAACCACTCCCAACGGTCACTTCTCCAAGAACTATATATATTAGTTTTTTTTTAAATCTTTATAAACACTTTTAACAATTAACAAATTAAATTAACAAATTAAAAACATCTTAGTATACCAAATTTCAGCTCTTTCTGAATTTTTTTTTCCACACACACTAAGAATTTAGTAGGTCAGTGTATAACTCTGCTCAGCAGGTGGCGCTGCAGCTTGGTTTTATTTTTTCCCACACACACACAGACAGACAGACTAACACACGCCACTAGACATTTATATTATAGATGTTAACTATGTTTTCTATGGTTTTTTGGATGATCAGCTATCGTTATTTTTAGTGTATCTTATGTGCGGCCCAAACCAACTCGTCGTCTTCCAATGTGGCCCAGGGAAGCTAAAAGGTTGGACACCCCTGCTTTAAATAGTATATGATAATGTTCTGCCGAATATATTCAGTTCTTAAAGGGTACCAAGAGAATTTTTTTGTGAGTGACCATAATGGAATTCACCAAACTAATCTCTAATTTTAGTGATCCAGTAGTCCCTCCCCTACAAAATATGTATTTAGTACTCCAGTAAACTAACCATTTGTAAACAAGAGGCGAAAATATGGTTTTAAGCTGTTCTGCTGCTTTTGCTTTCTAAAATCCAAATGCTGCTCTAAATGGGGTATATATAAAGCTGCCACTGTGGGTCTGTGCGGGAAAATCCCAAAAACATACCAATATATAACAGTAATAGTAACATTACTTAGCGCCGTGGGTCATTATTACTGTTATATATTTAAATATTAAGTGTTTAAATGTCATAATGGTCGTCAGAGTGCGTTTACAGATGCGCCTGGCCCTTTAAGAGCAGCTTTAAACCTGTTGTCATGTGTTCTGACCTGTAACCTGCCCTTCTCATCAGCTCAGCTATTTAAACCTGCTTTGTGTACAGGACAGTGCCAGAGTATTAGGCTCCAAACCTTTACTCCAGTGTTCCTGTGCATATTGTGGCCGATTCCTGTATATTTTGACCCAGACTGTTCCTGACTTCTCTTCTGCATGCCGTTTGGTATTGTTTATTCCCGATTGTTGCTGACCCAGCTTGTTCCGACACTCGTTCCGTTTGCTGATTTAACACCTTGCAGCCTGCTTGTGTACCAGTCACAGCTACGATGACCAGACCCTTCTTGCTGTTGATACCAGCTTGTTACACCTGGAGGCAGCACAGAGGGCCATGACCTGTGAACCCACTAGCAGCAAAGCCCAAACCTCTTTGCAGGGGTCCCTGGCGAAAACTGTGAGTTTGTTAGACTCCGCACCTCTGTTATTAACAGCGCTAATTCAGGTTGACGAAAAAGAATCCACTGTATTTTTCTAGAATTGTGACCGTATACTTCTCAACATGGGATTGGGACAAAATAGGCACCGGACAGATTTGAAAAATCCCCACCCAGAATGGCTCACATCCTTCCAAGAGACGCCCTCGGGACGAAACTCTGAACGATTTTCTAAGCCCATCCCTTTTACGGCCCTGGAATTCTGATGGATGGGAGGTATGCTAAAGTGTTAATAAGCTGAACTTTAAGTTTTACTCTTTCGCCATGCACATTTTCAGGCAGTTCCAAGGACCAAGAGGTTCACCTGAGAGGAGAAGATTAAGTCTATGCTTTATGTTACTCATAAACCTTATAGTCTCACTTGCATCAAACAGGAAAAAGCCAATTGCTAATTGACAGATATGGTTTTAGTGCAGTGTTGCACCATGTGCAACATTAATAAATAACATTTTTTTTATTAATTGACTGGTGGAATCTATTAACTTGTGTATGACAAATCCACAAAAACCAAAACAAAACAAATGTAATAACTGCTGCATAATGGTGTCTTCTAATGAAAGCAAAGTTTATTCCAATCCAAGTCACTTATTTGTGTTAAAGCAGAACTGTTTTCATTGTTGAACGAGACATTAACCAGCAATAATAAAATAATTTATAACATTTTTTCAAATTTGTACCAGGCCATAAAGACACCAGCCAAGAACAATACAATATAATCCTTTGTCAACTGAATGTTTCTCTCTTGATCCATCAAATGAGGTCTGACAGCCTCGGTCATCCCGAATAAATTCTGTGGCACTGACTGTCTTATGCAAATCATTGCAATCCTTTCTGATAAACAACAGCAGCAGTATACTATTCTTTATCAATTCTATCTGTACCTGCATGCAGTGCCGTAACTAGACATTTTAGTGCCCTGGGCGAGACAGGGCACCGGCGCCCCCCATCTATGTGGGAGTGGCATTTGACAAGTGGGTGTGGCCAACCTAATGTGTGGGTGTGGCTAGCACTTTACTAAAAGAATTCTGTTACACATATTTGCAAATGCAAATATACACACATACATATATATATACATACATACAGTGGTGGGATTGAAATAAATTAACAACTGGCTCTCTGCCCTAATGACCATTTAAAGTATGCAGAAAATATATAGCGAACGGTATTCTAATATCTAATGCACTTAATACTCTAATAAAAAAGTGTCTGTCTGTTAGGGAATTTAGACTGTAAGCCCCAATGGGGCAGGGAGCATTACTATAGGATAACAAACAAAACCCAACAACAAAAACACTTTTTTAGAGCTTATGTTCAAGGGCCCCTATAAAGGATATAATTAAGAATTATATTAAAAACAGGCTGAAGTGGCTCAAAGTCCCAATAAACACCAGTTCGTTTTGAAGGTCACCAATGTCCGGTGAAAAATCTCAAACAAAAAAATAACACACAAAACAGCAATTGCATGTGCATATGGGGTGCAAGTTTGTAGAGAGAGAGAGAGAGACAGAGGCAGCGAGAGAGAAAGAGTGATAGAGACAGAGAGACAGAGACAGAGAGACAGAGACAGAGGCAGCAAGAGAGAGGGAGAGAGACAGAGGCAGCGAGAGAGAGACAGAGGCAGCGAGAGAGAGAGAGAGACAGAGGCAGCGAGAGAGAGACAGAGGCAGAGGCAGCGAGAGAGAGACAGAGGCAGCGAGAGAGAGACAGAGGCAGCGAGAGAGAGACAGAGGCAGCGAGAGAGAGACAGAGGCAGCGAGAGAGAGACAGAGGCAGCGAGAGAGAGACAGAGGCAGCGAGAGAGAGACAGAGGCAGCGAGAGAGAGACAGAGGCAGCGAGAGAGAGACAGAGGCAGCGAGAGAGAGAGAGAATAGAGATACTACACAGTTGTAAACAAAAGCTGAAAGAGAAATAGGGAAATGTGAATGAAAATATAGAAGGTAAAGAGAATACAATTATTGGCAGATTACAGAGACCACAATAGTGAAACAAACTCACCACTTACAAACATGTCAATAGTTATGATAAAGTGAGACCTGATTTGCAGTAATTCATTGTCCATGTAGTCTGTGATCACCAGAACAGCAGCCATTTGTATAACTACAGCTACACATTATTCACCTGCCTGACGTCCAAACTGACAGACATACAAAACACAGAACGTTATCCAACCACTAATCATATAATTACATTTAGTTCTACAAATACTGAAAGGTGACAATAACATATAGTAAACCTCACTCCTGGGAATGTCAGAGGAGAGGAGAGTGCACACACGACGCAGCGGAGCCTTTCAGTCAATACAGAATGTGCCTGTGACTTCCGCAGTGGAACGCATGTGCGTTCCACAGACAGGAAGTTCGGTATTTGCGTTCCAAATGCCGAACTTCCTGTCTGTGGAACGCACATGCGTTCCACTGCGGAAGTCAAAGACTGTACATATAGAGCTTGGTAGCGGGCGGCTGCTGCGCCCCTTTGGGCTTGCGCCCTGGGCGACGGCACCGCCCGCACCACCCTAGTTACGGCTCTGCCTGCATGTTCCCTGATGCTGAGCAACTTGATTGCCAACAGTAAGTGCATACCTTTTCAAAAGACAGAAAAAATACAGCTAAACAAAATTTGCTTTTTATTCAGAACATATTGCTCCTTCCAGTATTCTTTATTCTAGAAACCCCTACACTCAAATCAGGACAGTTTTGTGGTTTTGAAGGAGGTAACCGCTTGTAGGAACCTCCTTCTCTTGCCTACATGAAAAAAAAAAAAAAAAAAAATACTATACTACTTAGACTGCAGTCTAAGTAGCTACATGAAGAAACAGTCAGTATTTAACTTATGTGCAAAACAGAATACAAATTTGCACCCCTTGCATTGTAATATGGTTTTGTCCAGGAGACTGAAATAAGAAGTTTCTCAAGTTAAGATCCTTAATGAATCAGGCCCCTTGTGTTTGCTTTTCCTGTGTGTATTTATGTAGTGCAAAATAAAGTACAGGAGACAATTGGCATCACCTGTCAACAGGGATCCCCAATGAGATTTACTACACAGAAAAAGATGGTTCAAAGTTATGAACTGTGCAACAAAGCTGGGACAATATGACAAACATACATCAATCACAATGCAGAGGCAAACCATGCCTCACATCATGTAAACTTTGAAAGAAAAGAAGTGCAAGTGTTTTTAAGCTGCATCTACTTGTAAGTTCTATAGATATTACTAGAAATAGTGGCAAATACCATTAATCACCTTATAAAATAAATCTAATTATCTTAGCTATTTCATGAGTTCAAAATACAATACACCTTATAAAGGATGTTATAGAAAAAAACAACTACATGCAAAGTAATACATGTTTTGTAATGCTCTGCTTGTCCTATCTCTAAAGTGCTTGGTTCAAAGTCAAGTATAATACCACTGATTGTGATAGCATGGCTACTGAGGCAGCATTTTATTGCTTATATGGCTGTCAATGAAGAGTGTCCATCTTGAAGAAAGGTGTGGGATGTTATTGCAATATCCCACCAGCACCGAAATGCATCCAAACAAATATTTTATCTTTGATGCATAATGTCTGGAGAAGTTACAATTTAGTTGTTGGAGATATGTTAATAAGATGGATTAGATGACTAGGGCCTGTATGACCAAATACTACACGTTGCAGTAATCTGATCAGAGAGTATATTTATTGTGACCTAGGTAATCATATGTCTCTTTGTCTATGTTATATTTAGCTCCAAGACCACTTATTCTGCTCCTTAAATATATAAGGATCTCATTGATCAACATCATGTGCCTATCATTGGAATGCACATGACTGCATCACAGGTCCTATTACATATATATTTATTATTTTTCAGTTCACTAAAATTCACTGTAAATAGAACCATCATATTTTGTAGATTATTATTCCTGTGCTCATTCTTATTTTACAATACAAAAACTACAGTCTGACTTCAAATAAACATTGGGTTGTTTCAGACCAGACACTGACATTAAATATATGCATTTTATTAGCATTTTTAAATACTGGTAAAATGCATACAAATGGGTATGACACTAGCAACCACTGTTTACTGTTACTAGGACCAGTGTTAATTAGTGTTTGCTTTAGGTAGTGTTCCTGTTTTTGGAAAACATCTTGTTCGATCCACGTTTGGATAGAACCTAGCACAATATAGCCAACAATGACCAGCATATGAAAACACATATTGTATAGCTAGCGCGCTGCCGCAACTGTGGCGGAAAAATAATTAATTGGCTTAAAAATTAAAGCAAAAACGAGCAACATTTTCAGCACCATAATTGAATGTAATGCCTGCATAAACACAGCGTGCGAGTTAACTATGGAACCTCGCAACTAACTGAATCAGCCCTTATTTTGAGTGAGAAGAAATAATCCCATTTGCTGCACAGTCCCTTGATTCATCATCATCATCATCATCATCAACATGAGTTTATATAGCGGCAGCAAATTCCGTAGCGCTTTACAATTGGGAACAAACATTAATAAAACATACTGGGTAATACATACAGACAGAGAGGTAAGAGAACCCTGCTCGCAAGCTTACAATCTATGGGATTGGAGCCATCATCATTATCAGCTATTTAAATAGTCCCACCAATTTTGCACCGCTGTACAGAGAATACGCTCACATGAGTCCCTACCCCATTGAAGCTTACAGTCTAACTTCCCTATCACACAACCACACACAGACCGAGAGAGACTAAGGTCAATTCAATAGCAGCCAATTAACATACTAGTATGTTTTTGAAGTGTGCAGAAAAACTGAAGGACCCAGAGGAAAGTCAGGAAACCCATGCAAACATGGGAAGAGCATATAAACTCCACATGGTCAGGAATCGAACTCATGACCCCAGTGCTGAGAGGCAGAAATGCAACTACTAAGCCACTGTGCTGCTATCCGTTACACCAGTCACATGTGTGTTGTAACACAAATGTTATTACATATCGCCCTCCTTAGTCACGTGTTTCAGGATGATACTCTTCATCAGATATGCAGGACACATAGGGTCTGATGGTTAGTTGGATGCATGTTGGGTGTAATTCACGCTAAAAAAGCTGCCCAAAAAATAGTGTATTTCCTCCCACATGCCGAGTCGTTGGCATCTCAAGAGACATAAGGCTCTGCACCTGTAGCATATGCGTCACCACATACCCACATATGCATACATACAACCAGGTCATAAGCACAAGAAAAGTATTAACATTTGTTTTGTTAGCAAAGCACATTCACTAGGTGTCAGATAATACAACAGGTACAATATTCCTTCTCTCGTCCATAGAAAGTATATACTATAATATATGTACAGCCAATGTAGAAGGCATTAAATCCGCTTCAGAGGTTAATTCACAAATCAATTGATAAGAAGCAGCTAGCTAGTGCAGGGGGCAGTCATCACTAGTGTGTATTTGCACCAGCCCTTTAGTAGTTGCAAAAGATTTGGCTTCTGACAGAGACACATATGCATCTGTGCGCTAGTCTGCCTCAGCCACATGAGCATGAACACACCTTACTGTACTCGGCCTATGTTAGACCGCCCCTTCTATCCACCATTCCGACTCTCCAGATGTAGTTAGGGGGAAGTGTCAGATGCCTGCAACTCTGCAAGCACACAGGTATGTGCGCTCTCCTGTTCCACCATGGAACTTAATTTGCATAACATTGTGGTCATCTCTAATCTTTGTGCGTTTAACTATGTACATAAATCCAGTCTGCCATTTTGTGTATAAATGATGTGTGTTATACATGTAGTGTATATATGTCTCTATAAGGGTAACAAATAAATCTAAATATATATATATATATATATATATATATATATATATATATATATATATATATATATATATATAAAATTTTTACAGGTAAGGAGGACACAAGACTGCTAAACTTGGGTGTCTCAGTGCCTTCCTACGGTGACTTATTGGCCGCAGAACTCTTGCTGTCTCAACACTTGTTAGATCCCAACCTCCCCATGATTACAGTACCAATCAGTAATCAGGAGAGGGCCATCAGAGTGCCAGTATAAGAATTAGACGCACAATGCACCCAAAAGTGGAGCACTTGTCCGGTACAGAAATATTAGAATGTCATAATTGAGGTGGATCATACTGGATTAAAAAACTGACAGTGGCAAATGTTGCAAATAGAAAGCAGGATGAAGGACAGTAGATAAAGAGCAACCAAAGAGGAATATTTTAAAAGAGTAATGGAAGTTAGACCTTTAATTTGAAAACTCTAATTTTTAACAATGTACTTTAAATATTTATTAAATTATGGCTTCAACATTTACACAGACTCTTAAAAAGAAGTAAACCCTGGATTGGGATTCATGGTGCCAACACAGGCTTGTTTTCAGGAAAATAATCAACATCTATAAATACATAAGAAGTGGGAAGTATACAGAATGTGCAAATATTTAGCTGTAGCACTATAAAATGTTACATTTTGCTTGTACAACTCACGACTTCCAATCATCAAGCAAATCCATGGCCTCTAAATAAATACTACATGGAATTCTACTTTTTTTACATTGTTCTTTTGGAATATATTTAATCAATTGCTTTAAACCTTATACGAAGTACAATCATATAAATTAATGTTCTGCAAAAAATGTTGCAATCAGAATACACAGAAAAAGTAACCTCTGTATGTATATGCAGTTTGAAAGAATTTTGCACTGCTTCTATGAATGTCACACTCTCGCTGTTGTTGCTTCTTTACCCACTGCAGAAATGCAAATATTTGTATAAAATTGTAGGTATGCTAAGCTTCTGCACTCTGCTTACTTAAAACAGTAGAGGTACCCATAGGGCAAGATTTATTGACATTCCTGCCAAGCCTATTATTATTGTCACACTTGAAGTTTCCAGAATGGGAATATCTGGAGTGGACCTGTGCCTATACCTTCTTCTGTGTGCTGACCAATGAACACTCAGTGGGTTGCTCAGGTTAGGTAATGATGGTTGGGGGGATAGGTTGCACCATGACAGTGGTCTGGGTCGGAGGACTTAGTGGAAACCAGGGTGGAGGAAAGAGAGTAGGCAGAGCTCTTGTGACAGTGCAGAATTCCTGCATGGTGCCATAATAGTCCAGTCCTGAGGCTTCGAAACACAGGTGTGAGAGAATGAAGGAGAAGACATATATATTGCAGACAGGAATCCCATGATATCTCTCTATATGTTGGACTCCATTCTGACCATGACCTTCCGAGTAAGGTAACCTGCTCATTGTGACCCAGAAACTCTGCAGTGACAAGATCCCCAGTGACTTCATGCAATATTCCAGAGTAAAACCATAAACCATGCCTGAACGTGTGTAAACCATACATGCATTGTCACACTTTTTTTTTCACTTGGCTCCTATATTTTCTCAAGTCTCCGCATATATACCAAAACATATCTTGATGTTTGTGGCCCTTCGGTCCTGTCTCATTTGAGGACCGCCGCCCACAAGTACAGAACCTTTGGGAACCTATGCTATAAGTGTTCCCCATTGAAACATCTACATTTAGTGCGCATGACTAGTTATAAAAGAATGCCGGACATATCAATCTCAGGAACGGGCATTGTGGCATACACTTTACATATCTTTATGATATATGCAATATTTTAACAAGTTGATGGAAATACATAAATTAACTATGTGCATTTAATACAGCTAGCCTTTACTGTAGTGTTTTGTAATGATTTACATTATTTACTCTGATTGTACAGTAAGCTCAGTGGACAAATCATCTGGATGAAAGACGACAATTATATCATATATGTAAAGTGAGAATGCTACTATTTTGTTCAGGAAGAGGAGATCTACCAATCATAATACATAAAACATGCAAAAAGACCACAGCGCTTAAAATACACACAGACAATTAATGGTCATTGTACATTACGAAATGTGTATGCATTTCATTCAAACGTCCTGACAAAAAGTCAATTCGATGAAACTGGACTAAACTTTGTTAGCAACCGGTTTTATTAAGTTTTGAATGGGTGTGTATGTTTAAAGCCACATAAATATCAGGTTCACTGTTCCTTTAATGCTTGTAGAACATTGCAAATTTTGTTAGGTTAATGGGACTCTAAGCCTTACATTAGTGAAGTCATGTGTCTCATTCATCAAAAAAAAAAAAAAAAGTAAAGTATATATTACAACACACACAAAAAGAATTCAGTCCTTTTTATAGTGAATTACAAAAGGCAGAAAGTGCAGCTGTGTCCTGTTATCTGTAGTCTGCCGACTCTTTAATCTATTCTTCAATATAAAACCCATAATTCTTTATATTTCACCAGTGCTGTGCCCAGAGCAGCAATTATACTCCTGTCATTTGCCACACAATGTGACAATCTGATGCTCAGAAAATACACGCCACACCCTATACTTTTTCTTTAAGCTTAGCCAAAAGTGATCCCATTGTGCACTTAAACAGGCAGCTTAAAGAAAGAAGAGTTGAATAAACAGGGCATAGAATGTTCAGGAAATCCTGTTGTATGTTGAGTAGATAAGCACCACGCTACATGTAGGTGCCCTGCATTGTCTGGAATTAAGTTATAGGAAACACAAGAAAAATTGACCCATTCAGGAAACATGTGTTTCCTAACCTGTGTTTTAATTTCCTGCTCTTTCTCTACTCCAAGACAAATTAGATGCCTAAAACAGGCATATGGTTATGTCACACAGTATATATGCCATTTTTCTTTCACTCTTAATACTTAAACTTTAGCAGTACTCATCTGAAAACAGTCAGCAAAAGAAACATAGCAAACAGCACAACAACCTGTGTAAAGAACAGAAAAGTTGCATCCTGCAGAAACATTAAAATGTTTAGCGCTTGATAACTTAACCATAAACCTTTACCTTAACACTTATGCAATGTACTAATAGACACCACACCAACTTGTTGGCAAATTAACTTTGTTTATTAAATTAACCTTGCACTGATATGTGGAGGGAGAACACTGTACTCATCCTTGGCTAGTGATCAAAACTAATCAGGATGTCCCATCATGAGTCACCCATCCTACGAACATCCATATTTATTCACCATTTTACCCAAGCATATTATTGTAGTGTATCCTTAAACTAGGTTAATTATTCCCAGGCATTCTGGAACCCGAACCCTTCTGGGCTAATCATAATGCACCGCAAGCGAGACTTAAGGGGCTGCACTTGTCTAGATTCTATGCCGACTCTTTAACGTGAACAGGTTCCAAACACCTCACTACCATCATTGTGCGCTTTACCAACCTCAATTATCGTGTGTACGGTGTTCTCTTGCCAAACCAAAAAGCTGCACCAGCCTCAGGACTCCAGTCCTGGCAACGATCCCACGTAACAATCGGTTCCGCATCCCTCAGAGAGGCTAGGCCAGCATACCTCTACCACATCACGGCCCGCGCACCATGTGGCCCACCATACCTCCGGGGCACACCCACACCATACCTGACCTGCACACTATACCTCCGGGGCTATACCAGCACACCCATACCATACTTGGCCCACGCACCAAATGGCACACCATAACTCCGGGGATAGACCAGCACAGCTGTACCAGTTACCACAACTTGTGCATCTCCAATCACACAGCCTCGGGTCAGTACCATACCCCGGGCAACGAGAACACCGGATCCAGCAGTCAGGAATTGGGGGGAGGGATACTTATCTGGATCCCAAGAGAACTGTACAACTACTCCATGTGCTTATATAATCTGTCCCCTTGATCTTGCCCCTTCTATGACCTGTACATAGACATCACCCCTCCTTGCTTTGTTAACCCTTAGTGAAGACAAATAGCTATGTACACAGGCCTCAGCTTTTAATGTCCCTTGGGTTTAATCCTTCCCTCAGTTCTACCACCTTTCAGACTCACAAACACTGCAAAGTGGACCAAGCTGCAATGCCTGCTGTATGGTAAGTGCAGCATTCATACTCTACAGTGAGCGAGTTTACCTAGAGATCCATTATTGAGCTAGCTGTATCCACCATACAGTGGCAATTTTTTTTTAATAATAAAATATCTGTTGGGCCTGCCTCCAGCTACTGGCATGGTTTGTCAGGAAAGTCTGTCTGATCAAGATCTGAAATTATTATTTAATAAAATGGTAAATCTGGGGGTAAATGTATCAAGCTAAGTTTTCCAGCAGGTTTGAAAAGTGGAGATGTTGCCTACAGCAACCAATCAGATTATAGCTATCATATTGTAGAATGTACTAAATAAATTTCACAACCAGCAAAGGAAGGGGTTCTTTACAGTAAGGGCAGTCAAGATATGGAATTCATTGCCAGGGAAGGTTGTGATGACAGATTCAATAGATATGTTTAAGAAAGGGTTAGACAAATTTTTAGCGGAAAGGTGTATCCAGGGATATGACCGTTAATTTAAAATGAAGGATAGTAGTGGATATAGGGTAAAAATAGGACTGCAATATTGAGTCTGGGGGGATTTTCACAATTGAAACAGATTGGCGGTTGCTTACTCTGGATTAATTTCAAATATAAGTGCAGGATCGCAGGAGATCCAAAATAGGTTGAACTTGATGGACTGGTGTCTTTTTTCAACCTCATCAACTATGTTACTATGTTAAATGATAGCTAGAATCTGATTGGTTTTTCAAACCCGCTGGAAAACGCTCAGCTTGATACATTTACCCTTTGGTGTCTTATTGACCAGAACAAATTAAATGGCGGTACATGGGAAATTGGCTCAAAATGTATCTGGGGAGGACCACTATATAAAACAGAGATGTGCATGTGAACATTCTTAAATATAGTTATGAGTCACCTCCGTTCCTTCTCTACCTTGCCACACAAGTATGAGCCTTCTTTAGGCCATCGCATGGTGCCAAACTGCTATTTGCAGGCTAACAGAATCAGAGTCCAATTTGCTCTCATCTAACTGGCTACATTGAATGGGATCTAGCCTATAAGCACTCGGGCCTGTCAGCTACGTCTCTTCAAACGTCACACAGACCTGTTAGTCCATTATTTGTATGGAACGGGCAGAGCAATAGAGGTCATATTCAGACTGCATTTACCAGCATGTCAGATAATAATTTGATCTGATTATTACTGAGCGTGGGGGTTGTTTTGTGACTACACATGTTGCGATAATGGCGTAATTGCCCAATATCACTGAAGATATCACAGTAAGTGGTCTGAACTAGTTGCTGCTTGTTTCACTTGCTCAAATGAATTTCCTTTAATGATCCCACTTGAACCAATGTACCAGATGCATATTTGATTTCAATATATGTTAAAGCTTGTCTGCTAGTATTTTCACTTTTTTTTTTTTTTTTTTAAATTTGCTGCAAAACAACAGCTATTAAAAATAGTAAACTGTGTGTTATAAATAAACATCTGACCGTATCATTCATTTTGGTTTCCAACAGTGAAATGCCAAAATCCCACTGCTCATTAATAAGTTGTGTCAAGGCAGACTGCCTCTAGGGAATAACGATTAAAACAGTAATTTGTCAGTTACTCAGCTTTAATAAGTTATTTAACTCAAAACAGAAAGTTTATCAGTCATATGATCATCATTCTCTATTAATAAAATATTTCACAAACTGAACAGGCCAAACGTCAACATGTCACTAGTATAAAAAGGCATAAAGTATAATTAAATTGGATTGGAATGTAAACAAGTTTACTTCCTCACCTTCAAAAGAAACAAGAAATACTTTTGTTGCACAACAAGTTACAAAAATCCCCCACTCTGTCAACTTGTAATTATATTCAGTTCCTGTATTTTATCATTTCCACACACACTGGAAAATAGACACTTGGAAATCTACTGTTTGCAAGTTATTGAGGTTCATTATTTGTTTAACAATTTATTTGTAGAGTGCCTACATATAATGCAGCACTTTACAGAGTATGGGGTCTATTTACTAATAGTGGTCATTGAATTGAGATAGGCAACATTATGCCGCGATACATAATGTTGTATCGCAGATATTTACCAACACTTCGATAGAAGATGGGGCTTTGCATTGCTCCTTAGACAGAAAACCGATGGTTCTATACGATGGTTATTTGTTCCTGTAGATCTTCTGCGCATGCGCCGGTAAAACATCCGGTATGTGCAATTCATGTATGCAAAAGGCTCCGAGGCTAGATGCCGGGTGCCTAACACCATCCTGAAATAGCGTTAACATTTAGTTGCGAAAAGCCCATATTAATAAATTGGGTCTGCGATTAGCATAGTTAAATGGGTTATGGGGGGAGAAATCTGATTCTCCTGTGTTGATCCCTTTGTAAATAAGGAGATGAGATGCAATGGACATTTTTCTGAGAAAACAGCTGTTTTTTCCCTGTTTGTATGACTCATCACATCTTTGTAAATAGACCCTCATATTTTAATCATTCAAATCAATCCCTGCCCAATGGAGCGTACAAATTATATTCCCTAACACACAGGGACACACAAACTAGAGCCAAAAGCCAATTATATTACCAACTATTCTACTAGTATGTCAGAGGTACAAATTAAGTAGCAATAACGGGCAAAATATGTCCTATACGTAGAAGACAGCACACAAATGTTGCCCCTGAGTGTCGGAATTTATCTTCTGACCTGATGAAAATTCCATATGATCAGATATTGGGCCACACTCAGCAATTTCGGAGAAACAAATTTAGTCTAAAAAGAAAAAGAAAAAAAAATGTCCCAAAAAAATTGCCATACGTGTGATCTCATGCTAGACAAAAGTATACTTGCTCTAAAATAAAATATAAAATTTAAGTATTCATGGAATGCATTAAATTAGATGTAATATTTATTGAAAGTTGTCAGAGCAAAACACAAGATTTGATTTTTTTCACTCTCTTCAACTCAAAGTCATCATTACTATATCACAGTCAGAATATGTACATATAAAACTAACTTAAATGGACTAAAATATAATTGGTTCTCTTAATTATTTGAAGATATAAGTTCAGGTTACATAATATCCCAATACCATTTCAATTTTACTGTAAAGCAATTATGTCAATGTACTGACTGATTACTAAGAGAGGATCAACAACTACTGAAAAAACTACAAATGAAGACAGCAGCCATGTGACTTCTCAGCATCAGCACTAGAAATGCCCCATGGTGAATAAGTAAACATACCAGCAGTACCAAATGTTGGTGCGTGAACAAGATCTCGTTAGCACATGTCCACACTTCCCTGCTAGAAGTCACATCCTCTTTTTTTCTCTGGCAATGCTGATTACTGTTGTCTACACTGATGAGATGTCTCACAGTGGCCCTGCTTCCAGATTCTATCCTATACAGTAGACTGGTTAACATGTCGTATATAAAAGAGATAAACGTATAAATTACAAGTTATTTATCCAATGTCTCACTTGTTTTCACGAGTTTGTCAGCGCTCATTATGGAATGTTAAAATTTAGTAGGTACGTTGTTACTCCACTAATTAAATGTTACAAGAATACACTTCTCTTCACTCACAACTTTCTACCCTATGAGGGTTTCACAGCCAGTTCATTAAATTTCCCTAACAGGCCAAGTTGTAAGGATTTCCCTGTGCAAGAACATGGCATACTTTTGAAATCCAGCCGGATAGGTGTACAATGGATATGTGCTAACAATGCAGTTCACTAGAAACACATTGCTTTTGGGGTTGCCCCCCTTTTGGTTGTCACTTGAATAATCCAATTTTATGGTCCCATCTGCTTCTCAGCTCATTGTTTAGGTTTCAGTGTAGCTAAGATATGAAGCTTGTAGCAGGTGCAGAATCAGCCCATAACGCTACAAGATAAACACACTTATCTCCTATAAGCTCTAGTCTCTGCCAGCCACAAAGCATCTTCACTTGGAAATGCACGACTCACATGGTTTTGTGTGGTAGCTGCTCACTACCAAATAAATTAATATTAATGTTTGCTACATGGTCTACATTTGGATTTGTCTTAATGTATTCAGGACACTTCTGATGCAAATGTACCTATTCCTGGCAACAGAGATTACACTGGGCTCAGAATTTGTATTATTATTATTTATACGGCATCACAAAGTTCTGCAGTGCTGAAGGAGGACCAGAGAAACAACGGGCAAAATACAAGATGTTCAGGAAGCATAAATGCAAAAATGGTACAAAGTTAAGCATAAAATCAGTCTCGCTGCGATAACAATGGATTGAAGTGGGGAGAGACGGGTGAACTAACAGGAGTTAAGGGGGAGATAATAATAAGTGTATGAGGTAGCATCAGGTGTGAAAAAGGTTCTTATCCTGGTTATGTCTTATGGTTATGTCTTGAAGGCAGAAGCGACATTCTTTTAACACACTGGTAAGAAGGAATTCCAAAAACAAGTATAAAACGGCCTTCAGATTTAGACATTGCACAACGTAGTCTGCTTTATTTATGCAGGACACGCAGGAGATTTGTCCTTCCATTCTGTGTCCATTAGCCCTAAACAAAACATTGCTAACTACAGAAAAAAATTAAAATCAATGCCATCTGAAAATAACTGGAAAAAGCTGGCCATGGTAAACAGACTTGTCATACGGAACAGAAAAGCAAAACACTGACTCATCTTTATTATGGGTAGGAGAATGTAGGTATTGGGAATATATGTGTAGTATTTAGTCAGCGGAAGAATCAACACCGTACGCGACAATGATTATAAATACGAGCAGCACAGTGGCCTAGTGGTTAGCACTTCTGCCTCAAAGCACTGGGGTCATGAGTTCGATTCCCGACCATGGCCTTATCTGTGTGGAGTTTGTATGTTCTCTCTGTGTTTGCGTGGGTTTCCTCCGGGTGCTCCGGTTTCCTCCCACACTCCAAAAACATACTGGTAGGTTAATTGGCTGTAATCAAAATTGACACTAGTGTGTGTGTGTGTGTGTGTGTGTGTGTAGGGAATTTAGACTGTAAGCTCCAATGGGGCAGGGCCTGATGTGAATGGGTTCTCTGTACAGCGCTGTGGAATTAGTGGCTCTATATAAATAAATGATGATGATGATGCCTTGCAATCTTCTGAAATTATATAATGTAATTATAGTGTGTAGAATACAGATGAATGATCCTCTTGTGGCCATAAAAATTGTCCCTTCACAAGCAATCTTCATGTACACGGAGGTCATAAAAGGTTGGCAACTATCCCCCCCCCCCTCTAATTGGTGTTTAATAGAAGAAAGTCTATATTATAATTATTGAAGCCAGACATCAGCAGGTTTTGAAGTAGTGGAGACAGGGACACATAGGTCTTGTGGGTATATTTACACATTATGCAGCCCCTCTACTTCAATTATATGGAGTGAATCATAGTAGCTATTCTGGCCTAACACACAGTGACAGGAGAACAGATATAATAAATTGGCCTGATATTGAAAAAAATGTGCCCCCAAAATAATGCGTCCAATTTGGCCACCCATGCATGTAGCAAAACTCATTAAAAGGCATCACATACTAACACCATGGGGTCAAACATACCAGGAGGCCCCCAACGATGGTTACCCGCATGTGAATGCATTTACAGGCTGGGGACTTTGATAAATAGGGGCTTATCTCCCTATGATGGGATTGTAACAGGAAAAATGTGAGAAAACTCCGTTAGAAAAACTAATTTAATAAATGCAAGCAAAAAAAATACTAGTTATGACAGAGATATATATTGGAGTCCTATACTGACATCACAAACGGCGTTCGGTATAAAACAAAAATCTCTTACACCCAACCCATGAATTTATGTGCCCAGGAATTATTCTTCATTATTATCTTTTAGTCTGTTTTATTTGTGATTTGGAGGAGAGTGTGGAGAGCGCACGTTTTAATTTTTGTCATTAGGAGACACAAAGCTTGTCTTAAATGTACCAGCGCCTCACCATAACATGTCCTTTGTAACCATTACTAAAGCCACAAGAACAAGAGATTTTATAAGTTTTTTTCTATTAAAATATCTGTAATGTCATAATAGAAACATATGTAAAATGTATGTCAATTTATGTGCCAATATAGCACATAAACATTGTCCTGTAGTTTATTAAAACAAAATACTTCAATAAGTCACTCAAATAGCATGGTCAAGGACAGTTTTCACATATAAGGATACCAGCTGCTATATGATCCACGTGCTAAAAGAATACAATAACATGACAAAGTAATAGTGCCGAAGGAACTACAAACAGCGAATCATATCCAAAGGTAGATTAAAGAAGTAGAACAACTTGCTGATTGTGAGCACTTCCCCATACATAGGGCATCTGTCTGCCCTATTGTTCCTTCAGCGCCTTTACTAGGTTAGCTTCCTGTGTAACGTCTCACAGTTAAGCAATAGAAAGTTTGTCCTAGAAACTTGTAGTAGATAAAAGCAGTACCAACATAGGGTAACTAGATGTATCCATCTCATTATAGTCATAGCTGCAAACCTACTTTATTGCCTGTAGCTATTCCAATACAATCATTTGTTTATAGTCTCACTAAGTATTCACAGTATGTAGGTGTCATAACCTCATTTGTTTATTGGAATTCTGTATACAGTTTGCCATCATTTCAACAAAGAGAGAAAGTTCTCTTTTACGTTTATGTATTATCCATACATATGCTGATGATTATTCTCATAAATGTGTGTAATGGGTATAAACTGACAGAGTATTACTAATCTACGTATCCAACCTTAAAGACACCTTGTTAGGTCCATGGTTTAAATAGCTATTGTACACCTTATTTAAAGAATGTAAATCTACCAAAAAAAAACAAAAAAAACTGTACTAGTCATTAGCAACCAGTC
The DNA here is from genome assembly GCF_038048845.1 of Mixophyes fleayi. Lineage (NCBI taxonomy): Eukaryota > Metazoa > Chordata > Amphibia > Anura > Limnodynastidae > Mixophyes > Mixophyes fleayi. The sequence continues at coordinate 94,200,124 of NC_134406.1, forward strand.
ATATTAATGTCAGTGCTGGGTACAGATAGAGCACATCTGTTTTGGGCATGTGACACGATCAAGCACCTGATGACAGCACTAAACCAGTCGCACTAAACCAGCCCCAATGCCACAGAATTATAATGGGTAAGAGGTGTTATTAAGGCATTATTCTGCACGATTTAGGGTAGCTGGTGCACACTTTTTGTCTAACAGAAACGTTCTCCATTTGCACATAAAACTCACGTAGTGCTCAGAACTCACATCATTTCTCACCTACTAAATACACTACATTAATACAAGATCAAGTGGTCCTCTTGATGCACTGATGCAGATGTGCCTCCAACTCAATGGGATCTTTCAGGGAAGACATAAGGATTTATACAAGAGGTCACAGCTAGGCAGGGGAACAGAGGTTTGCAAGTAATTGTTACATCAGCAATAAGGCACGCTAATTAAAAAGATCACAGAAATAAATAATGCTCAATTTTTAAGAAGAAAGGGGAAGGGATAGACGCCTAATAATGTAGTACGGTTACAAACACAATTTTTTTGCCTCCAAGTAATATTCCTATATGCGCACCAAATATATATAGGAGCATGCTCACATCTGCAGATCTATTGTGCAGGTCCAATCTAGTGTGCTTCTTAGACGTATGGAGTCATCTCATGAATCAGAAAAAACAAGAAGAAAATCGCATATAGTGTAATATTATAATATGATATAACCAATGTGGATCCCACCACCACACTGCACACTCCACTTATGATTAAGCGTACCAGAAGTGTAAAAAGTCAGGCTTATCTGTGTCTATTATTGCTTGTTCTTCATTAGTGTCCTTCTGTCTCCATGTGCACCACACCACTGCCTCTGTCTTTCATCACAGAGCAAGTACTGCCAAACATGGATCTATACCTAATGTTCAATTTTCCTTTGGTTGAACTTATTTCACAGATATATTATTAGATTAGCTCTATACGGATATTAGTCAGATGCTATATAGATGATAACCGTTTGCTTACCAAATACAAACATTTATATTTAACTAACTATAACAATATTTGCAAGTTAGAAACACCAGTACATTTTCTACAGCACGTGTACTTAACAACTTCCAGACTCTGCCACATACACACTGAACTCCTTCAATCACTTTCAATCTTGCCTCCATTTAACCAGCTATAATTAGTCAATATTACATTTTCATAAGCAGGAATATCAAGCACTTTGTGATAAAGCACATACGGATATAAAATTATGTCTGACAAACAGTCACTGTACACAGTGGGACGCTAAAGAATTTGACAAACATTCTATTTAGCTAAAGCACACTGGGTCTTTAATCTACACACTAGCAATCTTGCCCTAGGTATTGATTTTAAACTCTTGTCCTGTATGTTTATGTAGATGTGTCTTTCCTACTGTCAGTGTATGCGGTAAGTAAGCAATTGTGTGTGTCTGTGTGCCTGTAAATATATATTTATGTATACACAAAGCACATGTATCATATCTAACAAATGCCCCTCTTTTCAGGAATAGTCCAAGAAATTTCTGTTCCTAGAAATTTTTGACCAATTATTCTGTAAAAGTCTCACTACCTATTCTCATTTCCTGTGCTTCATAGCTTTAAATGGTTTGACAAAGGGTATTTGATACAGAAATACTAATTAACATGTTCAGCAAGCATGTCATGATAGGCATTATAGTGCACCAGAGCTTACCTAGGAAGTACTGCATGGGAATAGTTTAGATGCACCTGCCCCAGCAGCAAAGTATTGTACATAGAAATTACACTGAAATGTGGACATATAAGGCGAATGCCTGTACACATGGACGGAGGTCTTTCTATGTAGGTGCAAGTGCCTATATATTCAGTTTACATGTGTGTGCATTACTGTGAATTCAAGCCCTCTCTTGCTGCTTCTTTTATGTTCACTAAGGCTCCCATTTGTCTGTTTTCTCAGAACAGTTTCAGCTTTGTTCCTTATTTTAGTTCTTTTTTTTGTTTTCTTTCGTTTGTTTTTTTACATTTAAATCTTAACATCACTTTTTCTGCCAACATGCAGACTCCTGATGCACCCAAAGTATAAATGGCTAAAGGCACATAGCCATTTAACTTGTTTGGGGACTAAACAAAAGAAAGTGATATATATTTTACTGCCTGAACATACTTTAGGTCGAGTGGGTGTCCAGATTTCTCTCTTAAAAATTATTGGAGTTATTGGGGGGGAATTCAATTAGACTGCGTTATTCTAGGAACAATGCAGCCCGCACAGTATTACCGTTACTACGGTAATTAACGCAGATTTTTTTATCGCGGCTCAATGGGCTGCGAGCAAAAATCAGCGTTAAAATTACCGTAGTAACGGTAATAGCGCGCAGGCCATCTTATTCTCCCAAATAACACGGCCAATTGAATCGGGCCCATTGTCTTCACTCATCTAGCCCTGTGGTATTAATCAGACTTTTAGTACTCAGGTACCTCTAAGGTAGGACAGCAACTGGGGATCAAACTATAAGTAAGAAAGTACGTAAATCAGGGCTTAAACAAGTGGTCTCTCCATTCAGAATAGGAAATCCAACTATGTTACTGGATCTCTGAATCCTTACTGTGCAGTCTTTTCATGACTTCCACTGAATTGTTCTTAGTCCTGCTGTAGCCAGTTCACAGAATTCCCCTACCCTGATTGTTTCCATGATCCGGGTGGATAAACGATCCAACAACTTCAAATTGGGTATATTGTATAAACAAAACTGTAATTAAACCACTGTACCTAAACATTTTTTGTATGGAAGAAAAACAAGTTAAAATAAAAAAAAAAAAAAAAAAAAAACACGTTACACCATAAACCATCTTTTTACCCTAAACACCTTTGAAAGCGGCTGCTTGAATTAGAAAGAAAACATTTGTTAATTGAATTGGAGAAAACAGTGCTTTTGGCACTATCATAAGTAATTCAATCAATTAGTGGAATATTCACTCATCTTTATTCAAGAACCAGATGTCATTTATCATTACTGAACCGCAATATGTCCAGGCAGTTGTGGCGTTTTTGACTAGTGTCACACAGCGCTCCAAAATAATATTGACTGTGTAGAGCTGGAATATGTGATCCACACAGATTATAATTGGATAATGCTAATGCTATATTTCCCTGGCTACCAATGCTGCCATTTTGTAGCTGTCTGTGGAATTACCCTTAGTTTTCATTGTTAGAGTGCCAATTAGATTTACACACTAATCCAACACAAGAAATGTATGACGGTCTACTGGCAGTACATTGCAATAGAGGGGTTAGGGTTAAACCCTCCATAACAATGATAAAACCCCGTCAGTATCACGGATTTACTCAACATAGCAATTTTAAATGCTAAGCGGTTACCTGGTAACGGTCGTGATGGACTGATCCCATGAAATGTCAATGTATTTTAAAACCTAGCTGTGCATTCATTAAGGAAAATGCATTTTTTGACATTTCATTCAAAATGAAGCATACGAGTTATTACTACTTGATCTATATTTAATGTTTCAAACAATGCTGTAAAAAAAAAAAATCTAAATGTCTGCAATTAGGAGGATAATTAACCTCTGTTCATTTAACTTGATTCAATCAGTCACACAAGACCCTCCAAGGGCAGCATTTATGATCATGTTGAGCTATTGCATTATTCCTCCCACTTCATACAGGTTTAAATGAATATACACTGTGCTAGTTAAACAGTGTCTCTCTAGCTGTTGCGGCGCCAGCGCGTCATGCTGGGATTTGTAGTTTAAACAGCAGAGAGCCACTATTTGCATGAACCAACTTTAACTAAATTGTTTAACAATATAAGTGACATTTTTACAAGATTGCATACAAGGTTTCAAATTCTTTCACTCGAAAAATCTTTTCCATAGGATATTTAAGCAAGATGTTGTGTTCTGCGTCACGTAATCTAAATTAAATGACAAATGTAGGCATACAATTTATATTTTAAATTCACTGTTTATCTATTTAAATGTGTTGAATTCAAACATCGTATATACAAGCACTAATGCTGTCATTTTAGAGAAAGGAATGTCCGCTTACTGTTCTCGCATCATTTTACAGACAGAAAATGACATTAAATCAGTGCTACAACTGTTTGGAATTTGAAGGCCAACCCCTTTCATTGTAATAAACATTAGTAGAAAAGCCACTATAATGCCAGCTTCAGCATGGTCAGTTGCTACTCAAAAATAAGTGAACTACAACTGAAGTATATATACGCAGAGTAATGATAAGTGGAAACTAAATGGGAATTTTTCTTTTATAAGTCAAGGATTTGAAAGAACATGATTATATTACATCTACTAAAGGTCTCAGAAACCATGAGACTCTTCTACACACAGAGTTCTTCTATTTTACATACCACAAACCAGACCAAGAACGTAAAAGGTAAATACAGATTTCACTGGTTCTTTACATGGGTTTTTAAAATTATTTTCCTCTTCAGAGAATCAGATTTTAAATATGCTTATATATTGGCAATGGAATGCAGATAGCAGTTACTCTTGGCTGCACTTTAGAACAGATCTGTTCCCTAAATCACACATAATCATCACCCCACAAATGTAAAACATAAAAATGTGTGAAGGCAGTGGGAGATTACATGGTGGTGCCAAGGTGTGAATACAATCTCATTTCAGCTGCTGGACCCACTGATTTTAACTATCATTATTCTTGCAATCTCTATTCCTCGCTTAGTGATCTCTGCTGCCCCCTTGGTGGCAACCTCTGCTGGGGATCATGGGGAATGTGTATCCTGGCAAAGCCTGGCACTAAAGAAAAGCAACAAACACGCAGGTACTCCAAGCTATCACATGAACATAATAGGAGTGACAGTGTAGCACGAAAGAAAAAGTCTTCTCTAGTACCAACAGAGTAAGGAGGCACAGTTAAGATAAATAGTGAAGGACAGCTATGATTGACAGCATCTGACTTATAAGATTTCTACAGGGACTGATTCATGATTTCAGCTTTCTACCTTACCAGAACCTCTAGCTGCACAGAAATGTCACTGGCCAATGCTGCTTTAATATTGGTGGCTGATAATGCTGCTACCTTTAAGTATCAAGTGTTCCAAACACATCTGTTTTATGTCATTGTATGTCAATTGTTTGTGCCATGAACCCCTTAATGTACAATGATGGGTGTAATAGATCAGTGCTTTATAAATAAAATAGTAATCAGAAAATTGCAGGAACAGTTGTTAACTAATAGATAAGTCCAGCTCCTAATCAATAATATTAGAGAGGTGGTAATTGGTGGTTGGCAATGTCTGTTGTATATTAAACATAGGAAAATATGGTTATCTCCTGGCTGGAACATAGTAGAATGAACCATTGTATTTTGTGTGTGACTTATACCCAGGGCCGGATTAAGGGAATGGAGGCCCCTGGGCTAAGGGGCCCTCCATTCCCCGCGAGGCCCCCAATGTGAGCCGTCCGCCGCCCCCCACCCCCAGCGAGGACCCCCCCAAGCACTTACCTGTCAGTGCAGTCCTCCGTCCCGGCGCGCTGTAAGCTCCTTACTGAGGAGATCTCGCGAGAGTTCATGAACTCTCGCGAGATATCCTCAGTAAGCAGACTACAGCGCGCCGGGACGGAGGACTGCACTGAAAGTACTCAGCAGCATCGATCGGGCCGGGGGCGCCCCCGCCCCCGACCGATCAATAATGCTGCTGAGGAGTTTGAAGGGCACCCTGGATGCCCGAGGCCCCTGGGCTATAGCCCAGTTAGACCTCGGGTTAATCCGGCCCTGCTTATACCCCATTCATACTGCACCAAAATCCCGGGTTTTTGCCGGGGCGAGCTCAAACGACCCGGGTCTTGGTGCAGTATGAAAAAACAAGTCAAAAATCCCGGGTCTAAAAACCCGAGTCTTCAACCCGGGATTTATCGAGGGGTAATTCCCGGGTCGGACCTGGGTTGCCTGCACTATGAATAGTGCAACCCGGGTTTTTCAACCCGGGTTGCACAGAAAACAAGCTGATTGGCCATGATGAAAAGTAATGTGGTAAACAATCACCACCCACTTTTGCATCATCTTTATGCGTCAAAAAACCAGTCACCTTTCAATGACATCACCATTTTTCAGCCAATGAAAACTGCTCTGGTGATGACTCCCACAAATTGCCAGGGCACAGACTTGTGCAGTATGAATGGGGTCAACCCGGGAAATTCCCGGGTCCGAGGTGTAGTATGAATGGTGTTTCTGAGCTGGGACGCTCCGAGCCCTGGCAAAAACCCGGCTTGAAAAACCCGGGATATTGCCGGGGCGGCAGTATGAAAGCGGTATAATTTATGCTCATCAACATCATAAAATTTGCAAACATATATATGTTAACATATGAACATTTGCAGAGATTGCTTCCGCACCTTCCCACGTTACATTATATTGTTGCTTCCATCATTTGATATGATAACATGTGCAATTCCCAAAACAGTAATTTAACGGCATAAGCATGAAATAGCAAACTTGTCAGTGCACTCTTGCCAAGATTTCCACATTGGGTCCTCCAATTTCATCAGTGGTCAAAAGGACAAGGATCTCAGCTGCGGGTCCCTACTATTTATGTATGGGGATAAGTACATGATTTGTAAAATAATTTAGAAATACTGAAAAAGTCTTAATGACCTAGTAGGACGGATTTTTTTTTTTCAATAGAAACTGCTATACTGTAGCAGGGTGTCAAAATACTTATTTTAATTGAAGTTGTTCAAATATATATAAAACTGTTAAAAGAACAACAGTTAATATTTGCCATGAAAGTGGAGCAGAGGGGAGAATGAGAAACAAAAATAAAAAGTGTACAACAGTACTCATAACCATTGCAGAATTTATCTTGACTGTATTGTTCGGGTATTTCTATGAATGCAATAAATATAACAAAAATGTTGCTTGTTTAACTTTAGATATCTTTTTGATCCTGTTGTGTTCTTCTCTAAATAGCAGATGTTGTTTTTGTTAACACTTGTAAGAGATGTACTTGTGTGTTACATCCATGAGGCACAGAGATACAAGGGTAAGGACAAGTCACATATTGATCAGAGTGCCTTGTAAGAATATGTCATACGTCACCTCCATATTCATTCTCTTAAAGGGATTGATAATGTGTTAATATAAAACTTTCCCAAGTTTCAAAGAATGTTTGGGTTTGCTGCTCTTTTTTGAAGAGGTGTCCCACAGTCAGGGTCGTCTTTCCCATTGGGCACACTGGGGATCTGCCCGGGGGTGCTTCAGGCAAGGGGGCCCCATAGGCAGGGCTGTGAAGAAGAAAAAAACAAAAAAAACAAAAAAAAAACGTACCTATTTGTGGTCATGTGGTGGCGAGCTGGCTCCCTCCCTTGTCCCCTCCTGCATGCTGCGCTCACACCGAGTGTCGGGCATGATGTCATAAAGCTAGACATTTTCAGTGAGGAGCAGCATGGAGGAGTCACAACGCAACTGAGAAGCAAACAAGGAAGAAAGAAAACAGAAAAGAAGAAAAAAAAAAAAGAAGAGAAGAAGTCGATAGAAAGGTAAGTAAAGGGGGACAGATAGAAGAGTAGTAGAGCACAGTATCTGAAACAGGGGCGGAGGGGGGGGGGGGCAGAAGCATGTTGAAGGGGGACAAACAAGCATAATGGAGGGCAGTGTGTGGGAAATAGGGGAGACATGAAGGGGGACAGAAGCAGCTGATGTGGATGTAAGAGGCATATGGAGAGATCTGATGGGCATGCAAGGGGCATTTAGCTAGGTTTAATGGCACCTGGAGTGGTGGTATGGGTATGTTGGTCATTTATGACTTTTTGAAGGTGACAATAAATATAAGTGGTTGTGTAGGTAGGGGCCCAAGTGCATTGCTTTGCCTGGGGGCCCCTAATGTTGTTAAGATGGCCCTGCCCACAGCAAGTCCATTCTCATGACAGAGAGGGAAGGCTGGATCTTCATGTGGAGAATGCATTTTTTGGCTGCTGCTGACATCGCATTGTGCCGTAAAGTGCCTAAAATCACACATTAAAAGGTTTCTGTTGCAAATCTCTGCACCTGAAACTCATAAAAATAGGGCATGCCCAAAAACACTGAAACAAGTCTGCCGAAGGTTTGTTACATTTGGGACAGCTCGAGTTATCTGAAAAACCTATTATGTGTCTATGGTGGGGTGAGAGGTATCCTCTGTGAAAGATATTAAGGAACATTTCCATGTATGTGGCTGCAGAAAGCTATTGTCAGAAGTCCTAGATACCCCATAACAATTCAAGTAAATACCAATATATATTATTTACTGAAGTTTTAATATATGTCAAAGGCTTACAGGTTTATAACTAACAACTGTAAAGACTTATAATGACCACATGTCAGATTCCATCGTACCGTACAGATGACTAATCTGCTTTTAATCTTTCTCGTCCCTCACAACTCTACAACTGCAGTATGTTTTCCGATACCAAAAAGGTGGCATCCAGTTACTTCATTACTTTCTTTCAACAACTCCGATTACATTGTATCAAGGGACACTGCTGTTCTTAGCGCTTCTGGCCCCTGCATCTCCTCAGATGTATTTATTACACAGTACTATACATTTACAGTTATCCTGAGCACAGTTATATGGTACTAGTTTGGCAGCACGCCCCATAGCATAGCACGCCCCATAGCAAAACAGCTACTTTGGAGTACCAATAGACATGCAATCTATCACCTCCTGCAATAAGTGACATGACAGAGACACACACATTAAATATATATATATATATATATATATATATATATATATATATATATATATCTCTACATCTGTATGTTCAAGGTTTTAGATGTATAACTAACCATAAATATCACTGGAGGTAACGGCCATCAGGCCTGGTAATGGTCACTGAAGTACACAATACCTGAGAATAATCAGAATATTTCAATAATTTTTGGCATATTCATAAAACTAGTCACTGTTGACCTGTGCTGCTGCCGTCATCTACAGACTGCAGAATCAGGTTACATGTGTTCTAAAAGTAATCTTACCATTCAACCTGTGTGTGCAACACTCATTAGAGCTGGAGTTATTTAAGAGAAAGATTATTATTGGGGAAGATGAACTTATTCTGCACAGCAGACTTCCCGTCATTAAAATAATAAAGGATACTGCAGGCAGCCTCTTCCAGCCACTAAATCGCTTCTAACAAAGACAAAAATCTTAAACACATGGTGCTATGTATTTTGTTTTTTCATTACACTGTTTAATTTGTATAGGAATTGGCTAATAAAGGGATCTCATAGTCATAGTAGACCAGCTTAACATATATTGTAATATATGGAGAACCAAGAATCCCCATTTAAACACAGGAGCAGGATCTGTAAATGTAAAATGTCAACAGAGTTCTAAAAGAATAAAAAAAATTGAGACTGAGTAGTAACTCAGTATACTCACTATGTATGAATCAACCAATCCACAATGTGCATTTACACACAAGTCTGGTTATCTGTCAGTCACCCTGTATCTGCTCTCTACTAACATGGCAACCTGATGCAAAGAGAATTGCCCCCATAGAGTCAAGTGATACAAGTAAAGACATTATTTAGGCCCCATAATCAATTATGTCAAAAAGCATTTTAATGCTAGTAAAACAAGAACTGTAAATGGTAATGGAGATGGAACCTATTGGTTTTAATTACCCATGCCCACTTGCTTTTGCGGTAGGAAGCATGGGTGACTTATTTTGGATGCTGTCTGCTCTATTTGCATTCAATGCAAGTTAGGCCAAGGGGATAAATGGAGTGTCCTTCGGTCACACCATCTCCCCTGCTGCAAGTGGTGTCATTGGCGTTTTTCTAACGCCAGCAGATAATCGGTTTAAAAGTTAAGATCTCAGTAACAAATTCTCAATACAATTAAAGCAAATGTGTCTACTGTTACAAAGTGTAACTATTATAGTGTTTTATTATATATGTTTTAATCAAAAAGTACATATTTATGCAATGCTTTATATACTGTTATAAAAAAGTATCCGTTTTCCATATTGAACAACAGAAAAAGAAAACAATAAAAAGAAGTTTGAATAGTAAATTCCTTTTTCCTCACAACAGCAACACCCACTAAAACACCTGTTCAGGGCACTGGTAAGCAAAATATACTACAAAACCTCTCTGTGTGATCTTCTATGTTTGAAACGTTAAAGTTAATATGCATTTGCATTACAGTGTGTGTGGTATCACTAGAATAATTATCATTGAAAATCTATATACTGAAACCACATGTGTCACTGGCAAAACATCCTGTATACAATGCAGCATAAGTGGAAATAGCTGATAGTCAGCAACGGAAGCTAAGTAATATGTGACAAAGTGCAATCTTGTTTAAATGTGTACTTCCTATTTAAAGATTCATAACAAGTAGTGACAAAAATCACCCTACCCACCACTACCTCTCAGTGGTGCCCCAGGGTCTGCCCTATCCAGCCATTTCTTCCAGGGCTCTGTTGTTCATATCACAGCCCCAGCAGTTGTATTATTCTACAGAGGGGAGTTTGACCACTTGGACCACTACAAAGCCGCAGCGGGTCCTCCTGCTCACACTAATTTCAGCCGCCAGAGTGGTGAATGATAAGCATTTGCTAATTTATTTATTATATTTATTTATTAATTAACAGGGTTTTTCCCCAATAATTATCATCTGTCATCATTGTGATGATGGATGATATTTCGGCCCCATTTATTACACAATCTCCCTGGGACAGTGTGTCCAATAGGAGACTGTCCTAGCAATGATTTCACTTACTTTAAAAGTCCTGTTGTCTGGTTCTCCTCTCCAGTCACTATGGCATGCGCAGACATACTTGCGATAGTGACTGGAGGGGAGGGCAGGTAAGATGCGGTGAGGGATCCGAAGATCCCTCTATCACAGTGTTGGCTAACCTGTGACACTCCAGGTGTTGTGAAACCACAAGTCCCAGCATGCTTTGCCAATATATAGCAGCTTATTGCTGGAAGGGTAAGCTAGGACTTGTAGTTTCACAACACCTGGAGTGTCGCAGGTTAGCCAACACTGCTCTATCATAATGCTCTCCCCATAGGCTTCAATGGCTAACACTATATTCAGATGGTGTTAGCTATTGCGGATAAGTTTGTAACTTGTTAAATCACGCAAAATAGCTGTCTCCATAGAAACTGTGGGACTGCTTTTGCATACGATAATAGTGGGATGGCAGCAGATATTATAAATAACTACCTTTAATAAAAATGCGGTTATCCCCCCAAAACTGCCGGATTTTGGGGGGTTTAAGGCTAAAGGGACCTTAATAAATAAGCCCCATAGAAAAGAAAAGACTGTTTCAGCGTGCAGTTTGCAGGGCTCCACAAAATGAAAGGAATAGGTCACTGAAATTGTACCTACTAACCAGGAATGCTGTTTTAAAGAGACATATGTGAAAGTGCTAAATAGATATTTTAGACTGTCAGGTTTTGCAGACAGGGAACTTCCACGGTGATGTCACTCAAAAGGGGGCAGGATTATGGTTTTTAAAATGAGAGTGAAGCAAATACTTTGGTAATGAAGTAGTGATCATGCTGTGTAATTAGAGATGCTGTTGCTATATAGATCATAAGTCTGTATGGTAAATGCTATAATCAATGAGGCAGAATGCACCAGGGCACATACAGTAGAACAGTGATGGGCAACAGAGGAACTTCTAACCTTCAAAAGGACATTACCTTTAATCTCAGTAATCATCAACATTTAATTATTTAGCGCCAGCAAATTCCGTAGCGCTTTACATTTGGGAACAAGCATTAATAAAACAATACTGACTAATACAGACAGAGAGGTAAGAGGGCCCTGCTCACAAGCTTACAATCTATGGGACAATGAGAGTTTGAAACACAAGGGCATGTGCTACATCATATTGCACATTGAACCAGCTAGAATGCAAAGGTAAAAAGTATTGAGTGGAATGTGTGATCGGTCACACAGCAATGTTGGTCAGAGGGTTGCTGTCTTTTGTTAGCTGTGTAGAGGGTGATAATAGAGTAACCTAGGGAGATTAAGATGCTGGTGGAGGAATATCAAGACTAGAGGAAAGCCTTATCGTGCGAGGCAGGGAATTCCACAAAATTGGTGCAGTCCGAAAAAAGTCCTGTAACCGAGAATGTGAGGATGTGATGAGAGTGGAGGAGAGACGTAGATCTTGTGCAGAACAGAGGTGTCGAGTTGGGAGATATTTTGAGACAAGTGAGGTGATGTATGTTGGTGCAATTTTGTTGATAAGTTAAAACAATACATTTAATCAAATAATGACACATATATGTAATATATAGGCAGGTAGTTTATTCAGTGTTACTAGGTATAACAAACAAATCTAACAACAAAGCAGGAAGGAGCTGGGGGCCACAAGCGAAGGCTTGGGGGGGCCACATGCAGCCTTACGGCCACCTGTTGCCCATCACTGTCATAGAACATGCTGCATACAAAGTGTCCCAAGCCTGAGTGGGTGCACAATATAATTTGCCATAGAGATCAGTAATATGCATAATGACAAGTGTTGTATCAGTATTCACTGTGATAATTGTTTACCTAATATACACAAAGAATTATTGTCTAGTTTAAGTGTTAAATGTAAACTGGCAAAGAAGACAAAGTCTGGTGTCATTTACTGATCCAAGTCAGTGACTTTGATTCCCTAATATACTTTTACAGAAATATGGCAACAAAAAACAAACAATATCTGAAACTTAACAGACCAGTCAAGTTATTGAAGGAAAAACTAAGTACAGATTATCAATCATTACAATATCATTTTTTTTTAAGGGGGCACAGTTTCACTTTAAACCCTTTAAGATCATGCTCAGAAATATATCAGCTGATGCTATCCTTCAGGTTTAAATTTATAAACATAATCCCCTAACTGCAGCTTTTAATGGTTTGGTTTACCTCAGCTAAAGGACATACAATAAAAAAATAATTACAATATAGTCCACACAAAAATAAATGCTAAAATTTACTTGGGCACAATGAGAAGAATGTAATTACCAGCAAAAACATGAGTGTTGATGTGTTTAGTGGCACACGTGCTACAAAGAGTCACAGAGGCGCAATAAGTGTGTGGACCATTAGAAGGAATATACAATGGAATGATCACCTGGTTCCATAAAACTGTGCATTATACTTTGTAGCTTGCTCAATTATATTGGCATATTTATAAACTATATAGAATTGTATATTTAGTGGTTGGACTTGACTGCAAGCTATTCACACACTGTAAAACTGAGTTATGCGGTCTATTGCGTCAATAACACTTAGCTACTATTATCATAATGTTATATTTTATCACTCAGAGTGCAGCAAATGGGGTTATACTGCAGTGGAAGCCGGTTCGTTCTTAGCTAGGTGGGTTGGTAATCAGCACAGGAACTTATGACTCTGCAACCCGACCACAGACAGCAGCGAGAAAAGTTGATTTCACATCAGTCTCTACCCTGGCTCAGTGTGCAGACAGTAATCTGCCAGTGGGGTATTGTATAAACTGGGTAACAAAACATGTGTGTATCTCTCTCTCATTCAGCTCTCATATGCATTCCCGTGCATTCTACCTTCGTGACATGTATCCTTGTAACCAGCACTAAATATACAGCCTGGGGAGAGGTAATTGTGCTTTTTCATTTCTTTCCCGAGTTCGTATGTTGCAGCATATTCTTGTTTGCAATAAGCTGTCTCAGTCATACAGCGTTTTATCACACTTTACATTGCAGTAGCCCTGTTAAAAAAATACCCTTTATAGGAACTGTCAATTTAAGAGCTCCCTCTAAAATTACCACTATGTGGATACCAATCATTATATCACCTCCAGGCGGACATCCAACAGGCATCATCACCATCACTACCACTGACTCCTTTACTATAAATGAGATTACTGTACGCAGTTACACAACTAGGATACACTATAATGTTATATAATGCATGGAATGGGCTTTGGAATATGTCAGTTCCCTACCTCTGTGCAGGGCAGCGATCGTTCCTGGACACTGTTATGTCTCTGGCTCTCTCTTGCCTTTGCTTGGTTTAGCAGCTGCAGGCTCTGAGCTCTAACTGGAGGGGAGGAGGAGCAGCAGAGGAAGGGAGGAGTGTACAGCAAATAGTATCCTGCTCTGTTGCCCGCCTAAGTGAAGCAATGCTGTGACCAGGCCATTCTGCCCTTGTCACAGTGTGTGTGTCTCTGATTCCATTATTACAACTAGAGATGGGACCTCCTCCACTTGTCAGACATCTCTTCCCCCCCACATCCTGTGCTGGTGCCCTATTTTGCAAGCTCCTAAATTCCCCTGTGAGTTGCACCAGGTTGCCGTGCACGAAGTGTTGCACATTACATTAAATGATAAAGAATGACGAGGCTGAAGTTAGCTTCTTATTCGGCCAGCTTCTTATTCGTTTCTAATTCAGGCTCCAGCTTCTTATTCAGAAAAGCTTTTTTTTTAAAGTATTAATTTAATTTGGATCACTGATTTCACGTCAAATTAACACTACAGGGGGTTCCTTATACAAAATGCATTACTATTTTGCCTGACCCAACAAGGTTATGGGCATGAAATCAGGGGGCAAAGTGGGCAAAGTCACCATATTTTATCATTTTTAATAAGTAGCTGCAGATTTGCAGGGGTTAAATGCCGTTGGGCCAGCAATTTGACAGTGGGAATCAACACAGGGTAGTCAGTTACATATAAAACATCTGTCTTTTGCCTGGCCCAACGCTGTTTTGGGCATGCAATCAGGTGGCAAAGTGGGCACAGATAGCATTTTGAGCATTTTGAATAAGTAGCTGCAGATTTGCAGGGGTTAAGTGCCGTTGGGCCAGCAATTTGACAGTGGGAATCAACACAGGGTGGTTAGTTACATATAAAACATCTGTCTTTTGCCTGGCATAACGCTGTTTTGGGCATGAAATCAGGTGGCAAAGTGGGCACAGATAGCATTTTGAGCATTTTGAATAAGTAGCTGCAGATTTGCAGGGGTTAAATGCTGTTTTGGGCATGAAATCAGGTGGCAAAGTGGGCACAGATAGCATTTTGAGCATTTTGAATAAGTAGCTGCAGATTTGCAGGGGTTAAATGCCGTTGGGCCAGCAATTTGACAGTGGGAATCAACACAGGGTAGTCAGTTACATATAAAACATCTGTCTTTTGCCTGGCCCAACGCTGTTTTGGGCATGCAATCAGGTGGCAAAGTGGGCACAGATAGCATTTTGAGCATTTTGAATAAGTAGCTGCAGATTTGCAGGGGTTAAATGCCGTTGGGCCAGCAATTTGACAGTGGGAATCAACACAGGGTAGTCAGTTACATATAAAACATCTGTCTTTAGCCTGGCCCAACGCTGTTTTGGGCATGCAATCAGGTGGCAAAGTGGGCACAGATAGCATTTTGAGCATTTTGAATAAGTAGCTGCAGATTTGCAGGGGTTAAATGCCGTTGTGCCAGCAATTTGACAGTGGGAATCAACACAGGGTGGTTAGTTACATATAAAACATCTGTCTTTTGCCTGGCCTAACGCTGTTTTGGGCATGAAATCAGGTGGCAAAGTGGGCACAGATAGCATTTTGAGCATTTTGAATAAGTAGCTGCAGATTTGCAGGGGTTAAACGCTGTTTTGGGCATGAAATCAGGGGGCAAAGTGGGCAAAGTCACCATATTTTATCATTTTTAATAAGTAGCTGCAGATTTGCAGGGGTTAAATGCCGTTGGGCCAGCAATTTGACAGTGGGAATCAACACAGGGTGGTCAGTTACATATAAAACATCTGTCTTTTGCCTGGCCCAACGCTGTTTTAGGCATGCAATCAGGTGGCAAAGTGGGCACAGATAGCATTTTGAATAAGTAGCTGCAGATTTGCAGGGGTTAAATGCCGTTGGGCCAGCAATTTGACAGTGGGAATCAACACAGGGTAGTCAGTTACATATAAAACATCTGTCTTTTGCCTGGCCCAACGCTGTTTTGGGCATGCAATCAGGTGGCAAAGTGGGCACAGATAGCATTTTGAGCATTTTGAATAAGTAGCTGCAGATTTGCAGGGGTTAAATGCCGTTGGGCCAGCAATTTGACAGTGGGAATCAACACAGGGTAGTCAGTTACATATAAAACATCTGTCTTTAGCCTGGCCCAACGCTGTTTTGGGCATGCAATCAGGTGGCAAAGTGGGCACAGATAGCATTTTGAGCATTTTGAATAAGTAGCTGCAGATTTGCAGGGGTTAAATGCCGTTGTGCCAGCAATTTGACAGTGGGAATCAACACAGGGTGGTTAGTTACATATAAAACATCTGTCTTTTGCCTGGCCTAACGCTGTTTTGGGCATGAAATCAGGTGGCAAAGTGGGCACAGATAGCATTTTGAGCATTTTGAATAAGTAGCTGCAGATTTGCAGGGGTTAAACGCTGTTTTGGGCATGAAATCAGGGGGCAAAGTGGGCAAAGTCACCATATTTTATCATTTTTAATAAGTAGCTGCAGATTTGCAGGGGTTAAATGCCGTTGGGCCAGCAATTTGACAGTGGGAATCAACACAGGGTGGTCAGTTACATATAAAACATCTGTCTTTTGCCAGGCCCAACGCTGTTTTAGGCATGCAATCAGGTGGCAAAGTGGGCACAGATAGCATTTTGAATAAGTAGCTGCAGATTTGCAGGGGTTAAATGCCGTTGGGCCAGCAATTTGACAGTGGGAATCAACACAGGGTAGTCAGTTACATATAAAACATCTGTCTTTTGCCTGGCCCAACGCTGTTTTGGGCATGCAATCAGGTGGCAAAGTGGGCACAGATAGCATTTTGAGCATTTTGAATAAGTAGCTGCAGATTTGCAGGGGTTAAATGCTGTTTTGGGCATGAAATCAGGTGGCAAAGTGGGCACAGATAGCATTTTGAGCATTTTGAATAAGTAGCTGCAGATTTGCAGGGGTTAAATGCCGTTGGGCCAGCAATTTGACAGTGGGAATCAACACAGGGTAGTCAGTTACATATAAAACATCTGTCTTTTGCCTGGCCCAACGCTGTTTTGGGCATGCAATCAGGTGGCAAAGTGGGCACAGATAGCATTTTGAGCATTTTGAATAAGTAGCTGCAGATTTGCAGGGGTTAAATGCCGTTGGGCCAGCAATTTGACAGTGGGAATCAACAGGGGGTTCCTTATACATAATGCATTACTATTTTGCCTGACCCAACAAGGTTATGGGCATGAAATCAGGGGGCAAAGTGGGCAAAGTCACTATATTTTATCATTTTTAATAAGTAGCTGCAGATTTGCAGGGGTTAAATGCCGTTGGGCCAGCAATTTGACAGTGGGAATCAACACAGGGTGGTCAGTTACATATAAAACATCTGTCTTTTTCCTGGCCCAACGCTGTTTTAGGCATGCAATCAGGTAGCAAAGTGGGCACAGATAGCATTTTTAATAAGTAGCTGCAGATTTGCAGGGGTTAAATGCCGTTGGGCCAGCAATTTGACAGTGGGAATCAACACAGGGTAGTCAGTTACATATAAAACATCTGTCTTTTGCCTGGCCCAATGCTGTTTTGGGCATGCAATCAGGTGGCAAAGTGGGCACAGATAGCATTTTGAGCATTTTGAATAAGTAGCTGCAGATTTGCAGGGGTTAAATGCCGTTGGGCCAGCAATTTGACAGTGGGAATCAACACAGGGTGGTTAGTTACATATAAAACATCTGTCTTTTGCCTGGCCTAATGCTGTTTTGGGCTTGAAATCAGGGGGCAAAGTGGGCACAGATAGCATTTTGAGCATTTTAAATAAGTAGCTGCAGATTTGCAGGGGTTAAATGCCGTTGGGCCAGCAATTTGACAGTGGGAATCAACACAGGGTAGTCAGTTACATATAAAACATCTGTCTTTTGCCTGGCCCAACGCTGTTTTGGGCATGCAATCAGGTGGCAAAGTGGGCACAGATAGCATTTTGAGCATTTTGAATAAGTAGCTGCAGATTTGCAGGGGTTAAATGCCGTTGGGCCAGCAATTTGACAGTGGGAATCAACAGGGGGTTCCTTATACAAAATGCATTACTATTTTGCCTGACCCAACAAGGTTATGGGCATGAAATCAGGGGGCAAAGTGGGCAAAGTCACCATATTTTATCATTTTTAATAAGTAGCTGCAGATTTGCAGGGGTTAAATGCCATTGGGCCAGCAATTTGACAGTGGAAATCAACACAGGGTGGTTAGTTACATATAAAACATCTGTCTTTTGCCTGGCCTAACGCTGTTTTGGGCTTGAAATCAGGTGGCAAAGTGGGCACAGATAGCATTTTGAGCATTTTGAATAAGTAGCTGCAGATTTGCAGGGGTTAAATGCCGTTGGGCCAGCAATTTGACAGTGGGAATCAACACAGGGTAGTCAGTTACATATAAAACATCTGTCTTTTGCCTGGCCCAACGCTGTTTTGGGCATGCAATCAGGGGGCAAAGTGGGCACAGATAGCATTTTGAGCATTTTGAATAAGTAGCTGCAGATTTGCAGGGGTTAAATGCCGTTGGGCCAGCAATTTGACAGTGGGAATCAACACAGGGTGGTCAGTTACATATGAAACATCTGTCTTTTGTCTGGCCCAACGCTGTTTTGGGCATGCAATCAGGTGGCAAAGTGGGCACAGATAGCATTTTGAGCATTTTGAATAAGTAGCTGCAGATTTGCAGGGGTTAAATGCCGTTGGGCCAGCAATTTGACAGTGGGAATCAACACAGGGTGGTCAGTTACATATAAAACATCTGTCTTTTGCCTGGCCCAACGCTGTTTTAGGCATGCAATCAGGTGGCAAAGTGGGCACAGATAGCATTTTTAATAAGTAGCTGCAGATTTGCAGGGGTTAAATGCCGTTGGGCCAGCAATTTGACAGTGGGAATCAACACAGGGTAGTCAGTTACATCTAAAACATCTGTCTTTTGCCTGGCCCAACGCTGTTTTGGGCATGCAATCAGGTGGCAAAGTGGGCACAGATAGCATTTTGAGCATTTTGAATAAGTAGCTGCAGATTTGCAGGGGTTAAATGCCGTTGGGCCAGCAATTTGACAGTGGGAATCAACACAGGGTGGTTAGTTACATATAAAACATCTGTCTTTTGCCTGGCCTAACGCAGTTTTGGGCTTGAAATCAGGTGGCAAAGTGGGCACAGATAGCATTTTGAGCATTTTGAATAAGTAGCTGCAGATTTGCAGGGGTTAAATGCCGTTGGGCCAGCAATTTGACAGTGGGAATCAACACAGGGTAGTCAGTTACATATAAAACATCTGTCTTTTGCCTGGCCCAACGCTGTTTTGGGCATGCAATCAGGGGGCAAAGTGGGCACAGATAGCATTTTGAGCATTTTGAATAAGTAGCTGCAGATTTGCAGGGGTTAAATGCCGTTGGGCCAGCAATTTGACAGTGGGAATCAACACAGGGTGGTCAGTTACATATGAAACATCTGTCTTTTGCCTGGCCCAACGCTGTTTTGGGCATGCAATCAGGTGGCAAAGTGGACACAGATAGCATTTTGAGCATTTTGAATAAGTAGCTGCAGATTTGCAGGGGTTAAATGCCGTTGGGCCAGCAATTTGACAGTGGGAATCAACACAGGGTGGTTAGTTACATATATAACATCTGTCTTTTGCCTGGCCTAACGCAGTTTTGGGCTTGAAATCAGGTGGCAAAGTGGGCACAGATAGCATTTTGAGCATTTTGAATAAGTAGCTGCAGATTTGCAGGGGTTAAATGCCGTTGGGCCAGCAATTTGACAGTGGGAATCAACACAGGGTAGTCAGTTACATATAAAACATCTGTCTTTTGCCTGGCCCAACGCTGTTTTGGGCATGCAATCAGGGGGCAAAGTGGGCACAGATAGCATTTTGAGCATTTTGAATAAGTAGCTGCAGATTTGCAGGGGTTAAATGCCGTTGGGCCAGCAATTTGACAGTGGGAATCAACACAGGGTGGTCAGTTACATATGAAACATCTGTCTTTTGCCTGGCCCAACGCTGTTTTGGGCATGCAATCAGGTGGCAAAGTGGACACAGATAGCATTTTGAGCATTTTGAATAAGTAGCTGCAGATTTGCAGGGGTTAAATGCCGTTGGGCCAGCAATTTGACAGTGGGAATCAACACAGGGTGGTCAGTTACATATAAAACATCTGTCTTTTGCCTGGCCCAACGCTGTTTTGGGCATGCAATCAGGTGGCAAAGTGGGCACAGATAGCATTTTGAGCATTTTAAATAAGTAGCTGCAGATTTGCAGGGGTTAAATGCCGTTGGGCCAGCAATTTGACAGTGGGAATCAACACAGGGTGGTCAGTTACATATAAAACATCTGTCTTTTGCCTGGCCCAACGCTGTTTTGGGCATGCAATCAGGTGGCAAAGTGGGCACAGATAGCATTTTGAATAAGTAGCTGCAGATTTGCAGGAGTTAAATGCCGTTGGGCCAGCAATTTGACAGTGGGAATCAACACAGGGTGGTCAGTTACATATAAAACATCTGTCTTTTGCCTGGCCCAACGCTGTTTTGGGCATGCAATCAGGTGGCAAAGTTGGCACAGATAGCATTTTGAATAAGTAGCTGCAGATTTGCAGGGGTTAAATGCCGTTGGGCCAGCAATTTGACAGTGGGAATCAAAACAGGGTAGTCAGTTACATATAAAACATCTGTCTTTTGCCTGTCCCAACGCTGTTTTGGGCATGCAATCAGGTGGCAAAGTGGGCACAGATAGCATTTTGAGCATTTTGAATAAGTAGCTGCAGTTTTTCAAGGGTTAAATGACGTTGGGAAATTGTGTGTACTGCTGGTGCAGAGATGGTCCTGAGGCCCAACGTGCACAGAACTAGGGCAAAAGTTGGGGTTAGGCAGGCTGAACCCTTTGTTCAAAAGGTGGTGGGTGCTGAGGTTGGAACAGGTGGTGTAGCAGGGGGTGAGAATTGTGGGGAGATCAATATTGTGGGTGTAAAATTTCCGCTCAAGTTTGTAATTCAAGTAGGTGGGGAGCCTGCTAAGGGTTTTGAGGATACTGACACCATGTTTGAGGTAGTTCGTAGTTTAGGTGGAAATAATCAAGTGGATAGGGAGCAGGATAAGAGAGAGGTGGGTGGGATGGAACCAGGGGGGGGAGGGGGAGAAAATATATCCAGAAGGGGGGGACAATTCCTGGGATTGACCGTGTGGTTCGGTCAGAAGAGTCTTTGGCCAGAAGTGATGGTATACAGGATCCGGGGATAGGGTCAAAGGCCTTATAGGTGTTAGGTAATATAATGCTGAGAGGTAATGAAGGTAATGCCCATGCCTATAATCTTTAATGATGGCTCCCCAACCCATACAGTTTGCCACCATTAATGTGGCATCTGTGCATTTCGATCAAGCTCGTTATTTGGCCCTTGATTTTTTCAACATGCTTGAGGTTGATTTTTTGATTTTGCAAGAGACTAGGGTTGGGCGCCTCGCGGATCTCCACAAATGCAAATGGTAGTGCAAGCGAGGTCCCTCCTATTGGTCTCTTGCGGCCGAGCATCTTTAATGCTGTCCTTGGCGTTCGGAGGCCGTGGAGCGGTGCAGGGCTGAGAAGTGCGGTGAGTACCTTCTGGCGCTGGATCAATCTAAGGCGTTTGATTGTGTCAATCATGAATATCTGTGGGCACTTCTTGAGAGGTATGGTCTGCCAGTGAGGTTGGTTGATTGGCTACGTACCATTTATAGGTAGGCCAAGAGCTTCCCTCTTGTAAATGGTTGGGTGGGTACTACTTTTGCGGTGTCATCTGGAGTCAGACAAGGTTGTCCCTTGAGCCCTCTCCTCTATGTATTTGCGATTGATCCTTTTATCAGGAGGATTTAGAACGGTGCAGTGAAAGGAGTGCAGCTGGCTGTGGAAGTTCCCTTGAAGGTGGCGGCCTACGCTGATGATGTCACAGTCGTCTTGTCAGACATGGCCGAGGCGCGTGGCATTGAAAATCTAATCTGCGAATATTCTGAGGCTTCGGGCTCAGAGATAAGCCAAGAAAAGAGTCAAGTTCTCTGGTTAGGGGAGGTAGGACAGCAGTTTGTCATTCCGGATGCGCTCCCTCAGGCCAGTCAAGAGGTTAAAATTTTAGGCATTCTATTTGGTTCGGGTGAATATGCCCAGCGAAATTGGGAATTGAAACTGTCAGATGCCACCTCTAAGGTGGATAACTGGAAGAAGTGGAAGCTGCCCTACAGAGAACGGATTGATTTGATCAAGACTTACTTGATCCCAATTTTTTTGTACATCAGTTACATATGTCTGTTTTCAGAATCATTAAGGGTCAAGGTCAGTTCCTTGTTCTTTCAGTTGTTATGGGGGAACAAGTTGAACTTCATCAAGAGGAGTGTGACCTACAAACCGAAGGATGAAGGTGGCCTGGGAATGGTAAACCCAGTTCTGTTCTTTAGTACTTCTTGAAGCTTCATCTCGGGAGTCTCTTTTTGGAGTCTCCCCTCAGTGGGTAGCTGGCTTTCGTGTGTAGGTGCACCTCTTTCTCAATGCATGGTTGGATGCGGGTCCCGAATTTTTTTTCGAGTTAAGCATGGATACCTCCCGGCCTATGTGGTTCAGGGTTTAAAGGTGACAAGGAAATGGCAGATTGAGGTGGATGAGGCAAAAACAGACAATGGACCACTTCTTGCTTCAGTGTCCTTTTAATATAGAGGTTTACAAGGGAGTGTCCCATGCCTTAGGCCTTCCCTGTCTTTTGGGGCTTAGTTACCCTGAGTGGGTGTATGGAGTGCTGAAAAGGTGTGGGGATTTTTATTTAAGCATTCGTTTTTTATTTAGCGTAGTTGTTAGGTTTTACACATGGAGCGCACGGTGTTTAGTGTCCATTAGGGGCAAAATCCTTTCCTATAGTGAGGTGGTGGATAGTATTCTGCACAAGGTTTGGAAAATAAGGGAAATGGAGAGGGGCATGGCAGTCTCTCCATTCTTGGCTATCTATCCTGTTTTATCACTATTAGATTTTTTTTTAATAAGGTTTACATACATTTAAAGATTGCTTTCATTACCTGACAGTAAAGGATGTGTGGGTGGTATTATAGATTGGTGGCGGGGTGGTGGTAATGAAAAGTATTGTGCAAGGGTTAGCATGTTTCTCTCGTGGAAGTTTTTGATTTGTTTTGTGTTTTTTGTCTTTTTTATATTTGTGAAGTGGTGTATTAGTTGTTTTGTGATGAGATTGTAGTAGAATTGGGTGTGTAAAGTTTTTGTTCATAGTGGTCCTTTTTACCCTTTGGATAATGTACATAGTCTATTTTATCTTGGACAAAGTGATACTGTATTTATTTTTGTTGCAATTTTTTAATAAAAACATCAACCCCTGCAAATCTGCAGCTACTTATTCAAAATGCTCAAAATGCTACCTGTGCCCACTTTGCCACCTGATTGCATGCCCAAAAAAGCGTTGGGCCAGGCAAAAGACAGATGTTTTATATGTAACTGACCACCCTGTGTTGATTCCCACTGTCAAATTGCTGGCCCAACGGCATTTAACCCCTGCAAATCTGCAGCTACTTATTCAAAATGCTATCTGTGCCCACTTTGCCACCTGATTGCATGCCCGAAACAGCGTTGGGCCAGCCAAAAGCCAGATGTTTTATATGTAACTGACCACCCTGTGTTGATTCCCACTGTCAAATTGCTGGCCCAATGGCATTTAACCCCTGCAAATCTGCAGCTACTTATTCAAAATGCTCAAAATGCTATCTGTGCCCACTTTGCCACCTGATTACATGCCCAAAACAGCGTTGGGCCAGGCAAAAGACAGATGTTTTATATGTAACTGACCACCCTGTGTTGATTCCCACTGTCAAATTGCTGGCCCAATGGCATTTTACCCCTGCAAATCTGCAGCTACTTATTCAAAATGCTATCTGTGCCCACTTTGCCACCTGATTGCATGCCCAAAACAGCGTTGGGCCAGGCAAAAGACAGATGTTTTATATGTAACTGACCACCCTGTGTTGATTCCCACTGTCAAATTGCTGGCCCAACGGCATTTAACCCCTGCAAATCTGCAGCTACTTATTCAAAATGCTCAAAATGCTATCTGTGCCCACTTTGCCACCTGATTGCATGCCCAAAACAGCGTTGGGCCAGGCAAAAGACAGATGTTTTATATGTAACTGACCACCCTGTGTTGATTCCCACTGTCAAATTGCTGGGTCAACGGCATCTAACACCTGCAAATCTGCAGCTACTTATTCAAAATGCTCAAAATGCTATCTGTGCCCACTTTGCCACCTGATTGCATGCCCAAAACAGCGTTGGGCCAGGCAAAAGACAGATGTTTTATATGTAACTGACTACCCTGTGTTGATTCCCACTGTCAAATTGCTGGCCCAATGGCATTTAACCCCTGCAAATCTGCAGCTACTTATTAAAAATGATAAAATATGGTGACTTTGCCCACTTTGCCCCCTGATTTCATGCCCATAACCTTGTTGGGTCAGGCAAAATAGTAATGCATTTTGTATAAGGAACCCCCTGTAGTGTTAATTTGACATGAAATCAGTGATCCAAATTGATTTAATACTTTAAAAAAAAGCTTTTCTGAATAAGAAGCTGGAGCCTGAATTAGAAACGAATAAGAAGCTGGCCGAATAAGAAGCTAACTTTAGCCTCGTTAAAGAATGTTAACATTTGACACTTAATTTAGCTGATACAAACTTTTACAGTTTGAAACCTCGTATCAGGACCAGGTGCAGGGACAACTATTTGTTTAACATATATCCGGCGCTGTGGAGTGTTGTGGAGCCTTACAAATAAAATATTATGTAGAAATGTTTATAATATCCTGATTGACTACAAGGTGGTTGGAAAGTTATTGCTGGGCAAGATCTAAAATGTGCTATTATGCTGATTTTTTTAAATATAAATATAAAAATCACTATTTGTAATACTTGTATAATTAATTTATTTTGATTAGTGTCATTTGATGTAATATTATTAAGTACTTGTTTATTTAACTTTGTTTACAACATCCAGTGAATAGAAGTGATAGTGGAATAGTTTATCTTAAAATGCTCAGTGTTAATACCTTGACACAACTTATAACCTTTATTGTTAAATTCTTAACTATACTTAACTAAAATAACCACACGGACACAGTATATATATTTGGTAAGGGGTCGCAGTTTATTAATGACATTTTTGAACTGTCATGGAGGCGAGAGAAACGCAGTTAGCTAACAACTAATCTTGAAACCAATACAGTTGTAAACCTCACTTACCACTGTTCCAAGACTTTACGAGTCCCAAGTCTTAACATTGGCCGGAGCTAAACTTGGCGTCAACGCTACTGCCCCCATCTGGACTCACAATAACGCGCCCGCTCAAGGCGCGCAAAGGAACCATCCGCCCAAGAGGACCAAGAGTCGGGTTGCTGCGAAAGGTTCAGCAACGTGCGGCCATTAAATGGTAGCACCTTCGATTAGTCACTGCACCGCTCTCCTACCCACCGCTGTAACCCTTTAACGGGTTATCAGCCCGCCATATGAACCCCTGACCACTGAAACTAACTGCCCATAAATCTGCAATATAAACAATTCTAAACCTTGATTATTTAAGTGGACCCTATCAGGGCGAAAAAATTGAGTATCCCTTACGGATATCCATGGGTGTGCAACTACTGTACCCCCCAAAGCAAGTACTACTTTGTCTGCAGCTTTGTTGGTCTTTCTTAGTATGGACTGCATTTTGGGAGCAGCAATTGTAACTCCCCAGTTGAGACGTGGAATAATATGTGACCAAAACCATTTAATCTCTGGCCACTTCGCATGCATAGCTTTAAAATCTTCCCTCATGTTTATAATTAATTCCAGTGATTTAGCTTGCCCTAAATCGTTACCTCCAGCATGCACAACTACAATATCAGGGGGGGAACCGTGACTATTAATTTCTTCTTCAAGTAGGGTTTTAATCGAAAGCCATCTAAGGCCCCTTTTTCCCACCCATTTTATAGCTACTGGGCTGGGAAATAATGCCCAATCATAGGCCAAATTGTGTTTTTCTGCCCAAAAAACATATGAGTGGCCTAAAACCCATATGGTTGTCTTCCTGTTCAGAGCACCTATAACCAAAGAAACATGTTTCACTTATTAGAACCATTTAATAACTATTTCAATTAGAGCAATGTAAGTATTTAGTAAGTTAAATGAAGGGGCTGACCCCTGCACACAGCAGTAGATCAATTCTCTATATAAGTTCTTTAATTCGTGTAACCAAGCGTGTCCGTCTTAATCTAAAATCGGTTTACTAGTATTCTTGGAAATGTCACTTCAAGCGAAATCATTAATGACCGGACAGCTTTACCAAAGAACCTTATGCTACTATGCCCATGTGGGAAATATAAATATCTAATATGTTAAAGGGGACTGATCTCTGCATACAACAGCAGATCCAATACTTATATGAAAGTTCGTTAAATATATATAACCAAGCATGTCTGTCTTAAATCTAGGATCGCTTTACTAATCCGACTAATGTCATTGGATATATAACCAAGAGAAATCCTTACCGATCGAACAGCTTTATCAAAACGAACTAATATCATTGTTTATTGCAATAACAACCAAGCAGCCACAGAAATAATGTGACGCTTTAACTTGCGAATACTAACTCAGCCGCACAGGCTGCTAATAATCAATCTAATCGTGACACGTGAATGTGGGAGGGAGGGTAGGGGAAGTTAGCCCATATGAAGGACAAAAAAACCGAGACACCCCGGAGGCCAATAGCCAATCAGGCTTTTATCCAGGAGAAACGGGAAAAAAAATCCCCTCATGCCCTCGCTAAAAGCGACAAGCAGCATAGCCATGGGTTAACGAGTTGGCGAGGCAAAAGCCTATTAAACTAGGATTGCGGGCGAATAAGTTTTATAGGCCTTGGATTTCCAACGGCCAATAGCCTGTATGTCCGCAGAGGAAGCACCTTTCTCAGCTGCAGCTGTAGCCGCCCCAATTCTAAATGAATGGGTACCATACAAGGATGGATCTAATCCGATATAGCTTAATGAACGTTTAAATAGGGCATTAAATTGAAATTTAGAAAGCGGTGATCTATCTGCATGCAGTAGCCACATATCCCCTCCTTTAGGACGAATCAGAGAAAATTTTGAACACAATATCACCGGACAAATGTTTGAATCTTCGTGTGTACATATGTTGAACCACTGTCCAGGCTTAAACTGATCGGTTTTTGATCGGGTCAACTTACAAGAAACATGTGTAGAATTAATATGTGTGTGCTTAGCCAATAAAGCATTTCCAATATCGGTGTGAGATCTTGCCACACGTTCGCTTATTCTAAAAGCCCCATGGAAGGCCATACAAAAAGCTGTACTAAATAACAATGCTTCATATGGATTGGAAGCAACTGATGCAAGTGCCCCTACCAATTGTTTCAATACTTCAATGGAAATGGGACGCCTAGTGTCAGCCTCTACTGGTCGTTCCCTCGCCCAACCTTTCAACGCTTTAGAAATCATGAATCCTTTTGTTGGGTCTGGAAACCCATGCAGGCGTGCCATAAATGAAATGCCAGCAAGTGTAGACGCCATATTAGATTTAGTAGCACCCTGTAAATATCTGTTCCACATGAATTCTAAGATGGG
Source organism: Mixophyes fleayi (assembly GCF_038048845.1). Lineage (NCBI taxonomy): Eukaryota > Metazoa > Chordata > Amphibia > Anura > Limnodynastidae > Mixophyes > Mixophyes fleayi. Next base: position 94,227,727 of record NC_134406.1, read on the forward strand.
TTCATTCTGACCTGAGGGAAAAGCACCCGGGCATGTGTTCAGAAATAATTGCCATTGTTGCCATGAAGCACGATAAGATCGTCTAGTAGAAGGAGCCAATGAAGCTTCCGCCAAGTCCTTTATACCGACTCGACCATCTGCCAAGCGGAAATAGGACAAGGAATTCCAATTAAATTAGCGTGAGGGACAAGTGTTCTAAATCGACTCCATTGAAAACGAGATAACGAGTCGGCTACCTGGTTCTCTATTCCTGGGACATGTTTAGCCCGGAAAGAGATATCAAACTTTAAGCACAAAAGTACCAATCTGCACAACAGATTGACCGCAGGTAACAAAGTTGACTTTTGTTGATTAATGGCCTGGACGACACCTAAATTGTCGCACCAAAAAATTACATTTTGGCCCGACAAACTACTGGACCACAATTCAAGGGACAATACTATTGGAAATAATTACAATACCAATAGATTTTTTACTAAACCGTTTTGTCTCCATTCTATCGGCCAAGGGGAAGCACACCATTCCCCTTTAAAAAAGGCTCCGAAGCCGTGAGCTCCGGAGGCATCTGTATGGAGCTCTAATTCTAAACTAGATACAATAGGAGACTGCCAAATCCGCACTCCATTAAAATCTTTTAAGAATGTGGACCAGATTCGAAGGTCATATCGAATGTCCATGGCTAAACGAAGCCGAGCATGGGGCTTCGTTAAACCCGCTGTAGCTAATTGCAACTTTCTGCAGAAAATCTTTCCCATCGGAATGACTCTGCAAGCAAAGTTCAATAATCCTAACAATGACTGTATCCCCTTCAAAGGACTTGTGTCTGAACTTAAAACTTCCGAGATAACGAAAACTAACTTATCGATCTTTTCTTTGGGTAGACGACAACATCCTGCTGTAGTATCGATTTCTATACCCAAGAAAGACAAACAATCAATAGGGCCTTCAGTTTTGTCATGGGCTATTGGAACTCCCATAACGGCAAAAAGAGATTTTGCCGAAAACAATACATCTGCGCAAACTGACGATGCGGCTGGGCCAATGAATAAAAAATCGTCTAAATAATGAGCCAGGCCAACGTGGCCTGTTCCTGCTTGTATACGCCAATGCAGGAAGGAACTAAAACATTCGAAATATGCGCAAGATACCGAACATCCCATTGGAAGGCAGCGATCAATATAGTAGCCGTCTTGCAATTTAAAACCCATGAATCTGAAAGATTCTGGATGAAGGGGGAGCAATCTAAATGCTGATTCTACGTCTATTTTAGCTAAAAGCGCACCCTTCCCAAATGATCTAACAAGCTTTAATGCCTCTTCGAAAGACTGATAGCTCACTGAACTGTGTCTCTCGTCAATGGCATCGTTCACTGAAAAACCCGGGGGATGAGACAGGTGCTGGATTAAATGGTATTTACCTGCCGTTTTCTTTGGCACAACACCAACAGGGGACAATATTAAATCCGCAAAAGGAGGTAAGTTAAATGGGCCTAACATATGTCCCAGGGTGACTTCCTTATTAACTTTATCCCACAATACTTGGGGAACAAGAGACGCTGATTTCAAATTCCGACCATCACTAGACCGCACCAGTCCAACAATAGGCAACCTAAAACCATCAGTAAAACCGTTGTGGAGAAATTTGGCATGCAGGGTGTCTGGAAAGAAACCCAACCATCTATATAGACAATCCAAATTAACTGGTGAAGGAGTCTTGTGAAGCAGCTCCTGACATGCCGCGACCCCTTCCACGGGTCGTTGTATTCCTTGTACAATCCTTTGCGAAATGGGCACCTCTACAAATCGCGCAGGTATGTCTATACCTGCATGATTCTCCTCTGCCGCAGGTGGAATTGTTAAAAGCAAAACATCTATTCTGCTTTCTACGGGGGGCACTATACCCCCCAGTTCCTGGAAACCTATCATTTCCAAATTGACCCCCACCCGAAGGGCGCATAAGTTCTGACCAAGTTTCCATATCTTTACATTCAAATGGTATCCGATCTAGCCCTTCAGCCTTCTCCCTAAAGCTCTCATCATATCTCCTCCACGCATTATGCCCATCTTTATTTGCCATTTCAGTTATCAAGTGAAGATAACGCCATACGTCAATTAGGGCTGCCGGTCTGGTATCTAAATAGCATGCCGCAAAAACACAGTAGCCTGAAACCCAATTATTAAAGGATCGATACGCTTCTTCACCGATACCCCCTTTAGCACAAGCCGTGGCCAAATCTTTCTTACTTTTTTTTGTCAGTGAAAACATATCTACAAACACACCTTTTCTAATTCGGTCTTTGATACATGGCCTCACACCTTTTAACAGCGCTGTATTGTCACAGCGTACCATGGGGCCACCTAACGCAGCTCATGGAGCCATTGCCGCGGACGCTATCTTAGCTGGGTGACTCAAGTGATTTTTCAACAATCTAAGGAGCTTGCGCGAGCATTGTTCGTCATCCGACGAATCGTCATCAGTAGATGACATAGCGGGACTATGTGTCTGTGTTCGTGACTGGTGCATAATTAAAACATTATTCTCACCGACTGCAGTACCCGAGATCCCCGGTGTCTGTTGTGATGAGCTGTCCTGAGGCGCACTGACAGTTGTTCTACTTGCTTGTAGTGCCTCTTCCACCGATGCGACTTGCGATGATACTCCCAATCCTCCTAACGAACTCAATTCACCTCCTTGACTTGTCTGTGTTACTGAATGAGAAAGTACATTAGACACAGGTACTACTTCTGATCTAGACACCCCTACCTGACCAGTACTGCTAAGTGAAGCGGGTACAGGGACTTCAAACCCCCTACTAACTCGAAAACCCGGGGCTGGTGGTTGTGACAATGTATTATCTCCAACCATTTGAACCGTAATTTGATTAAAACTTTGCTGGGGAATAGCGTTTTGTAATGGAGATGCCATGTCTGAATAAGCATATGGTAGTCTTCTGTCTTGTGGCGGGTAGGGAGCTGACCACTGAGACCCTGTGCTAAAATTTCCTTGTGAAGCGGGGGGGCGGAAAAGGGAGGGTCCAGGCAGATGATGTATTCAAAGGTTGCATATACTGCATTGATGGCGGTGGGTATCTACTCTGGTTCTGTATAAACGTATATGGCATGTTCCTTGAGTGTGTTGCCATATAACCGTATTGAGGCCCTGCATTGTTGGCATTAATAGGCCTAAAAGGGGCATCTTCTGATGAAAACTGATATCCCTGCCACAAATTATGGGGTGTGTGTGAAGCCTGGCCTGAATGTCTTTCATCCTGTGAAAAAAGAAGGGGAGATTGTGCTACGTATGTACTGGGGGCACCTAAAGCCGCAGGGGAACCGCCAGCGTGACATGGACGACCTCTGTCTCTCGACCACCCCTCTGGCATAAGTGGTGGTAATCTTGAAGGGACATGTTGCTGTATAAATGCAGGATTAATACTGATTTGATTCATAGAAGCAGTTGAATCTATATGTCACTCACCGGACTGTGAGTGCCATTTCTCCTGTGTTCAGGAACTGTGGCCGTCCACCATCCTGAGGGTCTGCGCATGTGCAGCCCTTATGAAACCTTCAGTACCTGTTGCTTTTAATTGATTGGATGATCAGGCAACCCTACCTATTTAAACCACCTGTGATCATTACCTTGAGGCCTGATCTTGGAGTCTCATTCCCCATGAGCCTCTGAAGGTATTCCTGTGTTTCCTCGTGTATTCAGCTCCAGCTGATTCCTGTCTACTACGATTGTGGTTTCCAGACCACTTCAATTCTCCTGTGTTCATCGTGTCTGCACTCAGCTGATTCCCATCTGCTACTGCTGCCGGATTCCAGTCCACCTCAACTCTCCTGTGTTCAGCGTGTCTGCTCTCCGCTGCCTCCGTTACTACTGCCGGGTTCCAGACCGTCTCAACTCTCCTGTGTTCATCATGTCAGCTCTCCACTGATTCCTATCTGCTACTGCTGCCGGATTCCAGACCGTCTCTACTCTCCTGTGTTCAGCGTACCTTCCCTCCGCTGCCTCCGCTACTCTGCTGGATTCCAGACCGCCTCAACTCTCCCGTGTTCATCATGTTGCCAGTTTTACTTACTACTGCTTCCTGAGTATTGCTCCGTTGATTACCGCTTCCATCTTCCAGTGGTCTCTCCTCCTGCCGCAGTCAGCCGTTCAGGTATCCCTGCACGTCTCCTTGACAGCCTGCTCTCCAGAACCGCGGTATGCATACTTTCCATTGACTTTGCTATTGTATTGCATATCCGTCTGGACTGTGTTGTGTTCATCTCCGGAGTCTTCTATCTACTGAAGCTATTGTTACTATTGACTTTGTTTCCTATTACCTGGATCGCTCTAGTGACTTTGTATACTTCAAGCAGCGCTTGTCAATTATTATTGTATTGTGGATATCATCGTGGGATCAAGTTCCGTGTGCCCCGTGTATCCTCTGCATTACATTCATCTCCTCGTGCCCCTCCTCACATATATATAGCAGTGGTACAACTTGCTGACGCAGACCACTGACTCCTATTTCCCATTGGCACCAGTTTCAAGTATCCTCTCACATAAGCAGTGGTACAACTTGCTGTACGCAGACCACTGACTTTCCCGTTACCTACTTGCACCTGGAATCCATTCCTTCACTATAGACAGTGGTACAACTTGCTATACGCAGACCACTGACTCTCACTACCTCCTCTCTACTCCTGGACATTCCTCCTCACTATAGCAGTGGTACAACTTGCTGTATGCAGACCACTGACTCTCCTCACGTTTCCTTGTCCATCTGGTTCCTCGTGTACATCCATCTAAGTCATTAGCAGTTGCTGCTAGTCATAGACTTTCCTTGAGCATTCTCTCACCATCTGCTGATTCTCCTGTTCCGTTGTCATCCTGCTACCAGAGGACCATAGTACCAGCTATATTACTCTGGTAAGAACATCATCTGGTGATATCCTGGGCAAAGACTCCTAGTGCCCGTGACACTATATTTACTATGGGATCACCTCCCAAATTAACATGAGGGGAATTATTTGAGGAAAAACCACCCATTGGCCTTACATCCCTATTTATAGAAGTCGCATCAAACCTGTCTCCACTAAGGTTTGATTCTGTATTAACACTTGCATCATTCCCTACTTGTGGATTGGAATTAAGTCTGTTACTCCTAGTGGTTGAAAGGGAGGAGGTTCTACCTCTCCTCCCCCTTCTCCCCCTCTGACTCAGTGGTGCAGCTGAAGATGGGCGCACAGCCCTTTCTGGTGCGTGGGCTCTCCTCCCTCTAGATAATCTATTATGCACCTCCTGCCCGGCACTCCTATTGAGCTCCGGCGCAGGTGCTGAATTAACAGGCACTGGATCTGCAGCGTTGCGAGGCTTCCCTCGGGCGCTAACAGACTCACTAACAGAGTCTTCCAAGATGGCCACCGCTCCCTCTGACGGGGGCGGGGCTACCGCCACAGCGAGAGCCGCGGATTCCCCGCTGTCAGTGAAACGGGCTGGTGGGGCTGACGGGACATGTTTTACAGGATGGGAGCAGTATTAATGAAATAAAAATTTGGGGGCAATCTGTGGTAACGGTGACCGAGTGAAGGGAGGGAGGAGGGTGGGGGCTGATGACAGGACGGGCACTATAAGGGGCAGATAATTAATGACAGGTAAAATAATATAAAGGACTCAGGAAAGCAAGGGTGAAATTAAGAATAAAATAATAATCTGACAAATGAAAAGAAGAAAAATTGAAAGGGGGAACTGTGAATTATATCTGAGACAGGACTAAGGGAGGGAGGAGGGGTGGAGGAATGATGACAGGCTGGGGCTATCAAGATAGGTGAATACTGACAGGAAAAAGTGGGTCAATTTACAATATAATGGAAAGAAAGTAAGGAAATAAGGTAAAGAATAAAGAATGTGAAATATAAGGTAAGTAAATATTTTAATAAAACACGATATCTTAGCTATCTCTGGAGATGCTTCCTATCCGCAGACCAGGAACCAAGAGAGGGCCAGCCCACTCCCCCAGTGTGATTTATCACTTCACTAGCCCCTCCCCCTTTTAACTACGATTGGCTGGCAGTGATAATTATTTAACTCTTAAGGGCTCGTGTTGTCAACTATAACACAATATTTTAATTGCCCTCAGCTTAAGGCTTCACTTTACCTTCTATATACATTACTTTTTGCGACTTGTTCACACCAAAAATGTGAACAACTTATTTGGGAGAAAATACAGATCTTTCTTGGAGCATTAATTGTGTTTTTTTGCTCATCTCTTTCAAATGAGAGTGCCCATGAGTTTCTAGTTGCCAGGATGGGGGGGAGATAGAGAACTTTTACTGCCCTCACCCAATCCCTAGCTCTTTATTTTTCTGTAGGCAGTGTGAGAGTAGGCCTGGCTTTATGATGTCCTCATGATGACATCAGTAAGCCTCAAACCCATCCTTCCCCTGTCGACAAGAACAGGAAAAAGCTGTGGCAGACAGGTAAGTCTAATTTTCACTTCCTTGAACCCAACTCATCCTTAGCACTGAAGGGCAACTTTATAGGCTCTGGGGCCCTACCTACAGAACCACTCACAGAAATAATTAATTGTAAATTATTGATAAAGTTAAGGTTAGATTTATTGGTACCTCCAACAAAATCAGTGTTTAAATATTAAAAAACCTTTGCTAAATTCCCAGCGTGCCCATGCGTTAAGACAGCCCTGCTGAAGGGGTAAGGAGTCCTACAACAATTTATTTGTACTTTTTCCTTAACTTTTTAACTTCTGCTCAGTTAAATACCAAGAAATACTATATACACATGATAATATTTATTGTGAGTACAACCAGGGGACAAAGTGTTTTGGGCTGAGGCATATGCAAACAAGATTGTGAGTTAGGATTATTTAGTTCACATCCATAGGGTACTGTGATTGAACTGTCTGAAACCAGTGGTAAAAGTGGAAATTTAGAAGTGTCAGTATGGAAAATGTAATGGGATTGTAAATGAATGGAATTTAATAGTTTTACAAGGCAGTAGGAGACGTGGCGCTATGGCGCATAGCACCGTTTACACCCCCACTTCAACCACTGACTGCAACTATGTTAAACAAAAGCTCCAGTCAAAACTTAAAATCTTGTATTAGGTCGAATTCACCAAGTGAAGGAATTAAAAAAAAGAGTTCTACATATCTGACGTGTGCTGTTCTCATCTGTTAGATCCCCTGAAGGTCTAGGGTCTAGGCTCTGCTCTATACAATCCTGTGAATTGGAAGATCATAGGAGGGGTGCACTGACACTGCTGTGTATCTGAAACAGGTCAGTGGTAGTTGTATAGAGCTGAGTAGTGTGGGACCATTGATTATTGTGGGGGTAACATATTGGAGCAAATATAATGGTGTCTGAGATTCCTCCTTATCTGCAGGTGCTCCATAGAGGGAAATGTAATACTACAGTGTAAGATACAGCAAAACCCATTATTTGCTACATGGAAAATAATAGCTAAACCTCAATATCTGAAAAACTGGAATTTATGCTATTTGTGTGCTTTATACTGATTTACATTAGTACTAAAATGTCAGCTTTTGCTTAGTTGCAGTTGTCTCGATGATGTCTCTGAAGGACGACAGTACTGTGCTGTATATGCTGAAGGCAAACAACATACTAGGCTAACAACACATTTGCTTTAATTGACTGTAGCATATCTTACTGTTATTAGAGAAAGTAATGTATTAATCTAATTCATTATATGTCATTCACAAAGGCAGGAAAAATGGTAGTTTTTTTGGTTATATGTGTCTGGCTTGTTAGTCACAATGGTGGCAACTTCTGGGTAGTAACTTTTGGGTCCTACTGATGGGAGAAGCTGGCTGGAGCTAGGTTATCCCTTACAGAATGGGGGCTAGTCATATCAGGAATCAGAACCAGACAAGTATAACAACCTGAGCCTTCATGGTGACAGGTGCTGGACTTTATTTTGAATGCATTTCCTATTACCTCATCTAAGCAAATTTTATATGCACGCAATATAATGTGCAATAAAAAGCATTAAAGTCATGTTACCATCTAGGAAAATATTTTCCTAGCGTGCCCCGGGGGCTGCTTCGTATCCATGTAGATGCATTGTCTGGGGCTCCTACTCTTCTCTTATAGCCTTGTATGAAAACTGGTGGTGGTTTAGGGGAGGGGGGGGGGAGTTGGTGAAGAGGATGAGTGAGCATTCTGCTCACACCCCCTCCATCATTCAAAGCTGGTTATCTTTATTGATTTCACATATAACACATCATATTACAAGAAAGCTGCTTGGAAATATGTGTCTACAGCAGGGGCTGGCTAGCAGACTTTATCCCAGGGGGAAAGCACCCAGCACTGGCCCACAAGTAGCGTCCATCCTTAAAGGGTGGTTTTCTGTGCAAAATATATTTATCAATCTCAAAAGAGGCTATTTTAGTGTTGCTTTACCCAGCGATACTTTATTATTATAAATGATAAATCTTAAATAATGAAAATAAGTAATCCAACAAAAACAATCCTTACTTTATATTGCAATTAATTTTATATGTTCCTTCTCTCTACAGATATTATAGCAAAATATTCTATAGTAATGTTCTATTACAGCACTAAACACGGGTTGATTTATCAAAATGCAAAAAGTCCTTTTGCTTTAAAAACCTGGGGGTAAATGTATTAACCTCCGTATTGTTGAACTCCCGCGAGTTCGCCGTCTTCAGCGCTTAAATTTAAAGCGGCGCTGCCTTGTAAAGGGAAGTTTCCCTTTACAAGGCAGCGCCGCTTTAAATTTAAGCGCTGAAGACGGCGAACTCGCGGGAGTTCAACAATCCGGAGGTTAATACATTTACCCCTGATGTTTTTGCCAGCAAAAAGGCTTGTTTTAGGGTTAACCTAAACAAATAATATGAGGGATGGTAGTGGGAGGAGGAGCAGAGTACTAGGTGTCAATCTGACACCCTGGACCAGAGCTGGATTAAGGCTCTGCGGGGGCCCAGGGCAATATTGACAGGGGGGCCCCTATGATTATCATTTTATCATGGTTATCATTTTAGACACATACACAGGCAATTCTGTGTGCACTACTGTTCGGTGCACGCAGTTCTGCCTTCAGAAGCAGTAGAATGTGAAGTGGTGCATACCCCTCAACTGTCCTTGCAGTCAGACCAAATACCCACTAAGGGAGACAGTCACCCAAATTTGGGACTGCCCCACCAGATTCAGGACAGTTGGCATACTGTCCTGCTGTCTCCTACCTGTTCTTGTCACTTTCACCATCTGGCGTTGTTGGTGTCTTTAGATTAATTGCTGCTTGTCTGGATCCTGGAATGTTGGAGGTCCTATTTGAATTTTTTTTTTAACTAGGCCTTCATCCAGCCATAAATTAAATATCATTTACATCTAATAAATATAACCATTTCCCACAACTATCCCTGGCATTAAACAATTAATATTCACATTTAATAAATAGCACTCCTCCCCAAACTCGGCTCCATATTCAATAAATAACACCAAACCACCTCAGTATTAAATGAAAGGTCCAATCACCCTATCTTAAATTGATAGGCCTCACTATTAAATTAAATAGCCCCGCCATTAAATAACATTGCCCCACCATCATCGCACAATTAAAATAGTACCCATTAATGATGGAAGGTGGCTGGTCTTGAAGGAGGGGCCAGTCACCAAGCACTATAGACTTGGGCCGGTCCCTGCATCAGCCCAAAATGGTCTTTGGCTGTTCGACCTTGGGGTCATATGCCCACCCCTAGTCTACAGATCTGCCAAATCTGTTACCAGATGGGTGAAACACTTCCGCTGATTCTGAAATTCAGGTAAATTTCAGAGATTTTTCATTGGCAAATTAATTTACAATATTTGCTGAATAAATAACACTCACTGAAGAATCAGGCCAATCGCAGTGCATGGAATGTAAAGAAACCAATCAGCAAGCATCAATAAATGTCACATGTGTACAGCTTCTCAGACGGGGCCAGTGCAAGGTTTCTCGGGTTCCTAGTCAAAGCTTCAGCCTGCTGCCCCTCCTCCCCCCAATACCCACTTCCCAGCCCATCACATCATAACTTTTGTAAAGTGAAAATAGTAACTCCTAACTCCTCTAGCTCTGATGTACTGATGTCTGACGCAGAACGCTGACCAGACTCCACTCCACTGCTACACAGGAGTGAACGCAGGATTTCTAGAAGGAGTTTCAAATGTTAGATTTTAGAACAAAGCAAAAAATCTTGTTGTAATACATCAGCAACAGACACTCTACATACTTACCATATACACACTGATCACTATACACAGGTCACACACCTGGTACACACTGACATGCCCCCTGTCCACCAGCTTTTCTCACATACCACCCTGCCCACCAGCTTTTCACACAAATGCCAGCCTGACCACATCACACATAGATTACAAAATAATAATCTCAATCTATACAACATAAACCAAAAAAGTGTGTCAAATGCCAAAACAACCTAAATAGATCAATGTAGGAATGTTTCAGCGCTGTGGTTGTGATCACATAGGTAAAAATAACAATAACAATCCTAACTCCTTATTAGGGATGTGCACCGGCGACTTTTGAGGTCTCGTGTTTTGTGTTTTGGATCCGGATTTTCGTTATTTTTGAGGTTCGGATTTGTCTCGCAAAACACTTGACGAAAGGTCTCGGTTCGGATTTAAGGTTTTGGATTCGGATTTTTTTTGAAAAAAACATAAAAAGTTTAAAAATCAAGTTTTTGGGCTTATTTTCACTCCTAGGCTATTATTAACCTCAATAACATTCAATAACAAGCATTTCCACTAATTTACAGTGTATTCTGAACACCTCACAATATAGTTATTAGTCCAAAACGTTGCAACAAGGTATCTTTCTGGACTGCGTAGAGGAGTGGGTCACCACAATATATATTAAAAACCCTGAACTTTTATGATTCGCACCAATAAATGTACCTGGACTGCGTAGAGGAGTGGGTCACCACAATATATTAAAAACCCTGAACTTTTATGATTCGCACCAATAAATGTACCTGGACTGCGTAGAGGAGTGGGTCACCACAATATCTTAAAAACCCTGAACTTTTATGATTCGCACCAATAAATGTACCTGGACTGCGTAGAGGAGTGGGTCACCACAATATATATTAAAAACCCTGAACTTTTATGATTCGCACCAATAAATGTACCTGGACTGCGTAGAGGAGTGGGTCACCACAATATATTAAAAACCCTGAACTTTTATGATTCGCACCAATAAATGTACCTGGACTGCGTAGAGGAGTGGGTCACCACAATATCTTAAAAACCCTGAACTTTTATGATTCGCACCAATAAATGTACCTGGACTGCGTAGAGGAGTGGGTCACCACAATATATATTAAAAACCCTGAACTTTTATGATTCGCACCAATAATTGTACCTGGACTGCGTAGAGGAGTGGGTCACCACAATATATTAAAAACCCTGAACTTTTATGATTCGCACCAATAATTGTACCTGGACTGCGTAGAGGAGTGGGTCACCACAATATATTAAAAACCCTGAACTTTTATGATTCGCACCAATAATTGTACCTGGACTGCGTAGAGGAGTGGGTCACCACAATATATATTAAAAACCCTGAACTTTTATGATTCGCACCAATAAATGTACCTGGACTGCGTAGAGGAGTGGGCACTGGGCACCACAATAAAATATATAAAAAACCTTCAACAGATCTGCATTACACTACACATACGGCTGCTCCTCCATCCTCTCCATCATATACATGTTGGAGTTTTAGCGTGTGACAACCTCTTGTTTTTGATAATGTCAGTGCATTTTGAATATTTTTCAATTTGCCCCACACCACTGAATGTACTTTATCTATGATACGCAATACGCATCTATCTATCTTGACTGCGTAGTGTGGTGGCCCCGGTACACAATTTGGTACCGAGGCCACAATATAATTAAAAAACCCTCCACGTGTCAGAATTCCACCAAACAAGTATCTGGACTGCATAGTGGGGTGGCCCCGGTACCCAATTTGATACCGGGGCCACAATACCTCCTCCAAACATGGTACAGACAATTCGTCATTGAGATCCCAGACAGACAGGGTCAAAGTGTTATTGTTTGACTTTGTAAACCCAAAAAACTGTCCCTGTTGCACATAGTCGTGCAATGAAGACTGACTTTTTCATTTAAAGGCACGATCTTTCAAGTGTAGTGTTTGTAAGTCTAAGTCATATTATACTTTTGGTAAAATTGGTTTATTTTGTTCCTCTTTATGGTAATTAGTAATAGAATTAAAGTATGAAATAGAATTAAAGTATGAAATAGAATTAAAGTATGAAATAGAATTAAAGTATGAAATAGAATTAAAGTATGAAATAGAGTGGTATATAGAGTTGTAGTGTGGTATAGATAGAGTGGTCCACACAATATAATAATAATAAAACCCTCCACGTGTCAGAATTCCACCAAACAAGTATCTGGACTGCGTAGTGTGGTGGCCCCGGTACACAATTTGGTACCGAGGCCACAATATAATTAAAAAATTGGGCATCAACTGTCACCGTTGTTTAATATCTGATACACCTAAATATGGACTGCACAGTGGAGTGGCCCCGGTAGTAAATTTGGTGCCGGGGCCACAATACCTCCTCCAACTTCCAAGTGTAGTGTTTATAAAGACAGACAGCGTCGAAGTGTTATCAGTTGGCTTTCTTAACCCTAAAATTGTCCCTGTTGCAAATATTCGTGCAATGGACAGTTACTTTTTTATTGAAAGACTCAAGCTTTCAAGTGTAGTGTTTATAAAATATAAACAACAATACAGTAGTTTTAGAGCACGTCAAAAACTCTTGTTTTAAATTATGACACGGCATTTTACTTTTGGTTTAATTTCTTGAATTTTTTAAGATTTGGTTTTACTTTTTGAACATGGCAAACGACTGTTGATTGGTCATATAATGCCAAAAAAAAAGTTCCAAGATGGAATTGTCCTTGGGCCCTCACACCCACCCTTATGTTGTTGAAATAGGACATGCACACTTTAACAAACCAATCATTTCAGCGACAGGGCCTACCAAACAACTTTGGCTGAAATGATTGGTTTGTTTGGGCCCCCACACCAAAAAAGCTATTCATCTCTCCCTGTACAGACTAAACAGGCTCTACTGAGGCAAGATGTCGTCCTCATCCTCAACCTCTGATTCCTCTCCCCCTACAGTGTGTACTTCCTCCTCATCACACATTATCAATTCGTCCCCGCTGGACTCCACAACCACAGGTCCCTCTGTAGTATCTGGAGGGCAGTGCTGTACTTCATTGAGGAATTGATTATTCATTTTTATAAACATCATTTTTTCAACGTTGTGAGGAAGCAACCTCCTTCGCCGCTCACTGACCAGGTTCCCCGCTGCACTAAAAACTCTTTCCGAGTACACACTGGAGGGGGGACAACTCAGGTAAAATAGAGACAGTTTGTACAGGGGCTTCCAAACTGCCTTTTGGAGTTCTACCACGTCACTACCTCTAGTTAATTTAGATTGCAAGGCTTGTAAATATAAATACTTTGAAGATAAAAAAAAGCAGGCTGCACAGACTGTGGAGCTAGAAAGTGAAATTAAATGGACCACGTTACTTTGGTGGCTATCTATGCCCCCCCCGCCCTACACTTGTAGTTGAATATAAATAAAGCAGCCTGCATAGACTGTAGAACTAGCAATTCAAATATACAAAGAAATGGACAAAGGCAGTTTGGTATCTGTCTGCATCAGATCCCCTCTCCACTAGGAGTAAAACAGAAAACTTTTCAGCCGTTATATAATCTAGAATATAAATAGAAATTGAGAAATGCAATTTGGTATCTGTCTGCATCATAATCATCAACATCCTCCTCAGCGCCAGCTACATCAATATCCTCCTCCCAGTGTACAACATTCACACCTTCATTAGCCAAATCTGTAACTGGACTGTGGGTGATCCTTCCAGCATATGCAGAGGGCGTGCTGCAAATGCTGGATGGAGTCACCTCTTCCCGTACAGTGATGGGAAGGTCAGGGTTCACAACCAACAACACCCTTGGACTCGCCTTGGGGATTTGTGATGTCATCTGTTTAGAAGGCAGAGTTCTTTGCTGTTTTGTTGTTGTTGCTGACAGCATAACTCTCTTAAATTTTTTGTAGGGGGGGGGAGGAGGGCTTAGATCCTTGGGTGAAGCTGGACCACTAGTCATGAACACGGGACAGGGCCTAAGCCGTTCCTTGCCACTACTTGTCGTAATTGGCATATTGCCAACTTTACGTTTCTCCTCAGATGATTTTAAGTTTCTTTTTTTGCTGTTTTTTGAGAACTTGGGCTTTTTGGATTTTACATGCCCTGTACTAGGAGATTGGGCATCGTGCTTGCCAGACGACGTTGATGGCATTTCATCGTCTATGTCATGACTAGTGGCAGCAGCTTCAGCATTAGGAGGAAGTGGGTCTTGATCTTTCCCTACTTTATCCTCCAAATTTTTGGTCTCCATTATATGTAGCACAAGATACTGCAGAATGTGTGAACTTGGTAATATTGCAGTACCAATGGACTTATACTGCTGGATTGGTTTTGCAAATTTGGTTATAATTATTATATATTTTATTTTTTTTTTAAATTTTTTATTTTTTTTTACTTTTTTTTTATTTTTTAAAAACTTGGGAATAATGGGGAAATAACTATGCCCTTAGAAGCACAGAGCACAGGACACAGCACCACTGGACTGAACAGGACACGGCACAGGACCCAGCAGCACTACGGAACTCAGCAGGACAGAGCACAGGACACAGCACCACTGGACTGATACTGCAGAATGTGTGAACTTGGTAATATTGCAGTACCAATGGACTTATACTGCTGGATTGGTTTTGCACATTTGGTTATAATTATATATATTTTTTTTAATTTCTAATTTTTTTATTTTTTTTTACTTTTTTTTTATTTTTTAAAAACTTGGGAATAATGGGGAAATAACTATGCCCTTAGAAGCACAGAGCACAGGACACAGCACCACTGGACTGAACAGGACACAGCACAGGACCCAGCAGCACTACGGAACTCAGCAGGACAGAGCACAGGACACAGCACCACTGGACTGATACTGCAGAACACAGCACAGCACAGCACAGCACAGCACAGCACTGCACAGCACTGCACAGCACAGCACAGCACAGCACAGCACAGCACAGCACAGAACTAAACAGCACAGAACTAAACAGCACAGAACTAAACAGCACAGAACTAAACAGCACAGAACTAAACAGCACAGAGGACCACCTAACACACCCTCCCTCTACCCTGATCAATGCCCGAGTGAAGATGGCGGCGACTAGCGGGGAATTTATAGGATCCGAGTATCGCGAGATCCGACAACGGGATTATGAGTCAGAGCCTCAGTTTCACTTTTGAATTTGGCGCCAATACCCGGATCTGTCTCGGATCCGACTCGGATCCGCAACGTTCGGGTGGGCTCGGATTTCATAAATCCGAGTGCGCTCATCCCTACTCCTTATACAACATATACAAGTGGTAATAGAGTTGAAAAAATACTTAAATTTGGAGGTGTGAAGATCTTTTCATTCAGAACTTTCCTCCAATATGTGATGGCGTGGCATAAAAAATACAATACAAAGACACAACATAGTGTAATACAATAACAATAAATGACGTTGTATGATAAATATGTGGTGAACTTCAATCCTTCCTTCTTATGTGAATCCACTCACCAAATACAAGATATAAGTGTGCCTTAATTAAATAGAAGTAGATGTCATATTGTGTCTTCACCCAATTTCTTATGTGATTACACTTACAAAATGGAGAAGAATAACAGGCCTGGATTTAAATTTCTTTTGTGGTCTCCCCTTTAGACAGTCAGGATTTCTCTCTCAGATAAACATGTTCCATAGGAAATATAAAAGGCAAAACACGGATCTAGCGTGATACCGTTAAACTAAAGATATTTATTACAGTAATACATAAAAAATTAAAAGACAATGCATAAAAGCTGGACCATAGGATCATGAGGGTCCCTACCAGATGAAAGTGGAAAAACAGCTTGTAATCAGTGTCCCCTGGATCTGCTTCACTAGTTGTTAGTTTGGTAGAGATGGGGTCCTCATGAATTCCAGATCCAGCAGCCCTATTCCAACGCGTTTCAACCTCTCAAATTAGGTCTTTCTCAAGGATAGGGCTGATATCAAATGAGCTCCCTTTTATACAGGAAACTATCATGGTCTTGGTTGAAAGGTTACATACATTTTTAGCATCCATATTTTATAAAAACAGCATCACTTTCATTTAAACAGCATCACCTTAATGGAAAAAGTCATAACATATCTGAATCTCTCAGACATTAATACATATCATATGTTGAAAGTGGAAGAGTATATAAGTTTAACAAAAATTAAACAACCTGCTGATATTAACACTATCCTATCTTGAGGCACAGAGTCTAACGTGCACCTGGTCTTCACCAGGAACCCCCACAAGGGAGTTTGGGTTTAGCTGCGGTGGGCACACAGGTCGCAGTTCTCCAGGAGGACAATCAGCAAGGTAGATAGGAGTAATCGGATAGACAGGGAAGCAGAGGTCAAGCTATGCGGTCAGCGCAGTACAAGGGATATCCAAGAGAATAGACAAACCCAAGTCAAAACACAAGAGCAAGTCTCCAAGCCAAAGGAAGATTCCAAAGAGAGAGTCAGAGATAGCCGGGTCCAAAGCAAGGAAGACAGACCTTCATCTAATCTTCATTCACACTAGTATTTCTTATTAGCTATCTATACTTAATTGCACCCCAGTAGTTGTGTTAAAGTGTTATTTGTTTACTGTATTGTGCTGTTATACCATGTACTGTCTTGTTGTTATACCTCTGTACAGCAGGGGCTGCAGACCTCATATGGCGCCTTATAAATAAAGGTTATTTATACAAATAATAATAATAATAACAGGCATGTAATGCTTATGTCAATAATAGCTCTTGAGACATTTTTTGTTATTAAGAAATATTTTGTTTGCCTGGCATCCACAGATAAAGTATCATGTACTGCAGCTGTTATTAGGATGTTAAATTATTTTACTAATAACATAGATAATATTGCATTTCAATCATTATATATTATTATACATTATATGTGCCCCTCTGAAGCCGGCTCTGGGAGGGGACACCTCAGTATTGCCCCCCAAATCCTGGTAATCTATGCAGCTGCCTAAAGCTGTCTAATGGTACTATAGGGCCTGTCCTTGGACACTCATTCTTCCTGGCAGGTGCGGGCTGGCAAAGTTCAGCCCTGGGAGGCGCACAGGCGGCCGCATCACATGACACGCGATGCGGCCGCGTCATTGATGACACGGCCGCATCGCGTGTCATGTGATGTGGCCGCATGTGCGCTGACGCGGCCGCATCGCATGTCTTGTGATGCGGCCGCTTGTAATATTCATTAAATATTGTATTCAACGGGGGGGTGGAGGGGGGCAAATAGCTGTCAGACAGAGTGGCCCCATGCCCACCAGCCCGCCCCTGCTTCCTGGATTATGGAAACATCTGTGTATGCTTTTTATGACTGTGACTGTTAGTAGCCCAGACTACTTAACACTTATCTGTGCACTGCATTTATCACAATAGTACTGCACCATGGCCTAGCTGACTATAATTTTCCTTTTTTTCCTTACACATTCAGTACAACACAGTAATTACCGCAAAAACAACTGCTTTCACTAGTGGCTATTAGCGCCATCAGTTATCTTGGTGTAGAAATACACAGTCAATTAACGGGAATAATTGTTAGACACCACTAATTGGCGCAAAGCATCATTGTTATATACTTGCCTTTAGTGCCCTTTAGTGCTGTATAAGGGCCTGAGTCATTAAGGGACGCAAAATGAGCGCAGCGTACGTACGTGCACTAATGCACGTACCTTGTGGGTGCGAACGGCCGAAGTCATCAAGCGGCGTATTCTCAGATACGCAGCTTCATGACTTGCGACGTAAGTGTTCCTATTCTACCCGTTTACGGGCGTACAAGCCAGCACATACTTGCAGAAGCGAACGCAACGCTGTTTAGTGCATAGTAACATCATTGGTGTATCTCTCAATTGTTGAATCATGGTGCTGGTTGCAATTAACCGTAAAATATATATTCTCCTTGTTATGCTACTTTGTTTACCCTGTCAAGATGTTTTAGTTTTGATGATTAAAATTTATTAATATTGAAATATTTTCAGTGTTTTATAGTATATCATATATCAGTATATCATGTATATTTGATGTGGTTTTATAATGTCATATGTATTATATTATATATATATATATATTATATTATATAAGCCTTTGGTGTGAGCTGGAAGGAAAAGAATATGAACAGGAATGAAGTAGTTATTCAGATAACCTATGTTTCCAATCCAGAGATTTTCAACAAAGACTTGCACAGACTTCTTAGACTTGTCCATTGCATCCAGGAGACTCAAAAGGATCAGGATACGCCTAAATACTTTCGCAGCCAATTGTTATATGATATGTGTAAAATATAGTACAAACTTCTTTTGTTGAAACACAAAGTACATCTCTGGTCTATTTAAGATGAGAGTTTTCAGCATAGAAAAAGAGTGGAAGCTTATTATTTTGTAAATAAACAATGATCCAATTTTATTTGTTAAGTCTCTTTTGCTGAAGGATTTTTCTTATTACTTTATTAACCTATATAACACCAATGAGGTTATGCCGCTAGCCCTGTTTTCCCTGTGTATCAGGTTGTGTCTTGGTTCTGTTTTCAGTATATGTTTTCGAAAGAGGTTATGTCGTACCAAACTGTTATTTCTTTGGGGCCTTATCACATTATATCCCGGATTTGAGGGGTGACCCTATTGGTTGGCCTCCTCTCCATTGGCTTTTAAACAACAGCTTGACTTAAGTGTATAATGCTAATACGTAAATTTGTTCAATGAAATCACACACATACCAGTTTTTCTTTAAACAATTTTTTTTTAATTTATAAACTTAAACTATGAACAAATGTCAACTAACAAACAATCAATAAATCAATGAAAGGTATTTAATTTTTTTTTTACATTTTTTTGCTTCTGCTTTATGCTTTTTATATTTTTTTTCTTGTTTTTTTAATTCAGACAGAAGCCTCTGGCTGTGCCTTGGAGGACACATCGACTCCTCATCAGCTGCAAAAAACGAAAGACAACAATTTAGTAAATGCACTCTTAATACATTAATGTGGTAAAATGCTAGCTGTCGGTTCTTGTACCTATGCATTTTGGAAGCTCGGTATAGTGCATAAATGAATGTTACCCAAACACTGGCCCCATTCATTACATTTTTATAAATGTAGTAGTAATTATTATTGTTAGTATTATTCTCTATGACTTATAAGGCGACAGAAAGTGTCTGCAGTGCCAAACATGTTGGAACACCAAGTACATGTCTGGTCTGTTTAAGGTCTGAGTTTTCAGCAAATCAGATTTTCTCTGACAGATAGTGAAATGGATGGTAGAAATCAGTAAGAAGAAGGGCGAAGCTTAAGAAAACAGGGAAAACAGGCCTAGCGAAGAAGGCCAAGAGGTCTAGAGGGTGAAGTAACCGTAGAAGGAGCACACAACGAAAGAGGGCCATGCGCATGAGAGCTTACAACCTAAAGGGAAGGGGGAAACACAACTAATACGAAGAATATAGTATAAAAGTTTATTTTTATATACATGAACTTTCTAGAAAAAAATTTCAAGGACAATCTCACCCACTAGGGTGCATTTTTCAAGGCAGCCAGCTGAGTTGGCCTGCGCACCAGACAAGAATTGGGTGGAGGACATTTTTCTCATTGTGGGAACTTAGGATGCCCTGTACTGTGAATGGAAAGTGAAAACTGTTTCTCATGTTCTACGTCTATCTTGTAAAAAAAATAAAAAAAATACAACTCAAGTATAGGAAAATTACCATGTAATGTACTTACTTTCCTCAACCAGCACTTCTGCTTGCTGAGAGGTGTGTTCTGTTGAGTCCTGGAACAGCAGAGGTGATGAGGATAATTGATAGGAGCCCGGCGACTCCGCCACCACCATTGCCTCCTCCTGTGGCTGGTGGCTTCCACTTGGTTGGTCCGGTGGTTGGTGCAGTGGGACCACCTGTTGATCTTGCCGGTGGTGGGAGCTGCGTTGGCGTCCTGTTGGAGAGCATGATGTGTTATCTAAGGTGTATTTTTCTAATTTCTTCAACATTCACAACTAATACATACATATATGCAGCGAATGGTGTCTTTGAATGGTAAAATGGTACTCATGACAATAACATCTAAAGTTTTGAAAAAAATTACACAAAGATTTAGAACATATATATATAATCGGAAATAATCAGAATAATAGTAAATAATAAGTCAAACCTTAATAATATGTTTAGTATGATAATGGTCAGAAACTAGGCCTTTTGTGTCCCTATTTCCTGTGAGCAGAAAATATTACATTACCATATTATATAGTGTTTGAGGGCGACTTACTAGTTATAATTTCCGCCCTCAACTCTGCTAAAAGGTCGGGCTGTCTTCTCCGCAGATCACTCCATCGGCGTTGCAGTTGCACGATGGAGCGCCTGGTGCCTACCTGCATACGCAGCCGCCTGCGAACGACTCGGTATGCCTGCATTTTCTGTTCATTTCCCACGTATCTCCCTGCGGGCTCAAAGCAACGGTCCATCCATGCTGTAAGCACCCGCAGTTCGGTACGTGAAAATGTTGCCGACCTCATTTTTCATCACAATGGCCAATTTAATATCATGCTTGCCTGGTTCGCAGTGCACGTCGGTGCGTCAGCACGTGCATCGCGGAACCTTTACTAAGATGGCTGACTGACCTGTCAATCACTGCTTGGCCTAGCGTTCTGGCGCGTATGCAATGCACGACTATAAAAAAGCATTCTGCATGCGATAGTTCGCCCTGACAATTTCTGCATGGACCAAGTTTTTGCTGTCAGGAAACATATTACATTGGTGTATATTGACGTAAGTAACGTGGGCCTAGGTCTGCTACCTGACATAGCGTAGAAGGAAAAGGAATAATTGCACTTTCTTTTTCCCTGTTGTAGTTTGCTATTACAGTTCTGAAAAAGAGAACCGGATAATCTTGCTCCATTTAGAGGTAAGTAACATGGGCCTAGGTCTGCAGGTTTTTGGTGTAGTGATGGAATAAACTTATTTTATTTCCATTTGTAGACATGTCTGAACAAGACGCAAATCAGCCATCAGCCTCATCATCTACTGCTGCTAAAAAAAATACGTCAGCCAAATTTCACCAAAAATGAAATAGACATTTTGGTAGAATTGGCTGTTGATAGGCTCCACTCCTCTCCGCGTCCACTATCTGCACCATCCAAAGCCCGAATATGGGAAGAGATAACAAATGAGGTCAATGCCATGGCTCCAATCAGACGCAAGGTTAATGAGGTCCAGAAAAGGTAAATATTGAAGCGTACAAAAATGAGTTAAATGTGTTCAGATTTTGTGGATAATTTTATCCTGCTAATGTGTCTATTTTGTACACAAGTGGCAAGACTTTAAACGCCGCCGAAAAGATAAAATTACGTAACACCGAAGACATGCCAGAATGACAGGTGGTGGAACTCCAGCAACGCTGGAATTGACTGCATTGGAGACCAGGGCATTGGCCTGTTTGGATGCGGAGATGGTTCAAGGTGTGGGCCGCATTGACACTGGACGTAGCCCACCTGCCAGCGAGCCTATCACAGCTACAGGTATATACACACACATATAATATAAATAAATTGTCTAAAAAATTATAAATATTACAGTTACCCAATAATTGCCCTATACTTGAACAGATTTGCAGTTACATATAGTGAGAAGCAAAGAAGTTATATTTTAACCACCACACATAGTAAAAAAAAAAATTGTATTGACAATGTATTTTTTAGAAACATGCGGACAATAAGAATTCACACAAATTTCCTAAGGACGCCATTAATTTTTTTTTTTTTCTTGTAGGGGCCAATACAGCAGAAGAAATTGCAGAGGATGAGCTGGTGGAGGAGCCACGTGATGTGGAAGAGCATCAGATCAGTGAGGAGGCAGAAGTCAGTGAACGGGAATCACTGCACGCCTGCTATCACAGT
This sequence comes from Mixophyes fleayi, assembly GCF_038048845.1. Classification (NCBI taxonomy): domain Eukaryota; kingdom Metazoa; phylum Chordata; class Amphibia; order Anura; family Limnodynastidae; genus Mixophyes; species Mixophyes fleayi. Next base: position 94,249,857 of record NC_134406.1, read on the forward strand.
ATTAGAGATACAAATGCCACTATTCAGTCCAATACCACAGATATTGCCACAACCCTCACTCGTATGGAGCACACTTTACACAGTAGCCTCACCCATATAGAGAACACTATGGACTTAAACCTTACCTCTATCAACACTACCCTTACCTGTCTCACTGACCTTATTGCAATGTATATCACCAATCCTGAAGTACGCATATCACAGGGATCTTCTCCTACTTCTTTCTCTCCATCTCTCAGTCCCATTTATCAATCATACTACACTTCACCCGATTATCGTTCCACAAGTAGGCCTTATCGCGCGCACCCGTCTTCACATATTGAACAACTGCACTCTCAAGGTTCTATTGGTTCTAGTCTACGACCCCAAATGCATCACCATCATTTCCAAAGCAACCCATATATTGACATTGACCCATATTCACATTCAAATCAGCAACACAACTATTATTTACCTCCACCTGCCCCTTCTGCCATCTCTGCCCCTTCTGCCATCTCTGCCCCTTCTGCCATCTCTGCCATCTCTGCCCCTTCTGCCATCTCTGCCCCTTCTGGCCCTTCTGCCATCTCTGCCCCTTCTGCCCCTTCTGCCCCTTCTGCCCCTTCTGCCATCTCTGCCCCTTCTGCCACTTCTGCCATCTCTGCCCCTTCTGCCACCCGTGCCCCCCGTGCACCCCGTGCCACACAATCGTCGGCTACTGCACAGTCACTCACTGCTGCTCCACTGGCCTCTGCTTCCTCCCCACTGTTGCCTTCTATATCACGGATTACCAGAAGCCAGACTCATCCTCGCACAGATGCAACCATTATCCCAGCAAAGAAGCCCCGTAAAAACAAATAATTGTATGTTTTATATGTTTTTCATATTGTGTAAATAAATGGTATAATTATATACTTAGTAGCTATGTATGTTGTATTTGGTCAAAACATAACAAAAACACTTACAAGAGAAGTAGGTGTCCAGGACATATTGCTTAAAAGACACAGCATCAACTGATTCTGGAGGGCTGGGGTCAGCATCTAACACCTCATGGACAGCAACCTCGGCCTCCTCCACCCAAGGAACCCCACTCCTAATGGCGATGTTATGGAACACCACGCACAGAGCTATGATATCACACACAGTGGTTGGAGCATACATTAGAGCACCTCCAGACCAAATGCCCGCTCCACAACCGATCTAGTGGCTGTATGTGCGGAGTTGTATGCCATCTCCTGCTCCGTACGTGGGTTTAATAGAGGAGTGAGGAGCCAAGGGCGAAAAGGGTATGCGTTATCTCCTACAAGGGGTGACAAGAATTAAAAAGTTACAAAATATGAGCGAGTGTCAGAATTGTAGACCCAAATAACTATATCTGTGGCAACAAGACAGGCAACATGGATGACAAATAATGGCAAAAGAAGCAATCAGACACATAACATATTCAATGTATTTGTAACCAAGGTTTAAGTTTTTGAACAACTTTTCATATGGGCAGCTATCCAGGTAGGATTTTAAGGTAAACATCACAATTAAATGTACCTTTGAATGATATTGCAATGTGCCTTTGTAATATATCTACTTAGCTACCAAACTTAAGACATTACTATTTCCACTTTAAACTACTACATACATGACATGTTTGTTAAATAATAAAAATACCTAATAGCCACGCATCACCATTCGGCCTTGCACCACCTTGCCTCAGTTGCAATCTTTCCCACATCCCTGATTGCCAGAAGGCAAAGGAGTCATGTGTACTCCCTGGCCACATAGCTACCAGGTTACGAATCTGGAGAGAGGCGTCACATATAGCTTGGACATTTATAGAATGGAAATGCTTGCGATTTAAAAAATTATCAGCATTCCCACCGGAGGGGACCAAGGCTACATGAGTCCCATCGACTGCCCCTATGACATGCGGGAAACCGGCTATGTGGGAAAACCGCCGTTTTATCGGCACCAGGGACTCCTCATCGAGTGGCAGATGTATGAATTGCCTTAGACGCGACACAAACGCCCCCAGAACAACCTTTAGCACACGACTGAAGGACTTCTGGGACATCCCTGAAGCGACTCCCACAGTGGTCTGAAATGACCCTGTCGCGCAAAAGTGCAATACCGCCAACAGTTTAGTCAATGGCGGTATTGCTATTGGGCTGTTGCGCTTGGGCTCTAGGTCAATCTGCACTATGCGCAGGGTGTCCAGGATGACACGAGGCGGGAGCCGATAATGACGTACCACCTCAGCATCAGACATGCCAAAGAGGCTGATACGTGGCCTGAACACACGCTCCCTGGGTCGGCAACGATGGGTTACTTGCTGATTTTGGGGGCGGCGATGCTGGTTGCCCTCCTGTGCCTCGGCCATTTTTAAGAAATGCTATATTTGAAAAGAGAAGGATGTAAAAAAAATACAATTAACTCATAGTTTGGAAAATGTCACTCCTATTTGCACAGGAAACATTTACAATATACTTACACCAACAAGTGGGTTGGCCAAACTCATAATGTGGCTAAAAAAACAAAACAAAAATTGTCAGAGGGTGAATAAGAAGTTATGGCATCTGCTTCTATGCTATGTCAGGTTGCAGACCTAGACCCATGTTACTTACCTCAAAATGGAGCAGGATTATCCTGTTCACTTGCAAACAATTGTCAATGGAAAACTAAAAAAGAAAATAAAATACAATTATTCCATCTGCTTCTATGCTATGTCAGGTTGCAGACCTAGACCCATGTTACTTACCTCAAAATGGAGCAGGATTATCCTGTTCACTTGCAAACAATTGTCAATGGAAAACTCAAAAAGAAAAAATAAAGTAAACAAAAGATAAAAATAATCTTAAAAGTACTACACAGCCCAATACAAGCAAACTATTATCTGTAACTATTATCTGAAGCAAAGTAAAACACCCAAAATAACAAAAAAGTCCAAGACAAATAAAACAATAAAGCAATAAAATGTTAAAACAAATCAACCAAAGAAACCATAGTTATATCTTAAAATATATCATGCAAACATACCAGTAAATGAATCAGCAGTGAACAGGGCACATCATCTACGCCGAGCTTTATAGCAGTGGTTAATTAGCAAAGAGTATGCAGGTGAGGGTCTGCATGCGTCCTGATCACATGGGCGTTCCTTTGGATAATTTGTGTGTGCTCGTGGTTCAGATATGAGAGATCAACTAGACCCTTGGCAGGCGCATAGCGTACGCCACCACAAACGCGATTGCCTACTTTCGCACCAGTATGACTTGGACATAGTTAGACAGGAACGCCCCTATGAGAAATTGACTACCGTCACCACACCCCAGAACCTCCCTGTTCACGCCCAGAACTCGTAGCTCATCGCAAATGGTTTTTGCGATCGCGCCCATACAGTTTTTGCGTTCGCGAAAGTAAACAGGTCCGGCAACCGCGCATGCGCACTAAACTTTTGCGTTCGCTACGCGCTGAAAAGGGACATACGTTCCTTGATGACTCAGGCCCTAAGTGTACAAATACAGATACACATTATGATCTCAACTTTTGTATTTGTTTAAATGCGCTAATTGTCCAAAGCACAATTGTTTTTTGTACTTGTCATTATCGTCATTACCTATGTAGTTTTAGAAATACACAAGCTTGTCATTGTGAACTGGTGTATTTGGTGTAACCTATATAAATAAAGATGTTCACTGACCCCAGTGTTTTGTTTTTTGGTTTAATAGATCTGGGTTAAGTTTGTGTTTTGATTTTGGTTTTGGTTTTAGATCTGTATTTTTTTTCCTGTCAATTTTGACCACCTCACAGGTCACAATATTATTTTCATACACTTTCGGTCAAAGACTGCAGCAAGCTAACTGGATGCTAAGCGACAGAGCAACGACACAAACACACGGCAGTTCATTACACATCTAGAAAACATTGCCACACAGCAGTGGCAGAAAAGAAAAGTGGTGCAAGATGGTACATGATGTAGAGGGATTAGCATCATCATGACTGGTGTCAGCAGCTGCTTGGTGCTCCTGGTCTTCTGTGGACTGATGTGAATCCATATTGATGGCAAAAGTGACTGGAGAGTGACAAGAACAATGCTACCCCTGTTTCTGTGTGACCAACGGCACTGAGACTGGAGAGTGACAAGAACAATGTGACTGGAGACTGTAGAGTGACAAGAATACTACTACGCCTGTTTCTGTGTGACTAACGGCACTGAGACTGGAGAGTGACAAGAACACTGCTACCCCTGTTTCTGTGTGACCAATTGCCTTGAGACTGTAGAATGACAAGAACAATGAGATTGGAGAGTGACAAGAACACTACTACCCCTGTTTCTGTATGAGCTATGGCACAGTACAATGTCACTGGAGACTTTAAAGAACAGTGCCAGCCCTATTATTTTCATTTCAGTACTGAACACTGCCACCTATCCTGTTTCTGTGTGAGCTATGGCACAGTACAATGTCACTGGAGACTTTAAAGAACAGCCACAGCCCTATTATTTCCGTTTCAGCACTGAACACTGCCACCCCTCCTGTTTCTGTATGAGCTATGGCACAGTACAATGTCACTGGAGACTTTTAAGAACACTGCCAGCCCTATCATTTCTGTTTTTCAGCACCGAACACTGCCACCTGTCCTCTTTCTGAGTGAGCTATGGCACATTAGAATGTAACTGGAGACTTTTAAGAACACTGCCAGAACTATTATTTCTCTTTCAGCACTGAACACTGCCACCTCTACTGTTTCTGGATGAGCTGTGGCACAGTAGAATGTCACTGCAAACTTTTAAGAACACTGCCAGCTCTCCTCTTTATCTTTCATTAATCATGCTGCCCAACTGCAATGGAGACTGCCAAGAACCCTGCTATCCCTTCTGTGTCTCTCTGTAAAATGGTGCTGGATCTACTTATAGAATCCAAAACTTGCAAAATCCGACGACGCAACTGATGTTTTGCCTCGTTTTCAGTTCCGAGGGTGCGTGAAAGTACCGGGACGGCTCGGCTTGGTCCTCGGATCTGCTATGTTTGGGTGGGCTCGGTTTTCCGAAAACAGAGCCCGAGCATCTCTATATAAGAAGAAATTTTTTGGCCAGCATCTGAAAGGGAATCAATAATTGTTCATTGTCAAGAAACACAAACTCTTCAGTCATTCATAGAACAAGAAAAGGAAATATGTTAGTAAAAAATGTGGGTGTGTTCACAACAACCTCATGTGAGTGTTAATCTACATGATTGTGAAATTCAGCAAATTGTCACCAAAGTTTCCTACCATGGAAAGTGAAAATCTAACACTAATCAAAACTATTTTGACAGAATATTTTTTGAAAGAGAGGAAGCGCTATTGAGTTCTGCAATTTAGTGACAGAAAAGGATGGAAATATACCTTAATTGCCCGTGCTTCCATCTGATTATTATCCAATGGAATATTGCAGAATAGGCTTGACAAAAAAATTACATTTAAACTCTTTCCTAAGTTCTAGGGGTAAATGTAGCAAGGTCCGATTTTTTCAGCGTGTTAAAATCGCGCAAATCGCGATTTTAGTCCAAAAGTCAACAAATGTATTAACCTGCGATTTTTACCCTGATCTTCCAAATCGCTGGTCATCTCTGGCGCTTTGCTGCGATGTAAAACACTCCTGTGGGTCACGGGCACTAGGAGTCTTTACCCAGTATCACCCACTGATGGTCTTATCAGAGCAGTAGAGTTGGTATATGATACTCTGATGGCAGGGTGATAATGGAACTGGAAACAGCAGATGGTTAGAGAATGCTCAGAAAGTCTATGACTAGCAGCACTGGTAAACAATAGGTAACTGAACACGAGGATCTGGATGGACAAGGACACGTGAGGGTAGTCAGTGGTCTGCGCACGGCAAGTTGTACCACTGCTATAGTGAGAAGAATGTCCAGGAGTAATAAGGAGGTGGAAGTCAGCGGTCTGCGTATAGCAAGTTGTACCACTGTCTGTAGTGAAGGAATGGAATCCAGGTGAAGGTAACGGAGAAGTCAGTGGTCTGCGAGTAGCAAGTTGTACCAATGCTTATGTGAGAGGATATATGCAACTGGTGACACAGGGAAACAGGAATCAGTGGTTTGCCTCTAGCAAGTTGTACCACTGAATATATATGTGAGGAAGGACACGAGGAGATAAATGCAATGCAGAGTCTACACGGATACCCTGAACTTGATCCCATGTTGAACTGCACACAATAATAATAATGAATGAACAGCACTGCACAGATAATCAAAGTCACTCGAATAGTCCAGCAAAAGGAAACACAGTCAATAATAGCAATAGTCTCAGAGGATGGAAACTCCGGAGGAGAACAACTCAGTCCAGATGGATATGCAATACACCAGCACAGTCAATGAGAAGTATGCATACCGTGGTTCAGATGAGCAGGCTGTTAGAGATAGCTGCAGGGATACCTGAGCGGCAGGGAACAGGCGAGATGAGAAGTCCTTGCAGAATGGAAGCGGCAGGTAGGTGCAGCGCACTTGTAGGTAGGCCAGCAAGGACGACAAATACTCAGGAAGCAGTAGTATATCGAATAAAACAGCAGGAGACCACGGGAGAATTGAAGCGATGTAGCAAAGCTGGAAGCCGAGGAGCGTAGACTCGATGCAACAGGCAAGTTGACACAAATGGACACACTGTAGAAGCAGTAGGCAGCGGGTCAGCTGACGGCAGGTAGAATGCAGACTGGAGTGCTGAGACGAGCAGGACTCTGTAGACACGCTGAAGTAGCTAACAGGAATCAGCTGGAACAGTAACGATGAAACACAGGAGAGTTTGAAGTAATCTGTAACTGTAGATACACGGAGGCAGCGGATAGGAATCAGCTGCTGGAGTTACGATGAAACACAGGAGAGTTTGCAGTAATCTGTAACTGTAGATACACGGAGGCAGCGGATAGGAATCAGCTGCTGGAGTCACGATGAAACACAGGAGAGTTTGCAGTAATCTGTAACTGTAGATACACGGAGGCAGCGGATAGGAATCAGCTGCTGGAGTCACGATGAAACACAGGAGAGTTTGCAGTAATATGTAACTGTAGATACACAGAGGCAGCGGATAGGAATCAGCTGCTGGAGTCACGATGAAACACAGGAGAGTTTGCAGTAAACTGTAACTATAGATACACGGAGGCAGCGGATAGGAATCAGCTGCTGGAGTCACGATGAAACACAGGAGAGTTTGCAGTAATCAGTAACTATAGATATACGGAGGCAGCGGATAGGAATCAGCTGCTGGAGTCACGATGAACACAGGAGAGTTTGCAGTAATCTGTAACTGTAGATACACGGAGGCAGCGGATAGGAATCAGCTGCTGGAGTCACGAGGAACACGAGGAATAGAAGTGGTCTGGAAACCACAAACGGCAAACAGGAATCAGCATAAGCTGAACACACGAGCAGGCACTGGAACACCTTCAGAGACTCATGAGGAATGAGACTCCAAGATCAGGCAACGTGATATTGACCACAGGTGCTTAATATAGGGAGTGTTGCCTGATCAGCCAATTAAGTTAAAGGAACAGAACTGAAGGTTAAAAGGGACTGCACATGCGCAGTACCTCATAATAATGGACGGACACGGTTCCTAGCTACCTTAGAAGTAGCACTCACAGTCCGGTGAGTGACACTGTGTTTAGCTAACTCTCCCATGTTGTCCTTATCTAGCTGTGAAATTAGTAAACACATCACTGTTACACTGCTCCTGCCTATAGAGCTGGAGGTCCCGACAGCTGTTAAAAGTGTTAAAGATAGATAAAAGTTTTTTGTTTTTTTTAAAATGTGGTGTCCCCCCTGCCCGGGTACTATTAACCCTAGTGGTGCCAGCCTACTGCTGGTTACGTTAAAATCAGAGAAAAAATTTGTGTGGGGTCCCCCCCGATTTTCACTTAACCAGGGGTGCATGGCACTATAGCAGGGGGCCACGCGGCAGGGGTCCCCCTGCCATAATGACAAACCAACCCCAGGCTGTTCATCGCTGGGATCGATTCCCTAGGAAATGGGGTCCGCTGAAAGAAATGAGCGGGCCCCACCTCTAGGGACAACCAGCCCAGTGCTGAAAGCACAAGGGCTCTTACTACCCCGTGGGCTGTGGGTAGTAGGGTAATAACGGCGATATAAATGTAAAAAAACAAACAGACGACATTTTGGTTTGTAGAACTACAAGTCCCAGCCAGCCAGGGTGCCATAAACAGTGTGGGCATGATGATACTTGTATAACTACAAGCACCAGCATACCCATGGCAGCTAGGGCATTTTGGCACTTGGAGAACCACAAGTGCAACATGCCCTGACACCCACGGCTGGCTGCGACCTGTAGTTCCACAATACAAAATGTTTAAAAAACCACAACACCATTTTAACAACCACATAGTTTTAATAAAAATAATAAAACCCCAATAAAGACACTAAACACCCTCATTTATACCAAATACATTTATTAAAAATAATAAATCCCCAATATACTCACCAGTGATGTTTTCGTCAGCAGCTTTTAATCCTAAAATGTGTGAATACCAAGTCCCAATAAATTTGTATCCAAAGTATGGCTTGAAATGTCCCAAAATAATTTGTATCCAAAAGTCCGGCTTGAAATGTCCTAAAATAATTTGTAAATCCAAAGTCCCTCCTTCAAATGTCTTCTGTTCTTCTTGGGCAAAAAGCCCCCCTTGTTGCTTGAAGTCGTCAATTCTTCTTGGCCAGAAGGGCCCCTTTGTTGATTGAAGTCTTCTTATCTTCAGCCAGAAGAGTCCCATATTTGTAGGATCCAATCCGGAACATGCTTGTTTACCAAAAATAAAAAAAGATGAGAGACGCAGCAAACAGCTTCTACACAGTAGAAGCTCCGATACGCACTGAGCTTAGCTCTTACGCAAGGTCTTTTATAGTATTAGGGGATTTTCCCATGCTGTCGTGGGAAACCCCTAATACTATAAATAGATAAATAGATCTGATTTCAAGATTTTGATAACTCTTGGATCCTGGCGAAGCGATTAAAGTACTTGATCTACAAGTCCGACATACTTAGTGTAATTGCTTTGTTTCAGGTCCTCCTTCAGTTTCTCAAGCTGCTTTTCCAAAAGTCTAATTAAGGGAATCACATGGCTCAAGCTACCAGTGTCTGAACTCACTTCACAGGTGACTACCTTGAGTGGTTTCAGTACCTTGCACAACAAGGAAAGTATTCTCAACTGAGCTTGAGTAAAATACATTCCCCCGCCTTTCCCAATGTCATAGCTTGAGGAGTTAGCGTGGATGGCTTTTCGCTGTTCCTCCATCCTCATAAGCATATACAGGGTGGAATTCCACCTTCTAAGAGAAAGAGAAAAGTGAATCGGGGGGCACTCATGAGATGTGGGTCACAAATTGTTAAAATATTTAACATTAATTATTATAAATTTAAAAAGAAAGAGTATCTTGAATAAGAAAAAAAGCTAGCAAAATAATTAAAATATGTGAGGGAATATGGAATTGCAGATCAACCGCAAAAGAAACTGCCTGCCTGATGAATAATATATTTTAGACACAGGTTGAATTCATTATTATTGTTACAATCCAGTTGTCAATAATTATATTAGGTTCACACCTAATTATCAAATAAATATGGTTTTACAACATAATATTGCACTACTGACATAACTAGTAAATATTCTCCCAACTTAGGTTCTGCCTGTCTAAATAAGACTTAAGTTGGGATAATGTTTACTAATTATAATAATAATAATAATAATAATAATAATAATAATAATAAATCCCCGTTTTTGCACGTAATAATGTCTCCTGTACAAAAACGGGATACATTTTATCTTCACTTTATTCAATTATTATTTTTTTCATTTTTGCAGGAGCGGCAAAAATACTTCATGCAGTCACTGTCTCCATATAGCTAGTGCCAAATTACTAATAAACGGTATAATGTTAACATCACTTTCCACTGTGAAACACCCTTCTGATATGTTAACTTAATTACTGTAAATATAATAAAGACACAGCATTTTGGCAAAATTGCTCACAGTGCTTTCTGGCAAACACTGTGGTCCTCTAAAGGATTAACAAGGCACCACCATAGACCTCAGCCAACCCCCAACTCTTCAATAAACCTGTTAAATAAATATCCATAGACCTTCTTCAATAGGGGGAACTCCATTACTCCTATATAAATGAATTTGGGCCACCGTAAGTAGCAGGTGATCATCCACAAATCTCTGAGGGTCCGTATCACATGCCCGATGCAAGTTTTTTCAGAATGGTTCTCATAACAGGGTAGGAAATATTGCCCTGCCAGCTAAGACATTGAATCACATTAGACCAATCTAAGACTATGGCAGGCATTGGGACTTCAATATACAAAGGTCCACTCTGATAATTAGGTCCAAGGACTTTCCCTTCCCCAAGTTATTGTTCCCCAGATGCACTACCAGAATATCAACGGCCCCCATATGTCAATCTCTACAGCCAACCAGGGCATCCGAGCCGGTAAAAACAGACCTATTACCGAGGCAGTGTATGTCAATGGGGTGGGAAAAGGTGGACAAATGATGGGCCATACAATATCTGAATGTGCAGTAAGGGAGTGACCAACGACAAATATTTGCAGCTTCACTGTTAGCAGACCTGCGAAACAGAATTAACCCAGCATCACGTGTCGACATAAGTTGAATACAATTCAAGGAATTTAACGTAACCAAATAGCGGTGGTGACACGGAAGGGGGAGCAAAAGTGATAAGCTACATGAAGGTAAAACAGACCTAAAAAGCCAAGAGGCACAAAACTAACTCAGGCCTTGGTCCAGGGGAAAAAAATGGCAAAAATCCCTCTATGCCCTCGCTAAAAGCGACAAGCAGTCATGCCCTGGTTTACAGATGAAGGTGAGTCCTCCCATCTATTTTTCCCTGATATACTTTTTTTATGGTTCGGACTTCCATCTGTCCAGGGACGTAATTGAAGACCTGGCCATGGCAGAGGACATAGCTGTTTCAATCCGAAAGAAATGGCTGCCGTAAGCCATTCAAGCCGACAAATTTGACGACCCATTAAAAATTGCCTCTGCAAATTGTCTACATAATGCCAGGGACCACACCCCAACATTTTCCTGAGCCGGTATGTTGAAACAACCAAGTCTGCCCAACTGATCGACCTGTTTAACATGCAGGAGACATGTGTAGGACTCACACCATGTGCCAAGCTAGCAGATCTGCACCTGACTGCACCTAGACTGGGCTACCAGCTCGCTGATGTGAAAGGCGCCACAAAATGCCAGGGAGAAGGCTCTGTGAAGCAAAAACAGCTCAAAAGCATCAGCTGTGATCGACCTTAGAGCGCAACAAAACTTACCCAGCAAGTAATCTTCTACAGGCCTCCTAACATCTTCTCCAATTGGTCTGTCACCCGCCAGTCTCTAAGGGCTTTTAATATCAAAAAGCTTTTGGACATTTTGGAGGATTCTGTTTAATATTGCAATCAGATAAAAGCCAGCAAACCACTATGCTGACCTGAATCTCGCTGACCTCAAGTCCTCAAGGTGCTGACCCACTGGTACAATACCGCACGACATGTGCGCCTGGTGGATACAGCAAACAATCTCTCGACGAGTCCCGCTATGCCGGCTTGATGATCTGCCACACATGAGAAAGGCCAGGGGTACTGACAAGGTTAACGTGTGGGGTCAGAAACCAAAAGCTACGCCATTGAAAATGTAAGCACGAATTGTCTGTCCCGTTATCTATACCCGGAACATGGTGTACTTTAAAGCTATTGTTAAATTCAAAGCAGCGCAGCACCAGATATCTCAAGAGAGTAATTGCATGGGTGGATGAAGTGCTCTGATTGTTGATTGTGTAGACCATTCCAAGGTTATCGCAACAGAAGACTTTGTGACGACCACAGATATACTGCCACTATGATGGGAAACAGCTCTCATACCAGCAAGTTAGACACTAAGCCCCAACTGTGCCAGGAATCCAGCCAAAGGAAGGCACACCAGTCTCGGCCCAGTTAGGCTCCAAAACCTTAGTAGCCGGAGGCATCCATATATAAGTGAAGCTGCATGTTGGAGGCCAGATGTTTACCCCATTCAAAACTTGCAGGAAGCGTAACCAAACCTGTAGATCATTTCTAATCTCTCCATATCAGAGATGTAAGTCCACATGGGGCTGTGTAAAGCCGTGGTGGCCTGTTGCAGCTTCCACCAAAAAATCCAACCCATGGAAATGATTTTACACTCAAAATGTAAAGACCCCAATAAGGATTGTACTAGCTGCAGGGGCAGCGTGAAGGGGAATCCTGCACGCTCAATATCAGCGCTGTCAGTTTTTTCACTTTTTCAAGGGGAAGCCAGCATCAGCCCACTCAAGTGTCTATATGCCTAGGAAAGTAAGGCACGGAGAGGTATCCTCTGTCTTTTCGTGTGCTATGAGGACTCCGAAAAATGAGAACAGGGCCTGCGCTGCATACAATGTGTCAGCGCATTGAGGCGTGTTCACGGTGCCCACTATCAGAAAATCGTCCAGGTAGTGGACCACACAATGATGGTCTGTTCCCACCTGGATGCACCAGTGTAGGAAGGAGCTACAAGTCTCAAAGTAAGTACAGGAAATCAAGCAACCCATAGGAAGTCTGCGATCAATGTAGAAACCATCTTGCAGACAGAAACCCATATTTCAGAAAGAGTAGGGGCAGCAAACGAAAGGTGGATTCTATGTCCAATTTCACTGCAAGAGCCCCGTGGCTGAAATTGATAACCAAACCCAGGGCAGATTCGAAGGACTAATAAAAAACCAAGAAAGGTCATTAACATCGTAACTGAGGTATTTCCCTGCTGACTTCTTGGGCACGACGCAAATTGGGGATACCATTAAGTTGGGAAGGGGTGTAGAAGGGATAGGACCGAGAATGCTCCCCAAACAAATCTCCTTTTCGACTTTGCCCACCAATATGTTGGGTAAAGTGAAAGCAGAGTGTAAATTCCGTGGGATGGTGGTGCTCCTTGCGCCTTTTATGGGGAGGTGAAAACAGATGCTGAAACCTTGCCAAAGGAAGTGAGCCCTGGTCTCATCAGGAAACAACTGAAGCCATTGTTCCAGGCTGGGCATTGATTATGGAGGGGGCTGTCACACGCCGGGGACCCGCTAGTCGGGACCCGGCTCACTTACCTCTCCGGCGTCCGATGGAATCCCAATGATGGCCGCCATCTTGGATGGGTTTGCGCATGCGCAGACCCGATTTCTGCTTTAAGGCCTTCCACTGCCCTCTATTGGTTGGAGGATCTTCCTCCAGTATTTAAACCTCCCTCTTCCTCTACTCTGAGCCTGTTCTTAGGTTCAGTTAGGATTCTTCCTAGTGAAAACCTTTGGCTCCATATAGCTTCTCCCCTATCCCAGCGGTATCCTGCAATCTGCAATCCACAGCAACTTCTGGTTCTATATAGCTTCTCCGCTATCCCAGCGGTATCCTGCAATCTGCAATCCGCAGCAACTTCTGGTTCTATATAGCTTCTCCGCTATCCCAGCGTTAATCCAGCAACCTGCAATCTGCAGCAACTTCTGGCTTCATATAGTTTCTCCGCCATCCCAGCGGTAATCCTGCAACCTGCAATCCGCAGCAACTTCAGGCTTCATACAGCTTCTGCTAACCCAGCGGTCGTTCCTGCTACCTGCAGACCGTCTCAGCTACACGCTGTTCCACTATTCCTGCGGTCCTCCTTGGATCCACTAATCCCTAAACTCTCCGAAACTCTGTGGAACCTGCCCCACTACCAGAGGACCGCGACCTGCGTGGCGGTTGCCGTGAAGTCCATACCACCTTGCGGCGGTTCCTGGTGAAAGCCAGCCGCTACGTTAGACTCCGCGCCTCTGGTGAGTGTTAGTCTTGGCATGTCAGGGGTCTGTACTCCAGTGTCCGTGACAGGGGCCTTATTGACGAGGAGCCCCTGCAGCACCTCTGCCTCTACCAGCACTTGTGGTGGCCCTAGGACAATACTTGGCTAGGTTGGGGCCATGGCAATTGGCGCAATTGTGTCAGTATTTGCACCCAGCACCCTGGGCAAACATGGCATTGTTGAATGTGAAGCACATGTTTTTGTTGGGGAGAGGGACACTCCACAGTGGTGCAAATCACCTAAACCCATACCCTATTGCTGGGGGCCAATGGGACGCATAAACCCATCCATATCTCTACATCTTTAAATCCTAGCGGAAGATGTGTCTGGCCACTTATCTTCCAGTGCAATTTCTAATCGCAGGCCAGCTATAACATTGGTTCTTCGTTGGTGAACATATCAGTCACTAAGTGTAGATAGCGCCAGACGTCGATATGTGCCTCTGGTCGAGTTTCGATGTATGCATTCACAAAACAAAAAAAAAGTGGTCAGCCAAGCAGGGAAGTATCGATAACCGTCTTCCCTATAACTCAGCCAGGTACTGAATGCCAACAATTCCTGTTTTGCCATGTCAGTAAAGGCTTTTGTTAATTTTGTCCATGGCACTAGGTTTAATGATCCACATAAGCACTGTGTAAAAACATTTTTCTATGTCCCTAGCCTGTCAGGTCACTGGGGGCACTAGCATCCTCGCTAGTGCTACTAATCACTGGGCTAGTGTTATGTGTGATAGGTGCGTTATGTCGTCATGCTCACCTGCAACGCTTACGTCCTCCAAGAGGTCATGGCACCTGAAGTGCTACCAGTGGTGGGGTGGACCTGTCCAGCATTGCCATCTCTAACCGCCGAACTGCATACCCTCATACAATAGCTTGACCTGGGGTTCTAGAAAAGTGAAAGCATTAGCATCAGAAATCCCATGTGCAATCGACTCCATGTGAATATACCAGGGGTCTGCACATGACTCCAAAGGATGTGGTGATGAAGTCTGGAACCCGGAGGCCGGGCGGTGAGTCTGTAGCCTGGACAGGTAAATTGCTAGGTAAGAGGCACTACCACTTGGCTCCATCCCTAAGCTCAGTCCCCAAGCTTCGACCGTAGTTCCCCACTGTAACTGGGGGTAATATCATCATCATCATCATCATTTATTTATATAGCGCCACTAATTCCGCAGCGCTGTACAGAGAACTCTCTCACATCAGTCCCTGCCCCATTGGGGCTTACAGTCTAAATTCCCTAACATAAACACACACACACACACACATAGACAGACAGAGACACAGACTAGGGTAATTTTTTTTAGCAGCCAATTAACCTACATACAAACTCCTCACAGATAAGGCCATGGTCGGGAATTGAACTCATGGCCCCAGTGCTGTGAGGCAGAAGTGCTAACCATTTAGTCACCGTGCTGCCCTTTAATAATATATATAATATATTTATAATATTTAATATATTTATAATATATTTATTTGATGGTAGCATAAGCTGACCTGGCCAAGCAGAATGAACTAAAATGCAGATGTCAGGTCAGAATGAATGTAAAGTGAGTTCTAGACCGATGTCCTTTTTTCAAGGCCAAGGTGGTAATCGTGGGAGTCAGGACCGCTCCACTGACTCCACTCATTCCAGACAGTCATCTGAATACCATGACAACATGGCAGACAAATTATTGTTTGTGAAGTAAAAGTGGCATAAAGCATACCTATATTCATAGGGCTATCTCTGCTAGATATATTTGTGTAAATTTTGTATATAATTCTTTGTATGCACACCTTTGGTTGTAGTGTGAATAAGTGGGCTCAATAAGTGAGCCCAATCTTGCTCCTGCCTAGGCTCTGGTTTTGGGTAATTCATTGTGATTACATTACGCACTCAGGAAAGAAAAATCATCCTCACCAAGATCCATATTGGCATGCACTGTAGTTACCTTATGTTTGCCATCTGTTTAATTTATGATTTATCAAATGTCTGCAGACAAGGCTACTTCAATTATTCCCCAAAAAATAAAGTTCATTGCGTCATGATTAGTGATGTTGGTGTTACCCAATCCCTACCAAGTCACCGAATTTCAACTTGGTACCTACTGTAGCCTCTCAGAGTTGGTTCGCTTTTGACTGTCTTGACTCTTTGTCACTGACATTCTTATGGTTTTCCCCTCTACTCTCACATCTTTCTCCTTCATTTGCTGGCTCCTCACAATTCTAATCTCACTCTCATGAAACTGCTTTGTATTGCTGGTGGAGGAGTGGCTTGCGCTGGTCACTTGAAGAGTCCATCATAAATGATGACAGTCCTCTTTGTATTTCCTAGTTCATGTTATGAATATATACAATCCTACACTGTATTTTATCTATACTACTCCCATATTATGCCATTTCATAGCTTTCTGATTAATTCTTGTAGCATAGAAGAAGTTTTAAATAAATGTCTAATTTATAGGGCATTACGATTTCCTTCCCTAACCATACATGTCCTCATGTATAGAGAGTTTTTAATAGTTATTTTCTGATATTGATTTCCTAAAGGAATGAAGCAAATAATCCACTCTGCTGTATTACTCAGCAGTTGATTAACTGCTTCTGTCTCTTAAAATACTGGCTCTCTCTCAGCAGTCTGAGCCAGATCATTAAATCAGAGAATGAGTTTATGGTGTCACTGTCACGCCTGAGAATCTGTCTGTACCCAGACTGGGTTGTGTCTCTGGAGCTGGACTGGTGACTACGTGGACAAAGCTGGGTGGCCTGATAATGTTCCTCTGCATGTAGTGAATGGACTGGTGCAGATGGTAATTACACTAATAGAGGAGAGCAAACAGGAACTGGATTGCTGGAACGGACTGGAACCAGAATGCTGGAAGAGGATAGCTGTAACCGGAATGGAACCGGAATGCTGTAACCGGAATGCTGGAAGAGGATTGCTGTAACCGGTGTCGAAGTCGCATAATTGGATAAACAAAAGTATATTGGTTAATATTGTTTTACCGTGCGATTGCAATCAGTACGCCATGTAACACGTGGCACGGCGTGATCACACGGTAAAATACACATGCATACACTCGCACTTTCACATTTAGCTATTTATATAATTCATATTTATAATGGTTCCATTCCACAGTGATTTATGAGCAGATGGTATTTAGTTTATAGTTGTATATATATATATATATATTATATGTACACTTTAGTGATATTTAAGGTTCAGGTTGCAGGAATGCTTGTCATGTTTAGTATCATTTTAATCTCCTATTCATCAGCAGTTGTCCGGTTCATTTGCCGAAGAGATCGCACATTGCATACTCTAGTTAGCGATGTTAGGGAATAAATGTTTAAAGTGATATTGACTGTATAATGCAAATAGACTAGCTTAAACTGGTTTCTGGGTGGGAGAATCATCTGGAGAGCAGACCCCCACCCTTGGAAGGTGTTGTTTGAACTGGCCCATGACCTGCATTACACTGGACCCTCCTGAAGCCTGGACCTATAGAAGCAAGCCATGTCATCTGTATTGTTTTGTCTGTAGCACTGAGTGTATATATACAAGCTCCCTGGGACTAGCTAGCCCAGTCATCTCTGACCACATTCTTCTGGAGTTAAGTACTGTAGCTGGTACCAGCGGAGCACAGCTAGCGCAGGCAGGTGCGGCGGTATGTATGTATCTTTGGTACCGGCTGTACTGTATTATAATTATGTATTAAACTGCTAAAATTTTTGCATCTGCTAAATAAATTGTTTGTGCTTTGGAAACACAAGAAATCGCTTAGACATTGCTTATTGGAAAACGATAAAATTACTTTAATACCGGAATGCTGGAAGACCAGCTAGATGGGCCTAGATGGAAGGCTGCTGTGAATCCAGAACAAGAGGAAAGCAGGGGATCTGCTCTTTCCCACAGTGGAGATGCCCAGGCTAATGTTTGTCCCAATAGGAGGGAGATAATGTACGCAACTATTGCTTTCTTTGTGGGGAAATTGCTGGGCAGTAGCTCAAAATGGATCTCACATTGATTCAGGAACTCCCTGCACAGTTTTGGATCACCATGAAATTTGACAGGAGTTGGCAGATGAAGACAAGAAGCCGTGGCAGTAACTTGAACAGGTGGAGCTTGTACAAAAACTGAAGAGTCACCTGAACTGAGAGTAGTTTGAATGCTATCGAGGCGGGAGGACAATTCTTGCATGATTTGTCCCTGTGCGTTTTCCTGGCTCACCAGTTGATTCACCAGGCTTTGCATTGAGCCCGCTCCTTGGGACAGATCACCAATGATTCATTATACCAGTGCAATCTGTCATGACTGAGGATCTGTCTGTACCCAGACTGGGTTATGTCTCTGGAGCTGGACTGGTGACTATGTGCAAAAAGCTGGGTGGCCTGATAATGTTCTCTGCATGTAGTGAATGGACTGGTGCAGATGGTAATTATACTAGTAGAGGAGAGCAAACAGGGACTGGATTTCTGGACCGAACTATAACCAGAATGCTGGACCGGACTGTAACCGAAATGCTGTAACCAGGATGCTGGAATGGAACCAGATTGCACTGTCAGAACTGGTTTAATAGCAAGGCTGAAGCAAGATAGAGAGCAAGGCTGCAAACTGCTGGGAACCAGGTTGGCATCTGAAATAAAATGTTGCACTGGCTACAGGTAATTGCTCCAGTAAGTCCTTTTATAGTTGTTGTTGATTCCTGATTGGAGACTGCAATCAGCTGGGCAGAAGCAGCACTCTGAGTTGTTGAGATGGATCAGGTGACTATATCCAAGATGGCAGCTCCCATGGGCTGGTTTTGGATGGAATCTGAAATGGAGGCTGTTATCACCTGATTTGCTGAGAGGAATCATGTGACCGATTCCAAGATGGCCACACCCATACTCTGATTCTGGAGGGAACTCTGGAGTGGAGATCGACTGGACAGCATCTTACACAGAGGTCTGAAACCAGCAGAGCCTGAGGACCGCAGGGACAACTTGGAAAGGCAGCAAAGAGGTAAGTGACAGAACCTGACAGCCTGGTGTGTGGCAGTCACTCTGCTACAGTCCATGAGATCCTGTATATTTGATAACCCTGTTACCTTGTTCCTGCTCCTGACCTGGTTACCCTGTGTGTCTGCAAACCTGTAAACAGTTGACTCTGCAGCCCTTGTTCCTGTCCTGCTTATCCTGTATATCTTCAGTCCTTGCTCCGGACCTGTTTGTTTTTGTGTGTGTGCCAAAAAGATTGTCACATTTTAATTACTATTTGACTTATGATATACTTTGTTACACCAATATGCAGTCCTTCACAATTACCAGTCTTTGGTGCTTCAAGAGTCTTGTTTTGTTCACCTGTTTATCAACTTTGGCTTCACACCTAATGATTCTGCATTCTCTAACTCATTGACTTCAGTTTCATCATTTGCAATTCTACCCTCTCAAAACCATTAACTTCGGCTTTGTTCCTTCAGGTCCTCTCAGGTCCAAACAGCTTGACCAATCATGGTTTTTGCCTGTAGCTACCACTGCCAACTGGTTCTCTTTTGGGAGCAATCAACACTGTGAAAGTATGTCTTTTCGTTAATCATTCAACACTTTCTCAGGGCTACCAACATTTTCTCAGTGCTACCTTAGATTTTGTTAAAATGCTTTAAAAAGTTTCAGCTGTGGTTTTGTACTTAGATTTCTAACAGGAACTGCTACCAATACTTTATATAGTGGTCTACCATCAAGCATATGTAAGTGTAATTGTTATATCCTGGTTCTAATTTCAAGTAGTCTACAGTGACTAATTCCAACGGGTTGTTGGTTTGTATAGAACACAGTGGTGTAATTTGCTTGGCTTTCTTCACTCTCTTCAATATGCATTGGAGGCATTTTGCACTCCATGGTCTATGCCGGCTTTCATTACTACCCAATAAAATCTTTCTCTGATGGTGGATTTTCTGCACACCAACCGTACATACAGGTTATGGTATGCCCTTAGTATCTCAACACTTCTTTCTTTAGGGCAGTGGATTCCAAACTTTCTCAGTTTGAGGCACCCTTAGGGTATCCATAATTTTTTCAAGGCACCCCTAAGCCAAAATAATTATCAAGTAATCCACCACCTTGCTTGCCCAGCTTACCACCGGCCCTGGCACCTCTGTGAGGTTGTGCACAGTTTGGGAACAGCAGCTTTAGGGATTATTATCTGTGTTTTCTTTTCATGAGTGTCAGGATGGATACACTCTCTTTTTATTATCTTTTATATTATCTTTTATTTATAAAGTGTCAACATAATCAGCAATTTACGTTGACGGGATCATGATACAAACAAATTATATTAAGGTATATGAAAGTGAAGATAAAGATGACTCAAAGGAGTTTATAATCCAAGAGCTGAGGTAAACACTTGATACATAAGGTAGCAGTATAATAATTGAAGCAGTTGGTGGAGATACATGTTCATACAGTCACTGTACTAATTCTTGGCTCCAGGCAGTTGGTGGGTACATGTACTGTGCAAGTTTCTGGCTTTGGGCAGTTAATAATTACAGGTGCAGTACTGGTTTCTGACTCCAGGCAATTTGTAATTGCAGATTCAGTGCTAATTCCTGGCTTTGGGCAGTTGGTAATTATGTGTACAGTGCTTGTTTCTGGCTCCAGGCAGTTGGTAATTGCAGGTACATGATTAGTTCCTGGTTCTGGGCAATTGATGATTATAGACACTGGCTCCAGGAAGTTGGCAATTACATATACAGCACTAGTTCAAGACTCTGGACAGTTGGTGTTAAGATATCTTATCATTAATTGGTTTCTGAAAGTTAACTTCTCATTCTTCAGGGGTTAGATCAGTGGTTCCCAAACTTTTTCAGTTCGCCGCACCCTTAGAGTCTCCAAATTTTTTCAAGGCACCCCTCTAAAATAATTATTGAGCAGTCCTGTTTTAGAAGTAGTTGGGTCAAAAAATTGTAATAAGTATTTAGGTCAGGACAGAAATACTTATTTAGTTGCATTCGAAAATGCCCCCTTTGCATCCAGACACTCTGCCCTCAGGCACTCTGCCCCCTCTGCATCCAGACACACTGCCCTCTCTCACATTGCCCCCTCTGCCCTCTTTCACGCTTTCCCCCCTCCTCTGCTCTGTCACGCTGTCCCCCCTCCTCTGCTCTCTCTCACAATGTCCCCCTCCTCTGCCCTCTCACATGCTGTCCCCTCCTCTGCCCTCTCACATGCTGTCCCCTCCTCTGCCCTCTCTCACGCTGTCCCCCTCCTCTGCCCTCTCTCACACTGTCCCCTCCTCTGCCCTCTCTCACTCTCTCACACTGTCCCCCTCCTCTGCCCTCTCACACGCTGTCCCCTCCACTGCCCCTCTCACGCTGTGTCCCCCTCCACTGCCCCTCTCACGCTGTGTCCCCCTCCACTGCCCCTCTCACGCTGTGTCCCCCTCCACTGCCCCTCTCACGCTGTGTCCCCCTCCACTGCCCCTCTCACGCTGTGTCCCCCTCCACTGCCCCTCTCACGCTGTGTCCCCCTCCACTGCCCCTCTCACGCTGTGTCCCCCTCCACTGCCCCTCTCACGCTGTGTCCCCCTCCACTGCCCCTCTCACGCTGTGTCCCCCTCCACTGCCCCTCTCACGCTGTGTCCCCCTCCACTGCCCCTCTCACGCTGTGTCCCCCTCCACTGCCCCTCTCACGCTGTGTCCCCCTCCACTGCCCCTCTCACGCTGTGTCCCCCTCCACTGCCCCTCTCACGCTGTGTCCCCCTCCACTGCCCCTCTCACGCTGTGTCCCCCTCCACTGCCCCTCTCACGCTGTGTCCCCCTCCTCTGCCCCGCTGTGCCCCTCCTCTGCTCTCTGTCCCCCTCTTCTGCCCCGCTGTCACCATCCTCTGCTCTCTGTCCCCCTCCTCTGCTCTCTGTCCCCCTCCTCTGCTCTCTGTCCCCATCCTCTGCCCCGCTGTCACCATCCTCTGCTCTCTGTCCCCCTTCTCTGCCCCGCTGTCACCATCCTCTGCTCTCTGTCCCCATCCTCTGCCCCGCTGTCCCCATCCTTTGCTCTCTGTCCCCATCCTTTGCTCTCTGTCCCCATCCTTTGCTCTCTGTCCCCATCCTCTGCCCCGCTGTCCCCATCCTCTGCCCCGCTGTCCCCATCCTCTGCCCCGCTGTCCCCATCCTCTGCCCCGCTGTCCCCATCCTCTGCTCTCTGTCCCCATCCTCTGCCCTCTGTCCCCATCCTCTGCCCCGCTGTCCCCATCCTCTGCTCTCTGTCCCCATCCTCTGCCCTCTGTCCCCATCCTCTGCCCTCTGTCCCCCTCCTCTGCCCCGCTGTCCCCCTCCTCTGCCCCGCTGTCCCCATCCTCTGCCCCGCTGTCCCCATCCTCTGCCCCGCTGTCCCCATCCTCTGCTCTCTGTCCCCCTCCTCTGCCCCTCTGTCCCCCTCCTCTGCCCCGCTGTCCCCATCCTCTGCTCTCTGTCCCCATCCTCTGCTCTCTGTCCCCATCCTCTGCTCTCTGTCCCCATCCTCTGCTCTCTGTCCCCCTCCTCTGCCCCGCTGTCCCCATCCTCTGCTCTCTGTCCCCATCCTCTGCTCTCTGTCCCCCTCCACTGCCCCGCTGTCCCCCTCCACTGCCCCGCTGTCCCCCTCCACTGCCCCGCTGTCCCCCTCCACTGCCCCGCTGTCCCCCTCCTCTGCTCTCTCTCTCCCCCTCCACTGCCCCGCTGTCCCCCTCCACTGCCCCGCTGTCCCCCTCCACTGCCCCGCTGTCCCCCTCCACTGCCCCGATGTCCCCCTCCACTGCCCTGCTGTCCCCCTCCACTGCCCTGCTGTCCCCCTCCTCTGCCCTCTGTCCCCATCCTCTGCCCTCTGTCCCCATCCTCTGCTCTCTCTCCCCCTCCTCTGCTCTCTGTCCCCCTCCTCTGCCCCGCTGTCACCATTCTTTGCTCTCTGTCCCCCTCCTCTGCCCCGCTGTCCCCCTCCTCTGCCCCGCTGTCCCCCTCCTCTGGCCCGCTGTCCCCCTCCTCTGGCCCGCTGTCCCCCTTCTCTGCCCCGCTGTCCCCCTCCTCTGCCCCGCTGTCCCCCTCCTCTGTCCCGCTGTCCCCCTCCTCTGTCCCGCTGTCCCCCTCCTCTGTCCCGCTGTCCCCCTCCTCTGTCCCGCTGTCCCCCTCCTCTGCCCCGCTGCCCCCCTCCTCTGCCCCGCTGCCCCCCTCCTCTGCTCTCTGTCCCCCTCCTCTGCTCTCTGTCCCCCTCCTCTGCCCCGCTGTCCCCCTCCTCTGCTCTCTGTCCCCCTCCTCTGCCCCGCTGTCCCCCTCCTCTGCTCTCTGTCCCCCTCCTCTGCCCCGCTGTCCCCCTCCTCTGCCCCGCTGTCCCCCTCCTCTGCCCCGCTGTCCCCCTCCTCTGCCCCGCTGTCCCCCTCCTCTGCTCTCTGTCCCCCTCCTCTGCTCTACGTCCCCATCCTCTGCCCCGCTGTCCCCCTCCTCTGCTCTCTGTCCCCCTCCTCTGCTCTCTGTCCCCCTCCTCTGCCCCGCGCCAGGCGCCAGCCATAAGAAAAAAAAAAAGAACACAGAAACTTACCAATCCGTCGGGCGCCGGGACCCAGCAGCCTCCTCTCTCCCGCAGCTTGTTACTGACGTCGATATTCAGTGACAGCTGCGGGAGAGAGGAGGCTGCTGGGTCCCGGCACCCGCTGGATTGGTAAGTTTCTGTGTTCTTTTTTTTTTATGGCGGGCCCGCGCATCCCAGTGACAGCACCGCGGCACCCCTGGGAGCCGTGGCGCACAGTTTGGGAACCGCCGGGTTAGATATTTATATCTTTCAATGAAGCATTGCAACTCACTAAATCCTTTGAACTTCATTCCATTCTTTGCCAGCATTAATATCAGGTTCAGGTTTTGAATATGTAGCTTGGATGGTTCCAGATAAGAAAAGGGGCATCTCCAAGTCTTCTCCCTTCTGTACAGTAGTCTCTCATTACCATATGTTCTGCCATAAGCAGCCTTTAAAGGGCATTTATGTAAGTGTTCATCTTCCCAGTGTGATAATCCATGCTAAAGTCATAATTACTCAGTACAAATGCCCAATGTTGTTCAAAAACGGCTTGCCAAGCTATTTTTGTATGTGCCAGTAGATTGTTGTTGGCAAACACAAGTAGCAGAGTAGTTGCTAGTTAATCCTTGAATTTTTTAGTGACTGTCCAAAATCTTTTGTTGGCTGTTCTTCCTTTTTCGCTTTCCTTCAGAAAGGCCGAATCAAATTGCTGCAGTTTTAGAGGATATTCACCCCAGTATGACTGGAAATAATCCATTCTGTTGTGACCTACTAACAATTATTCTATTCAACCTAAGAGCTACCTAGGTTCGCCAAATAGTGGCGTTTGCCCTCTTGGTCAACTCACTGTATCTGTAAAGGTCCAAATTAGTGAAGAGGAACATGAGAGATGCACACAATTCCTTAACACAAATCATAGGCAGCACAGTGGCCTAGTGGTTAGCACTTCTGCCTCACAGCACTGGGGTCATGAGTTCGATTCCCGACCATGGCCTTATCTGTGTGGAGTTTGTATGTTCTCCCTGTGTTTGCGTGGGTTTCCTCCGGGTGCTCCAGTTTCCTCCCACACTCCAAAAACATACTGCTAGGTTAATTGGCTGCTATAAAAAATTGTCCCTAGTCTCTATCTGTCTATCTCCCTCTTTGTCTGTCTGTGTCTGTGGGAGTGTGTGTCTATATTAGGGAATTTAGACTGTAAGCTCCAATGGGGCAGGGACTGATGTGAGTGACATTCCTGATTTGAGGGGACTGTCCTGGCAGCCAGGACTTTTGTAGAACTGCCTGAAATGCTGGGAGGTATGTCCAACTAACTGAGATGGACATGTGTCATGTGAAAACAAGCCACTAGTGCGCAAGGCCTTTCTGGTCATTTTTAGGTTCCTGATTGAACAAAATCAAAAGTTGAGAGAGGTATACAGACACAATCAAGTAAATGTTTTCTGGGAAGCATGAGCGGGTTGTAATCACAGTATGTATTAGTCCTAAATCAGAGTTTGTGTCTGTTCACTTCAAATGCCAGTCACTATAACACAATTGTAAGCTCTAATGGGGCAAGAACTGATGCGAGTGAGCTCTCTGCACAGCACTGCGGAATTAGTGGCGCTATATAAATAGCTGCTGATGATGATGATGATGATGATGAAGATGATAACACAAAGACAGAAATTCAACAAACAAATGTCTTTCTAGAAACACAAATGATAGCCTTTTCAATTATTGACCATTACTAGATGATTTTGCTGTTAAAAAAAACCAATGCATACACAGTGTACCCTGGAAAAAACAGAATCAGGATGGTAAAACTACACTAGAATAGTTGTTTTTGCTATTGAATGTCCA
The DNA here is from genome assembly GCF_038048845.1 of Mixophyes fleayi. Classification (NCBI taxonomy): domain Eukaryota; kingdom Metazoa; phylum Chordata; class Amphibia; order Anura; family Limnodynastidae; genus Mixophyes; species Mixophyes fleayi. The sequence continues at coordinate 94,275,054 of NC_134406.1, forward strand.
CAAATAAAGGAAGCACTTTGGGTGTACTTTCCTGGCAGAAGGTCAAATGTGCAATTTCGTTTTAATGATAGAACGGAAATTTACACCACTTTTAGATAATTATTAGGATGCGCTTGAACTATTCATCCTAATGTTAAACAAACTAAAGAAAATCTTTGACGGAGCAGGAACTTGAACATTTGTTTACAGCATACTATGAATAAATGAGTACTGCATATAGAACTTTTGTGGGTTTATTTTAAAGGCACAACAGGTGGATAAACTAATAATATGAATATATTATATACAAGTTAACCCGTGCATGATACTCATGCATTCTAGTCAAATCAAGCTACTTAAGGTGTTAAAAAGGTTCTTGTCATGCATTTGGGCCTAGCCCAGGCCTCCTCAGGGGAAGAGCGTTACCTCCCGACGCAAGCGCCCTTTATTTAACGTGGTTTTGTCCACATGTCACCACCTCATCATTTTTCTCCATCACCTCATCCTTCATCTTCATCGCCACATCCTTCATCAAGCTACTTAAGGTGTTAAAAACTCCCCACTGTCACCCCCGGCAACCACCAACCACTCCCAACTGTCACTTCTCATTCAAGAAATATATAGGTCAGTGTATAACTCTGCCCAGCAGGTGGCGCTGCAGCTTGGTTTTTGTTTTTTTTCACACACGCCACTAGGTATTTATATAGTAGATGTATATTTTTGCCATGATAATATATTGGTTATTTAATTTACTTACTATAAAAGGGCATTTATCATAACCGAAGCAATCATGAAAAACTTTGCAAGCTGAACACAGACATAGGTTTGAATGTTGAACAGATGAAAAAGTTGGATGCATGAATTCCTTTTGAATTCGACACAACCTTCTTCCTTCATTGGTTTGACAGAAAACTCAAATCACTATAGCTACTAGCATTGTCCCTGGGCAAATAAGAACTGTGTGCGTGTGCTGCAATGGCAGTGCACTGATAAAAAGGGTCCACAGTCTTATCAGGATGGGAGTGTAGCTGCATCATGTTAGTTTAGTGCTTCTGAAGTGCTAGGGTGCCCTCAAATCACTCTTTCCTAAAAACATCCTTACATTGATATGCGCACCAGTCACAGGTGGGACTGGCACCCGCTCACCACAGTAAGCAGAATATACCTCCAAAATTTCCTTACCGCAATGGAACAATTGGTGGTATATAATCCTTTTATTTGCTGTTAATGTTAGCTGCTTAGATTGGCCCTTGTAGGCCTGGCCACGCCCAGTTTAAACTTGCTTATACATTGACATGTAAAGCTGGGTACACACTAAAGAATTTTCCACCAACTTTTAATGCTGATCAATTTTACATGCGATTGATGGTCCGATCGCTCGGTCCATGGACTGCATACACAATAACCTTGTTTAAGAAGATAAAGGGAAGAGCGGACGTCCCTTTAGCGACTTTTTACAGCCATGTTGTCGTGAGCAATGATTGCATTTTCATACACATTGGTCGGAAGTTTATACACACTACACAACGGAAACGAGATTGGAGCGAAAATATTTAACGATACAACCAAATGAGGCGACAATCGTCCATTTGGGCAGACTTTTGACCATCGTGTCACAACAAACACTGACCCGACTTTTGAACGAACGGTCGTATGTCGGCTGGTTTAGCCGATTATTGGACGAAAACCCTGTAGTGTGTACCTAGCTTAAGAGTTGACAAGCTGCTACATTATGTGAAGGGGTGGGGTGTAGAGTTATCTCCTGTCTTGAGGAATTCAACAGCAAATCACCTAATTCTGTATATGCGTACGCCCACTTTCTGAGCATGCCCAGTGCCAGTGTGCATAGACTGATAAGCCAGTGACAGGGCTTAGACTAGTCCCTTTTGCTGATGCAGGAGATACGGCTGAAATCATTGAAGCTGACTTGAATGTTCCCTGCACTGGAACGCCCTTACTGTATATTGCCTAAGTTAATCCGCCCATTCCCCACCCTGTTCGCTCCCCTAAAACGTAGGCTGAAGTAATGTTTAGCATGTGCAGAACAATTTTGCTGAGTATATGCTCAAAACAGGCAGACACATGCCTTAATGACTTAGGCCCACACATAGCATTAAAAGCACTTTTTTATTTTAAATAAATAGCCACCCAATCCTTAATTTACTCTTTATTTCATTCTTATCTTCTTCTTCCTTCTTGTTTCTCTTCTTTTCCTTCTTGCTTCTCCAATAATCCAGTGGTTTCAAATAAAAAGCTTTGATGTTTATTCTCACTGAGTTGAAACATAAAATAGATCCGTAATAAAGTTCAAAGGGTTATTGTTCCTGAAAGACATTGTGGGGTAAATTTACTAAGGGGCATTTTGTTTTTCACCTCTCCATCGGTTGTCAGCTCCAAATTGCAAGAGTTACTCACCTGTTTTGGAAAGTGAACATTTAAGCACTAGCAATGTGTGGCGGTTTAGGCCATATATCCTGGTACATTGTGTAAGAGCACAGTGCTACTCAGCATGGGTCCCAGAGGGCACTCCTGGTGGCCCTAAAAATTATAATTAGTTAGTCTAATAACAGCAGTGTTTATCATCACCACTTGCTTTCTTAACCTTTGCATTTTTTTTTGTCCCTGTTACTGTCTATAAAAACACCTACTGACTATCACACCTCATCCTTCTAAATCATACTTGCCAACTTTCTAAAGTTGGCTTTCTGGAGCCTGCCAGGGGAGGTGGGCGTGATGGGGGCGGGGCCCCATAAATTCGCGTCCCAATGACGTAATGACGCAATCGTGTCATTTTACACCAGGGGGCAGCGATTCCCGGAGAATCGTGGCATTTTGGACCTAATTCTGCCCACTTCACTAGGAAAAATGCGGGAGTCTCCCGGACATTCCGGGAGAGTTTGCAAGTATGTTCTAAATCAGGTCTGGCCAACCTGTGGCTCTCCAGGTGTTGTGAAATTACCACCTCCAGCATGTGTGCCAGTAGATAGCCAGAGGATAGCTGGCAGGGCATGCTGGGATTTGTAGTTTCATAACATCTGGAGAGCCACTTGTTGGCCAGACCTGTTCTAAATGCAGTATAACTTTTAATTAATGTAACTTCACAACTTTGTAACACTACAAAGTTCCTTGGGCAGAAATATTTTTTTGAAATAATAATTTGATTTTTGTTTTTCCTCACACATAATTTACAGCAGCTTACTATTGAGCAGTGAAGTCTGCAGTCAGTAACACAATGTTATAGTATATGCATCTGAAATGGATAGACATCCGCTTTCACCCCAGGAGTTTGCATAAAATGTTTTGCATTTACTCATTCTTTGCTTTACAAGCTTGGTGTAAGGCCATACAACTGTTCTGGAGTTTCACTTCTCTTAAATGGTAATACATTTTGTCTTCAGCACTGACAGATACCAGACAGTATCTATGTAGCATTAAAACCAACAGGACCCAGGGGGTTACCTAAACATTCGTCTGTAACAACATCTAACTTACCTGACCTGGGTCCTCAGTATGCTCCGTCTCTTTTCTTTGTTGTAGTCCCGGGGCTATATTTACTAAACTGCGGGTTTGAAAAAGTAGAGATGTTGCCTATAGCAACCAATCAGATTTAGCTGTCATTTTGTAGAATGTACTAAATAAATGATAACTTGAATTTTAACATCTCCACCAGTGTCATGTTTCAGATTCACATGATGTTGGTACACAATGATGTCCTACATTTATTGCTGCAACTGATACATTGGCATTATATGTATTTGGCACAGGATTATGACTTGGTACCTATACATACATTCCTCCTATTTAAGGCATCTGTTCTGAGCACTACTGCATGAGCATTATATTAGTTCTGAGCATTTGCTGTGAGAATGCATTATCTGCTACCCTGTTGCTGAACTTTTTCCCTATGCAAGTTTTTTCCATCCCTTTTCCTTGTCTAGTGACCTTGACTATTGTGCTCTGACTTTGGCTTGTGACCTTTATTATCCTATGTTCTCCAGTGCCTAACCTCGTTCGGCTATTCTGCTAACTGGATGTATCTCCTTAGTTTACAGACAGGACACAGTTGCCAGCTTAAGGGCTATTATTTTAGTGCCTACTTGTACCTGGTGGGTCCCACTTTGTCTGATATGAGCACATGAGCAGTGTTATATTTGCTGCCTGAGGAATCAAATGAACCTGCACCCTTGTCATCCCTTATACAAACTGCCATAAATATTTTTACATGAGGTATGTGGACTTCATATGACAAACTGTGAATGCAGATCATTTAAAAAAGTATACCTAAAATATTTTAAAAACTTTTTTGTCTGATACTTTTAAACATACCATGCAAGCTGCAGTGACAATACAGCATCCAAACTCAACCCTATTATGAATGAAATAGCTACTTTTGAATTAAACTGGTTGTGTAATTATAGTTGGTTAACTTCCTGGGGGTAAATGTATTAAGCTCTGGGTTCTTCAACACCCGTGAGTTCGGCGTCTTCGGCGTTTAAATTTAAAGCGGCGCTGCCTTGTAAAGCTAAACTTCCCTTTACAGGGCAGCGCCGCTTTAAATTTAAACGCTAAAGACGCCGAACTCGCAGTTGTTGAAGAACCCAGAGCTTAATACATTTATCCCCTGGAGTCTAATGCCAGAGTGGCAGAGAAAGGCACAAAACTGACATTGTAAAACTTGTCAATTACTGTCAAACAATGTAATTTCCATGCCTTTTTTTTAGCAATTCTTTCATGAATAGATTTATGCTAATAACAAATATTTTGCCCTGTAAATTACTGATCATGTGCTGGGATGTCTTTTTAGTCTTCCTAATGCAGGCTGTTGACTGATTGGATGAGCCACATCAACATCTGCATCATGAGACTTCAGGGCAGCAATGTGGCACAGTGGTTAGTACTGTTACCTCAAAGCTCTGGGACCATGGGTTCAATTCCAACCAGAGCCCTATCTGTATGGAGTTTGTGTGTTCTCCCCATGTGGGTTTCCTCCAGGTGCTCTGGTTTCCTCCCATTATCCAAAATCATACTGGTAGGACTGGCTGTTAAAAATTGGACCTTAAAAATGATTGTTCTTTAAACTTTAATTATTAAGATTTACAATTTACATTATTATTTTATACCATTAAACTCCCACAAAAACTCAAAAACATAACACTGGAAAATACAGGGACACCCAATTATCAGATATAGTAGAAAAATGGAATAGAACAAAGCAGATACAGTGGATAAATTGATATACTAGGCCATTAAATATGTACCCTACAAGCAGCAAATAGTGTGACCATCCATAGCTCTCTAAATAGATTTGAAGCATTTAATAAGTGTTCTTAAGCAACGATTAGCTGCAATTTCAATGTTGTATTCATTGTTCAGAAATATTAATACTCTGTAGGCTATGTATGTACGCTGGAGGCTATGAGAACACGCATCTAACTCTGTTAAAAGCGAGGACAAAGTACAAAGGTTTATGCTTTTAACAAGCATTTTTCAGTGTCCATGTGTACAAGCCCTAATAGTTCCGTTACCTGCAGTTATATACAAAAACATTAGGCTCTTTGATGATGGTGACCCTAGGCAAGGTCAGTGCATATGGTGAGCCTCCCATTTGTTCTGGGTTCCTAAGGACAGTGCCATTTTTGAATGATTTTAACTGCACATAACAACATTACTTCTTCCTGATTAGTGTAGGAGTAAGTGCATGACAATCAACATCAGCCACCATTTCGCAAAGATCCATTTTCTGTTCATATACTGGTCAGTGAGAGCTTTCATCCATGTCCTAGATTTAATTTTTTTATGTGCTATAGGATAACACATTTCATTTAAATAATCTTATATTTACCATACTGTTAAATAATAATAATTACATTTGAATATTATGATTATATATTATAAAAGATATATAATAAAAAAATACATTCTTACTGCTTTAAAATATTTTCATATGATAAGCACCTGCCCGTTATTTCACAATGGTAGTGTGAAGCATTTGTCCCATCACTGTCATTAAAACCATTCAATGGTAGCTTTTAAACATGGCAAGTTTTGTGCAAGTAAAAAAAACTGCTTTGAGACATTATTTAAACCACATGGCAACTAATGACAACAGGATGAAAACGCAAAGCTAAGCTGTTGTGATACTAAGCATTCAATGTCAGTTGTTACTTTTATCGCTATTTAGAGAGGACAGTATATCATGGCACTGTTCCACAGGAGACATATTAAAGACAGTACATTATTCTATTCATAGAACAAAAAAAGTGGCACTGTTATAAATCTTTCAGCTGCTTAGTTACTTGTTAACTAAATAGTAATTGGGGCTGATCATAACCATTTACTTGTATAGCGCCACATTACTCTACATGCCAGGGGGAAAAAAAGCATACATAAAGAACAGGACATGGACGTACAAGGTTGACAAAAGGGACTAACCCGCAAACAAAGGGTAGGTAGGGTCCTGCCAGTTAGAACTTAAAATCTAGAGGATGGAAAAATACATTAAATTAAAATGTAATATCCGTGCAACTTATATTTTATTGGAAAAACCCATAACAGGACTATCAATTGATTCTGCACAGCACCTTAGCTTTTTGTATATTGCGAAGACCACAGAAAGCAAGTTGTTAGGGGTGGGGATATCTGCTAACATCAGTGTTAAGCTCTACTCTTGATCAGGTTTTTGGCATTATTATTATTATTATTATTATTATTATTATTATTAAATAAGTTAACCGGAGATCTCCTTTGCATTCTCCATATTTGATGTAATAGTGAGTCTTTGAGTAAGTAAATTCCCATTAGAGTGAATCTATTTGGTAGAAAATTCTGCCAAAATCTGAAATCAGAAATTCTGAAAATTGGATTGTCAGAGGTTTGCAGTCTGGGAATTAATTTATGCATCAAGTCAAATACAGTACATGGAAGTAAACCAATCAGAAAGCATCAACAAGAATGGCAGGAATTGGCCCGAAGGAGCATAAACGCTGAGGTTGTCTAAACAGAGAAAAATATTGAGCTTGGCAAGAGTTAACTTAGCATAGAAGGTTTGGATGAGGCTCAGCCAATCAGTGTTAGGGCTTAAGGAGGGCTATAGCTAGGGAAGGATTATAAGGTCAGTTGGTTACAGTTAGCTTTCTCTTGCCTATCTGGAAAGTTCCTGGTGAGTATAGCCTTAACTGTCTGCATTGGTAAGTATTATAGTGTTTATCACTGTGCCTTTCTTTTGTGGGACATCATAGATTTTTCACAAAGTTTCTTTTCCTTAACTTTCTTTTAATTTCCTTGGTTTTCTTTAATTTATTTAAACTTTTTAATTCTCCTCGGATTTGGTTTAATTTCTTTCTTTTATTCATTTTCCCATTTCATTATTACTTTCCCCTTTTATTCGTTATTCTAACCTTTTCCCCTTTTTTTATCCTTCTCACAACTTGTTCTGTCATCGGTACATCTAACCCCCTCCTGTCCACACATAATGTTGCGTGATAAAAGGCCCCGGGTTCCCCCACATTACCTCATTGAGGCAACCGAGGTCCTCCCTGCTGTTGCCAGGGGACTAGTCGAGGTAAAGGACTCGCGCTTGGTTCTGTGGATGTCCCCCTCACTTGGCGGGAACTGGAAAACCGGGGGTATTTGCTGCCCCACTCTGAAGACGTCTGTGCATGCGTATCATCGCGTGCGCACACATGCGCAAGTCTGGCCCATCGCGCATGCGCAGTCGGTCCCAGCCACTGAGGTGGCCATATTAACTGCGGCTGCTCCCGAAGCGCCTGCAGTTGTAACCACTGGCACTAATGAAGAGGAGCTGGTGTTTTCTCTTCCCCCCAAGCAGGTGGATGACATTAATGCCGGGTGTGGGCGGAACGACACACCACTCAGGTCAGTCATGTCTATCCTGGCGCTGAAGGGGATACTGATTTTAAACAGGGATTTTGGCATTTTAAATAAACCTGCCAGTGTGTCTAATCACTCCACATCTAACATTGCGGATAGTGTGTCCTGTCCAGACCCAGCCCACACCTTCAATTCAGTCACTGCAGATATAAATAAAGTTATCCCTGTTGCTGTTTCTATTTCTCCCATAATAAGCAATGTTTATTTAAATACATCAGCGGTTTATTCGCATTTGCAGCAAGTCCCTGTATCCAACCTGCCCACACCTTTTCCCTCTTCTCCTCCTACCACATCTTCAGCTACCCCTGCCACGCATGGGTTTTAACCCCCCCCTTCTCTTTGTCTTTTGCAAGTTCCCCATCTTCTTTCCGCTCACTTTCCACTGCACCTTCATCAGTGGTTCCAAATGCCTCTCAGCAAATAATTTCCTCCACCACCACCCCTGTTCATTCTCAGCACTATTCTGAGCACTATTTAGCAGTCCCGTGGTCTAGCAGAATTCGGCTTTTTCTACTTACACCGCTGTGACCTCATGGGCCCTATTTCCCGTCACATGCCACCTTGGTCTACTAGCCAGGCATCTAGCAGCATGCCGTATCCGTCATTCTCACAGCCCACTTTTCCCTGGCAGAGTGTTAGTTCTGGCTGGTTGCCGTTTAATCAGAGTTCCCCCTCTTTACCTTGCCCATTTCCGAGCCAACCTTTTGGTTTTCCTCCTTGTTATCCCCCTCTCTCTGCCTATGGCCCATATTTTGTTGTTCCTACATGTCAAAGCATTTTGTTATATAACACAAGTGCTCATTCAACAGCTATATCCCCTGTAGTGTTAACGGGGTCAGATGTAATGCAGGCAGCTGCTTTCACCCCATCAGTATCACGGGCCAATAGCACCGTGCAGTTGGTTGCTGGCGGTGCAGGTCATGGGCTGGGTTATGTGTCCACCCTGGTGACTCCGCTGGTTACTTCCTGTATGGTTGCTTCAAATTTACCTAGTACGGTTCAGCAACTGGCACAGCCTGCAGTTGCTGGTTCGAACTTGTTAGAGTTCAATCCATTATTGGATACCTCAACATGGCCAGTCCTGCTCCTGGTCCTGGGAGCTCTGTTTCTGTTTACGCCTCTGCAGGTTCGATCAGGCATATGGCATCAAGACGCGGGAGTAGGCGCACTTCTAATGCGAAAGCTGCATCCACATCTGCTCAAGGATCATCGTCACAAGTGGTTGGTGAAAGTCGTAGAGGGTCTATTGCAGCCGGTGAGCATAGAAGCAATATTTCTGGTGGTAGCTCGGAGTCGGGCTCTTCTTCCTTTGAGAGTGAGGTTCGCAGGAGTTCCAGGATGAGAAGTTATTAAGGCTGCTGGAGAGAAAGTTGGGCTAGAAATGCAAGTGAAAGCTCCCTAGGCAGAATAGTAGGTGATGATGTGGTGTTCTGTTTTAATACAGCCTTCCTTAGGGACATTAAAAGTAAGGTGCGTGGTAAGATCTGCACGGGGCGTTTTGTGGATATGTTTGCCATCACAAATAAGGCAAAGGACGCTTTGGCTGCAGCTCTGGTATCAGTGAGGAAGCCTATCAGAGTTTTTCAAATTGGTTAGAGGGCGTCCTTACTTACCTGCGTGTTATCTAGAGAGCAGGCCGGAGGAACATATGAATGTCCCAAAATTTATTTACTTGATTCAAGGGATGTGTACTCGCTCTAGAGGTAACATGTAGAGGCATAATGATGAGGCATTCTGCAGAAAGCAGGATGGGTTGCTTGTAATGGATCTTGGATGTAAGGATGTGGAAGTGTGGCTTGAAGTAACGCAAACTAGAACAGGAGTGCATGATGGGGGTGTGACAAGACAGAGGCAAAATCCAAATAGATATGGGCCGTCCTTTCAGGGCAGATGTTTTGCTTATAACGGAGGTCAATGTGGCAGCCTCTAGATATATGCATGTCTGTTCTGCATGTGGGGGGGATATCCTAGGAGAGAGTGCAATAAGAGAAGCGGTCCAGTGCCAACCGAACGACCCATAACAGGGGCTCATGCTCGTTAAGGCCTTTTCACCTATGATTTTGCCTGATTTAGGTAAACGTTGGGTTGGTATCCCAATAGGACGGCCTCACCATTTTTATGGGATGGCTTTGTTAGTGGGTTTAAGTTGCCAGTTAGTGGAAAAGTGCACGTTGGTTCACCTAGAAATTTGAAATCAGCTATTGATATGCTGTTAATTGTGCAGGAGAAAGTGGATAAGGAGGTGTAATTGGGTAGAATGTGCAGCCCTTTTCCTTCCCCTCTTATGTGAGGTCTGATTCTTTCATCACTGGGCATGGTTCCAAAAAAGAAATTAGGCAAATTCAGGCTTATCCAATATTTGTCACATCCGCCTGGTATGTCTGTGAATGATGCAGTTGCAGAATCTGAATGTTCAGTGTGTATCAATCCTTTGTGAATGCTTTGTTGATAGTGCAGGTGTGTGGGTCTGGTGCGCTGCTGGCGAAACTTGATATTGAGTCAGCATTTAGACATTTGTATCCATCTTCATTCAGATATATGGGGTTTCGTTTAGTGGGCGGTTATTATGTGGACAAATGTTTGCCTATGAGATGTTTGGTGTCATGTTCATTTTTTTCAGTGTTTTAGTAGTTTTCTTCATTGGTGTATTATCGTCTTCTCTGGGCATCAGGGTGTGGCCCATTATTTGGACAATTTCCTATTTATTGGTCCAAGTGGTTCCACGGTCTGCCAGGAATTGTTGTTTTCTGCCCAATCATTGTTTAGAGTCATGGGAGTTCCCATTGCAGCAGATAAGTTGGAAGGCCCGACCGTAAAATTATCGTATTTAGGTATTGAGATTGACACTCAGGCTGGGTGTTGTAGGCTACCAAATGAGAAAGTTGCGGGGTATTTTGGATTTGTTTCATGGGGTGCGCAGGGTGAATCTAAAGCAAGTTCAATCATTGCTTGGCCTTCTTAATTTTTCCTGTTGTGTTATTCCAATGGGAAGGGTTTTTAGTCGTAAGCGGGATAGGGCTAAGGCCCATCATGTTGTAAGGCTTTCTAAGGAAATTAAGGATGATTTAGGATTTGTTTGTGGACTCCTCCTCCCACCAATAATGTTGAGCTTCAACTTTTTACTGATGCTGCAAGCTCTTCTGGGTTTGGGGCTTATTTGGATGGTGAGTGCTGCGCCGTCTCTTGGCCCCTTTCTTGGCAGCAGGAAGGCCTCACAAAGAATCTTTTGATGTTAAAATGATTTCCAATTATTGTGGGGTCATTGCATTAGGGATAGTAACATAAATTTCTGGTGTGATAATTTGGGGGTTGTTCATCATCATCATCATCATCATCATCATCATTTATTTATATAGTGCCAACCTATTCTGTAGCACTTTACAAACACAGTAAGCTAATAAACAAACTGTCATGATCTGCCTACAGCGTATGCATTACATGCTGCTTTGCATGGCAGCTCCTGCCTTTTTGTCATTCTATTATTTGTATTTCTATTTTGTGTTCCAGCAGTACCTCTTTTCACCAGAGGTGCTGCTATTGTGCATTATTCTTGTGCTTAAGGAGTTAACCTGTATGTTCACTAATTATCTCATGCACCTGGGTGTGTCTCATTCCCCTTATATATACCTGTTCCTCCCAGCAGTCATTGCTGGTTATTGTTGTCCCATCCTGTGTTGTCCTTTCCTGTTGTCCAATCCTGATGTAATTTCCTGTTGTCCTTACCTGATTGTTTCTGGACATTCATGCTACTTTCTGCATCAGCTGGAACCTGGTATTTATCACTGCTCCTTATTACCTGTTGTTAATACCTCTCTGCAAATAAACACAGAGTGTTTTCACCTATCCATGACTCCTAGCTGTACTTCTGTTTGAGATCCGTGACAGTATAACCAGCCCAAAAAACAGCTTTGGAGTCAGGTGAAAGTTTTGTTTTATTCTGGGACTTTTTTTGCTGCAATCAAGTTTTCATTTGTCTTTTGCAACATGTCTGTTTTACCAATCATGGAATTACCACTGCTACAAACCTTACAAATGGACATTATATTGCTACGCTCCCAGCTGGCTAAATTTTCCACTCTGCTTTTGGACCCACTTAGGAGACTATCAGAGACTGTTTCACTGAAATCTAATACTGTTGATTTGACCCAGCCAACTCTGTCTGCTGCTGAATCCGTGCCGCCAACACCTTGCTATAATACCATGTCAAATTTGCATTTAACTAACAACTGCAGTTTAACTAATGCCCGGTTCACAAGTGGGCCACGCCCCCATCTGACCGAAGTGGAGCGACAGCGCAGAAAAACCAACAAACTGTGTCTCTACTGTGCCAGCAATGCACATTTCTTGCAGGACTGTCCTGTCCGTAGACCACGTCAGCTTATTGAACAATCTCCTGTTGTTTCCTCTCGGCACTCCAAATCTGTTTATGCTCCAGCATTCCTGTTCTCTGTGAAGAGACCCAATCTGCCAGCTCCAGCCGCCTGTCCTGAGGCACCCACTCCCTCTGTCTCCCGTGCCGAGGTGCCAGCCTCTGTCTCCTGTGCCGAGGTGCCAGCCTCTGTCTCCTGTGCCGAGGTGCCAGCCTCTGTCTCCTGTGCCGAGGTGCCAGCCTCTGTCTCCTGTGCCGAGGTGCCAGCCTCTGTCTCCTGTGCCGAGGTGCCAGCCTCTGTCTCCTGTGCCGAGGTGCCAGCCTCTGTCTCCTGTGCCGAGGTGCCAGCCTCTGTCTCCTGTGCCGAGGTGCCAGCCTCTGTCTCCTGTGCCGAGGTGCCAGCCTCTGTCTCCTGTGCCGAGGTGCCAGCCTCTGTCTCCTGTGCCGAGGTGCCAGCCTCTGTCTCCTGTGCCGAGGTGCCAGTCTCTGCCTCCAGCTCTGAGGTCACATCATCTGCCTCCAGCTCTGAGGTCACATCATCTGCCTCCAGCTCTGAGGTCACATCATCTGCCTCCAGCTCTGAGGTCACATCATCTGCCTCCAGCTCTGAGGTCACATCATCTGCCTCCAGCTCTGAGGTCACATCATCTGCCTCCAGCTCTGAGGTCACATCATCTGCCTCCAGCTCTGAGGTCACATCATCTGCCTCCAGCTCTGAGGTCACATCATCTGCCTCCAGCTCTGAGGTCACATCATCTGCCTCCAGCTCTGAGGTCACATCATCTGCCTCCAGCTCTGAGGTCACATCATCTGTCTCCAGCTCTGAGGTCACATCATCTGCCTCCAGCTCTGAGGTCACATCATCTGCCTCCAGCTTGGAGCCTGCTGCCACTGTGTCCGGTTCCGAGTCTGCTGCCACTGTGTCCGGTTCCGAGTCTGCTGCCACTGTGTCCGGTTCCGAGTCTGCTGCCACTGTGTCCGGTTCCGAGTCTGCTGCCACTGTGTCCGGTTCCGAGTCTGCTGCCACTGTGTCCGGTTCCGAGTCTGCTGCCACTGTGTCCGGTTCCGAGTCTGCTGCCACTGTGTCCGGTTCCGAGTCTGCTGCCACTGTGTCCGGTTCCGAGTCTGCTGCCACTGTGTCCGGTTCCGAGTCTCCTGCCACTGTGTCCGGTTCCGAGTCTTCAGCCTCTGTCTCTGTTCCTGAGCTCCAGTCTGCTCCAGAGGGGGCGCTGCCCTTCCAGTCTGCTCCAGAGGGGGCGCTGCCCTTCCAGTCTGCTCCAGAGGGGGCGCTGCCCTTCCAGTCTGCTCCAGAGGGGGCGCTGCCCTTCCAGTCTGCTCCAGAGGGGGCGCTGCCCTTCCAGTCTGCTCCAGAGGGGGCGCTGCCCTTCCAGTCTGCTCCAGAGGGGGCGCTGCCCTTCCAGTCTGCTCCAGAGGGGGCGCTGCCCTTCCAGTCTGCTCCAGAGGGGGCCCTGTCCCTCCAGTCTGCTCCAGCCCGAGTTGCCAGTCCATGCGGTCCAGCCCGAGTTGCCAGTCCATGCGGTCCAGCCCGAGTTGCCATTCCATGCGTTCCAGCCCGAGTTGCCAGTCCAAGCGGTCCAGCCCGAGTTGCCAGTCCAAGCGGTCCAGCCCGAGTTGCCAGTCCATGCGGTCCAGCCCGAGTTGCCAGTCCATGCGGTCCAGCCCGAGTTGCCAGTCCATGCGGTCCAGCCCGAGTTGCCAGTCCATGCGGTCCAGCCCGAGTTGCCAGTCCATGCGGTCCAGCCCGAGTTGCCAGTCCATGCGGTCCAGCCCGAGTTGCCAGTCCATGCGGTCCAGCCCGAGTTGCCAGTCCATGCGGTCCAGCCCGAGTTGCCAGTCCATGCGGTCCAGCCCGAGTTGCCAGTCCATGCGGTCCAGCCCGAGTTGCCAGTCCATGCGGTTCAGCCCGAGTTGCCAGTCCAAGCGGTTCAGCCCGAGTTGCCAGTCCATGCGGTTCAGCCCGAGTTGCCAGTCCATGCGGTTCAGCCCGAGTTACCACTTGGTGCTGTCTGCCCTCAGGCTTCTCAAAGTGCTGTCTGCCCTCAGGCTTCTCAAAGTGCTGTCTGCCCTCAGGCTTCTCAAAGTGCTGTCTGCCCTCAGGCTTCTCAAAGTGCTGGCAAGTCTGCCGCCCAGTCCGGGCCAGCTCCCAAGCCTTCCGCCCAGTCCCTGCTGCCAAGCCTTCCGTCCAGTCCGGGCCTGCTGCCAAGCCTTCCGTCCAGTCCGGGCCTGCTCCCAAGCCTTCCGTCCAGTCCGGGCCTGCTCCCAAGCCAGCCGCCCAGTCCGGGCCTGCTCCCAAGCCAGCCGCCCAGTCCGGGCCTGCTCCCAAGCCAGCCGCCCAGTCCGGGTCTGCTGCCAAGCCAGCCGCCCAGTCCGGGTCTGCTGTCAAGCCTGCTGCCAAGTCCGAACCATCCATTGCCAAGGGTGCCAAGTGTGAGCTGTCATCTACCTTTGAGGGGCACCTTTCTCAATTTAGTGCTCTACTGAGGTTTTGTGCTTCTTATTTCCCCTCAGTACCTAGCCTTGCTAGTGACCCAAAGAGGCAAGTTTTGTTTTTGTTAACACATTTTAGAGGAGAGGCTTTGGAATGGGCAAACCCTTTTGTTGAGTCTGATCACCCCATTCTTTCTGACTTACAACTATTTGTCGAGGCAGTGATCAACAAGTTTTCACCAACACCTCCTGCTATGCCTTGTTACGGGGCCTCTGTATTGTCAGCAGGTCCACCCATCTCACCTGGCCTAGAGATTTCTTTGTGCTCCACCCAATTGGTTCAAACTGCTGTTCCAGGGAATTCTCACAAAAAGAAAAAGCGAAAGAAGAGAGCAAGGTCTACAGAGCTTGAACTGGCAGCTGGCATAGTCTCCTTTGCCCGTCCACCCATGGACGAGGACTTTTCTGCCGGGCCCCCAATTCTGGACTATGATTCCGATGAATTCAGACATTTTTGGTAATTGGGCGTCTGGAATCCGCCCTTAAGGGAGGGGGTACTGTCATGATCTGCCTACAGCGTATGCATTACATGCTGCTTTGCATGGCAGCTCCTGCCTTTTTGTCATTCTATTATTTGTATTTCTATTTTGTGTTCCAGCAGTACCTCTTTTCACCAGAGGTGCTGCTATTGTGCATTATTCTTGTGCTTAAGGAGTTAACCTGTATGTTCACTAATTATCTCATGCACCTGGGTGTGTCTCATTCCCCTTATATATACCTGTTCCTCCCAGCAGTCATTGCTGGTTATTGTTGTCCCATCCTGTGTTGTCCTTTCCTGTTGTCCAATCCTGATGTAATTTCCTGTTGTCCTTACCTGATTGTTTCTGGACATTCATGCTACTTTCTGCATCAGCTGGAACCTGGTATTTATCACTGCTCCTTATTACCTGTTGTTAATACCTCTCTGCAAATAAACACAGAGTGTTTTCACCTATCCATGACTCCTAGCTGTACTTCTGTTTGAGATCCGTGACACAAACTGGGTAAAACAGACAAAGAGGTGAGAAGGCCCTGCTCGCAAGCTTACAATCTATGGATGCTATCAATAATCAAAGAGCCACCTCCCCTCCTGCTTTGAAGTTACTGAGACATTTGATTTATAAATGCCTGGGTCTTCTAATGGAATTGCGAATACTTTGTCAAGATTTGATCAGCAGAAGTTTCGTTATGTAGCCCCTGATGCTAACGATGTTGGTGTTCCATGCCCTGATTTTGTCTGGCAGATTATAATCCGGTATAGAAGACCTTGCAAAAAATGCGGTAGCCACGGGTACTTTAAGAAATATACAAAGGCTTTGTCAGGTTGGCAGAAAGCAGACCAATCAGCAGCCATTAGGACACATTTGAGTGGCGTGTTAGGCACTCTCCCCTAAAAGAGATTGGGCAATTAGTGAGGATACCCCTTCGGGGTTATGGGGATCCGCTTGGGCGAGCAGGCCTCAGCTAATGAGCCAAATCGGCTCATTAAGAAAGAAACACATCAAACGCTAAGCAGATTAATATAATTAACCTTACGAAAGGAGCTTTGTGGCTGGATCACTTATAAATAACTTATTTGTGGCTGGATCATGTAGAAATAATTTATTGTACATATATATTTCAATTAGTGGTGCAGGCACCAATGTATATGATTGCAAATGCACTTATGTTACATTGGGATGTGTTTTTTATGGAAATGAAGGGGATGTATTTTTGAAACTGTCTAGAAACAGGTAAACTCATGCTAATTAGCCCTGTTGATCTCAGTGACCAACACATTTGTTTAGCCTGTATACGCAACAGGGGGGCGTTGCCTTCCTGTCTGGTGTTGCTGCATCTCAGATAATACAAGCAGCAACTTTTAGTATATAACAGAGCAGTGTAAATATTGGTAACTTTGCATTGCATGTAAATCCATGTTTGGGAAAACATATTGTGTCCTGATACTAAAAAAAACTCAGATGTGTTATGGCCGGGGAGGATCAGGTGGAGGCATTAGACCCTGCCAGGAGTTATGTAAAAGCTGTATAAAATGTGGGCTGTTTGAGCATGTAATGTTCATACCACCTGTACCTTTCTGGATGTCACTAGTATCTTCAACTAGTGACTGTACCTGTCCTTATTAGGACACGGGAGCTAATAAACATCATTTTGCTTTAATAATCTGCTTTGACAACTACTTACCCTGCTGTAAATTCCTGTGACCTACAGATTAGACCTAAATCTTATCCGTGCTCCGGTTGTTCTGAGGTGGACCCAGCATTCCAGTACCAATGTTTTGCCTGCTATCTGCAGCTCTGGCCAGAGTGGGAAACCATCCACAGCATCCCTGATCTAAAGGCAAGAGGTCAGCTATACCAGCCCAGGTGTACCAGCAAGGGGTACCCTAGCAGCAAGTGTTACCCAGAAGGAAGTGGTTCTAGGTGCCGGTGTAGGAGCCTAGTGGTGGCAGCAGGCTTCTCCTATTACGACAGGAGGGGCAGATTTGGGATAAAGAAAGGGGATGGTGGCAAAGTAAGCCCAGCTGGTCCCCATCAACAACAGACAGGGTGGCATAGGCGGTCCATCCTGTCACAAGCTTATAGCCCATCAGACACTCATTCTCACTGTATTGAGAATACATCTGTGGGTGCCCTTTGTGACTATTAGTAGCCCAGACTACTGTACTCTTGTGCACACTGCATTTGCTGCACAGGTCTGCAAGCAGTACTGAAACATTGTCTCTCTGATTTATCTTTTCCTTTTTTTCTTATATTATTTTACACCCTCATTACAACACCATGGTGCAAAAGACATTTTTCTTGTTACTTCTCATTATCTAATATAGGTTTACAAATATACATTTATAGCAACTAGTGTATTTGTTTAAATGCATTGACTGGTGCAAAACACTTTTCATTGTGAAGCTACAATATACAGTGTACTTGTATTGAAAACTGATACTTAGAGAATGACAACATTAAGTAGATAAAATAATTAACCCACATTGGTGCTTTTCTAGACCGGCTAGCCAAAGTTGACAGTGGTGCATAGAAATTACACTTAAGTGCCAGTGACTTTTTAACGCATTTGATTGATGATGACCATTAGCCTGATGTGTAGTATATGTATAGCAAAGTGATTTTATAATCATCCAAAGAGGGATTATGAGGATGAAAATTTAACAAGAAGTGATCAACCAGAAAGGCAATTGTGCTGAAACCCACATCACCTAGTATATTGTACAATAAGAAGCAAGGCTAGTGTTAGTGGATATGAAGCAAAGAACTGTGCTGCTGAAGCATCTTCATCCAACATCTAGCTATTTCTTACTCTAATGCTGCAGAGATTCATGAGCAGAATATTGAAAGATTATGAGCAATGTTGTCACAACCAGTAGGGTCAGAGGAGTACCCGTACTGTCTGCTCACGTTGGCACTACCTCCTAGAAAGCGCGGGCTCTAACAAGCTAGGAGGTTTTCGCCAGACGCTCTCGCAAGGGCACTTGGTCTTCGCAGCTCCCTGACCGCAGGTCGCAGTTCTCCTAGGAGGTGATTAGCGATACTGTAAAGAGAACCAGGACTATAAGTGAAGATGCGTCGGATGAGGAGTACCAGGATTGCTGAGAGATTAGGAGACAGTAGAGCAGTGTGCTGATTAACACAGGATAAACTCAAAAACAGAAAAAACAGCGCTAGGAATACATACATAATGTTTCTGCTTCACATAGTTTTCTAAATCTATCTCCTCCTCGAGAGGTTTTTGTAATTAATTCAATTCCTGTTAGTTGTAAACCTGAAGGATCTTGATTGTGTACCAACGAAAAATGTTTAGACACACTATGTGTCTGTAGACCTATAATGATATTACGTCTGTGCTCTCTGAAGCAGAAACATTATGGATTTTTAAATTAAAAACCCTCAGTCCAGAAGGATTAAATGAGGCATTGGACTTCTATGAAGATTAATTATGAAGTACCAATAACTAATGTACAGTTAAAATATTTAATATGTATTACAGTGATAGTAGTTATTATATTATATCTGTGGTCTTTCATAGATCTATTAACATCGGATATTCAGGATCCATTATTCACCTGCTTGTCTATTTAGTTTCTATATATGTTGGACAATGCCATCATTTTTATATAGCAATATTAGAGCTATATTTATTGGGATCTTTTAGGTCTGTGTGTTTGTATATATATTTGATTATATTTGGTCAAAATACCTCTCTCTCCCTTTTTGGTAAATATAATAACGATATTCATGTTATGTATATTATTGTACACCTAAAAATGTGACATGTATACTATATACCATATACTGGACTATACATGCATTTTATGATCTTTATGCTATATATCTTTTTTACATGTGATCACTTTTACAGCTGCTTTGAATGCATTTGATTAAGTGAGTAGTTAATGATAGACATCTGGAACTTACCCCTCCTCCTTCATCTATATAAGAATGAACTGAGACACATCTTCATCCACCTTTTGGCTTGAAAAAGTCTCATGCCTGAGACAAAACGCGTCGCCGCCTAGTCATCTACTTATCCATTTTATGTGTTGATTCTGAATATACATCGATATATGGCATAACGGACTTACTGTCTGAGGAACTATTTCACACTACTCTTCGTTTCCTGCCCGGGCAGATTTTTTGATTGCACAGTTTACTGTCACATGTTGACAATTATCCAATCACTGGAGAATTGCAGTTTATACCGCTAGGAGGACTCACTTGCAGGAGAATTCCAACACTAGCAGCGGATAGCTGTAGGAGATCTTATTCCGGAGAGCTGCATATTAACAGCATAGAAGAGGACCGTGAGTACATGTGGTCTACACTCTTTATTATATGCTGGATTTAACAATTGACTTTTCTATACCGGGATATCCTAGTGTTCATTACCTCTATACTTGCTCCCAGGACATATCTGCAACTGTGCTAATCAACATGACGAGCTAGTGTGATTATTTATGCCCAATTGTCTTCATTGCAATTAATTGCCATAGAACCAACAGAATCACTCTTTTAACATTAGGAGTCATATCTCCTTATTTTATATTGGATTTCTATATATGTTTATAATAAATTGTTAACATTTATTCTGCCTTGGTCTTTGTACTTATTTTAATTGGCCACACCTGTATGTATTCCTAGCGCTGTTTTTTCTGTTTTTGAGTTTATCTTGTTGGGAGATTAGCAATTACTCCTATTATTACAGCTGCGTTATACGTACGGTGTTAAGCAATTGCCTTTAGCCCAGCGCAGGATTTTCTTTCTGTGTTTGATGTGATCCATCTGATTAACACAGGAGGCTGGTAGCGATGGTAGCAATAACCGGCAGAGCGTTTACCACGAGGATAGAGGAGTAGACACAGAGGCTGTGACGATTTGCAGATGTGCTGGAGACTCAGAGAACAGATAGCAATAATCTTCAGACTGTTACCACAGGGTAGTGGAGTAGTCACAGAGGCTGTGATGATCTGTGGATAGATGTGCTGGAGAACAGGCAGAAACAGGAGCCAGGAACAGGACATCTAGGGGTATATTTACTAAAATGCGGATTTGAAAAAGTGGAGATGTTGCCTATAGCAACCAATCAGTTTCTAGCTGTCATTTTGTAGAATGCACTAAATAAATGAAAGATAGAATCTGATTGGTTGCTATAGGCAACATCTCCACTTTTTAAAACCCGCAGTTTAGTAAATATACCCCCTGAACAGGAGAGTAGACCTGAAGATCTGGCAACTTGGGAGAGAAGCAGGTGCTTTAAATAGACAGAGCTGACAGGCCATTAGCCAATCAAGAGAATGCAGGAAGTGTTGAGCAGACCAGGGGGTAAATGTATGAACATGCAGGTTCTTCAACATCCGCGTGTTCAGCGTGTTTGTCGATTAAATTTCAAGCGGCTCTGCATTGTAAAGGGAAGTTTTCCTTTACAATGCAGCGCCGCTTGAAATTTAATCGCTGAACACGCGGGTGTTGAAGAACCCGCATGTTCATACATTTACCCCCAGGTGTGTGTTTGTCTGCTCAGTTCAGCCCAGCAAGTGAATGCAGAAAGAGAGAAACAGGTGAGAACTGTGACCATAATGCAGGTTTATCTGGTGCAATGTGTGACAAATGTGGGTCATTTTAGCAGCTCATATTTTGCAAAAAATGCCCTTACCGCTTTACAAATACACAACAGCCACATAATATGTACTCTTAAACCTATACAGAATTCTCTTCAGCTGTGACATTCAAATGTTGAATTGGTTGGAGCTCCTATTCAAAATTAGGAACTCCAACCTGCTGCTGCACACTATTGTATCAAGAGCTACTACCTAGATAGGTAGTAGCTCTTGATATAATAATGTAGATATAATAATAACAAAATAAAATGAAGAACTAGGGCGCAGCTGTATTGACCTTCTAGAATGTGTATAATGTAATAATAATAATACAGTTGAGCACTTTACCTAATGAATTGTTTCAACACGTTATTCAGTAAATACAATGCTTATAAATATCTATCACATTGAATACTCGTCCAAGAGAAGAAAAGTCTGTAATAATGCAAGTATGTTGTGTTTTATTAAGTATCCTTTTAAAACTCTTTCTTCTTTTGTCTTCTTCCCCCCTTTTGTATATGTACTTAGTAAGATATCTGCATTGAGAATTTTGGTAACTTGGCATTACTCCACACTGGCTTTCACTGCTGAGAGACTTCAACATGGATCAGCACAGTAGTGGTGAAGATTGTCATCACACCAAAAACAAGACTGTTTTACAGATCAACTAGACTACAATTTATATTTAGCTATTGGACTCAAGTAATTCATCTGTCATTGCTGTTTCCATGTTTAATGGGCTGCTGGACCCATTAATCCAACTATAGTGGATTAAGTGTCATGCAGTGGGGAGTGCAGCCAGGGGCTGACATAGGGAGCTCCAGCATCTGTATTGCTCTGCAGTACCTGGATCAATTGTTCATCCCCAATCTCTCAATACTCACCCCAACTAATCCACATGCACATCTTTCACCTAACTCCACAATGAATCTATTTAAGTTCTCTCTATCCTCTCCTTTTCCTTTGCACTATTGAACACAAGATCTGTTTGTAACAGACTTGCATACTATCCATGATCTATTCATTTCGGAATTTCTCAACCTTATTTAGCACTATGCCCCATGCATCTCTTTGTTCAACACATTCCCAGACCCGGAGAAAAAGTGCATTTTCCATGCAACACCTTTTTAGTTATAATCCTGGACCATCTTCTCCTTCTGGACCTTAGAAGACCACCTTATTCCTACACAATTTGTCTATTTTCTTCACTCCAGCTTCATGTTGCTGTCATTTAACTTTAACTAGCTCCAGTTTTCCAATTTCATAACAATTTTTCTGCCTTACTTTATTTTCCTATTCTTTGACTTATCTACTGTCATACTGGGTGATTTCAGATTTGGATTGTCAACCTCACTTGTTTCCTCTATCTGTATGGGCCGCTGGTCTTCATTTCCCACCCACTATGTTTGAAACAACCTGACTTTGTCATCTACAGCTTCTGCTTCATCTGTAGTTTGTTTAATTTAGTCTTCTCACTCTCCAACCACAACCTTCTTTTGTTCAGCTTCACCTAATTTCATGCTCCCCTGCAGAAAAATCCATGCACTCACACACAGCAACACCTAAATACTCTCGACCCGATTCACTTTTTATCTTCAAAACAATTACTCCTCTTTGTTATGAGTACCCTGCACTGATCTAACTGCCTTTTTGTACAACAACACACTCACTTCAGCAGTGGACAATGCAGATACAGCCACCAAATACAGTTTCCGATTACCGAAACTTCAACCATGGCACACCTTGCTACCTGCAAAGATGTTCTTTCTCCAATTCTGATTTTCTCCACTATAAAGTCAATAACAGTGCCCTTTCACTTGCTAAACATACCTGCTTTATTTCTCTAACCATCAACACATTTTTTTCCACCTTAAATTTGCTTCTCTAACCACTTTGCTGTAACACCTGCTCCTTCCTTTCTCACTGACTATGACTTTGCCACCTACTTCAAAGACAAAACTGACAACCATTTGACAAGATCTCCACCTGCCAGATTCAGCACATCCCACAAACTGTCTCCTACACTCACCAATACACCCCCAATCAATTCTACCCAGTCACTGAGGATGAAGTGTCTGCACTCGTCTAATAATCTCCTGCTTCCTTGACCCTATTGCCTCCCAACTTCTATACCCCCCACCACTGTATTCCCATCCTCCTTTAAACACATGCTTAGCTCACCAATTGTAAAGATTCTAAATTTCTTCATACAACCTTTATCCTCCACTTTGCTTCCAACTACTCGAGCAACTTGTCTACAAATACCTATCTCGCTTTTTCTCTATTCACTCCATTTCTCTCCTCTCTGCAATTGGACCCCCACTGCCAACATTCCACTGAGACAGCCCACACAAGCGGGGTCCATAATCTACTTATATCAAAGTATAAGGGTTTCCAATTAATACTCATCTTCCTGGATCTCTCTATTCCTTTTAACACTCTTCTGCACACCGTTTCACTAAATTGACCTTTGTGCCACAGCAATTTTCTGGTTCACTTTATACTAGAGATGGGCGGGTCCGGTTCTCCGAGAACCGAACCCACCCGAACTTTGGGTATCCGAGTACCGAGCTGAGCAGCTCGGTACTCTCCCGCCCATTCCGAATCCAAATCGAGGCCGAACGTCATTGTGACGTCGTCGGATCTCGGGACTCGGTTCTCGCGATACTTCAACTTTATAAATACACGCCTCCACAGCAATCCATCGCCATTTGACAGAGGGAGAGAGCAGGGTGTAGTCATAGGCTAATTAGAGCAGGGACAGAGAATACCATATTGTTCTTGCAATTGCTCTAACCAAAATCGCTAGTGCAGAGAGGAGGATAGAGGTTTATTATTTTTTCTTCATATTTGGCACTCCCCAGCGCTTTTGGGGTGTCCTCCCTAATTGTGCATTAATATTTCTGGCTGTCAAAAGTCATATCTGTCAGCAGTATCTACTCAATAATTTTTAGCACTCCTCAGTGTTTTTGGGGTGTCCTCCCTAATTGTGCATTAATATTTCTGGCTGTCAAAAGTCATATCTGTCAGCAGTATCTACTCAATAATTTTTAGCACTCCTCAGTGTTTTTGGGGTGTCCTCCCTAATTGTGCATTAATATTTCTGGCTGTCAAAAGTCATATCTGTCAGCAGTATCTACTCAATAATTTGTAGCACACCTCAGTGTTTTTGGGGTGTCCTCCCTAATTGTGCATTAATATTTCTGGCTGTCAAAAGTCATATCTGTCAGCAGTATCTACTCAATAATTTTTAGCACTCCTCAGTGTTTTTGGGGTGTCCTCCCTAATTGTGCATTAATATTTCTGGCTGTCAAAAGTCATATCTGTCAGCAGTATCTACTCAATAATTTGTAGCACACCTCAGTGTTTTTGGGGTGTCCTCCCTAATTGTGCATTAATATTTCTGGCTGTCAAAAGTCATATCTGTCAGCAGTATCTACTCAATAATTTTTAGCACTCCTCAGTGTTTTTGGGGTGTCCTCCCTAATTGTGCATTAATATTTCTGGCTGTCAAAAGTCATATCTGTCAGCAGTATCTACTCAATAATTTTTAGCACTCCTCAGTGTTTTTGGGGTGTCCTCCCTAATTGTGCATTAATATTTCTGGCTGTCAAAAGTCATATCTGTCAGCAGTATCTACTCAATAATTTTTAGCACTCCTCAGTGTTTTTGGGGTGTCCTCCCTAATTGTGCATTAATATTTCTGGCTGTCAAAAGTCATATCTGTCAGCAGTATCTACTCAATAATTTTTAGCACTCCTCAGTGGTTTGCGCTCAGAATGGATTCAAAGCAGTCCACATATGATCTGAATGAGCAACCAGGTTCTGTCACCAGTCCTGATGTTAGTGTTCCCAGTACGTCATCTGGCCAAGGCGATGTCAAACAACAGAGTGTTTTCAAATTAGTGCAAAAAACAAAAACCAAAAAAAAATTTACTGTATTGAAGCGAAAAAGAAGTGTAACTGAGCAAAAGTTAAGTGACGATAAAAAAAAAATTGCAAGCATGCCATTCTACACACGCAGTGGCAAAGAGAGAATGAGGCCTTCACCTTTGGCTATTAGTGGCAGATCCCAAAAAGTTACCCAGGCTACAATTGGTGCACAACTACTGTTACGCGTCAAAGCTGAGCTGCAAGATACCAGTGAGGCATTACAGGAGAATATTTGCTCTGATTCACAAATGACGACAATCCCTGTGGAGAGTCCATCCAACAGTGGGATGTCTAATCGTGAGCATTCTGCTGATGTGTGCCTTAATAGCCCGAGTGTAGCCGGTGATACCCAAATTGAGGATGCCACTTTGGAATTAGAAGAGGATGAGGGGGAGATTTGTGTAGGCGACGAGGGCGCTAATGAGGATGTTGATGAGGATGAGGTTGTTTGTGTAAGTCCTGCACCAGTGGCAGCAGTTCTGGCACGTGACAAGAAAAAGGCCATTGTCATGCCTGGGCATAAAACAAAAAAATCCACTTCTTATGTGTGGAATTATTTCTACCCAAATCCAGACAACAATTGTATAGCCATTTGTAGTGTATGTGAAGCCACAGTCAGTCGAGGGAGGGACCTTAACCATCTTGGAACCTCGTCTATGTTACGCCATCTAACGAGAGTTCATGGCAAAGTGTTGGGAAAAGCTGAAAGTTCTTCCCAAAAGAATACAAGCACTCCCTCATCAGCTAAGACCCTCCGCTCACCGACATACCGACGGCTACAAAATACACCCACCACACCATCCTCATCAATATCCTCAGTAGCGCTCGGAGTTAGCCCGGCATCCCACTTAAGGCTGGATGACTCCGGCACTATTATTGATTCCTCTGAAGAAAGCGTTAGTCCTGCTGCTGCTGTTGCTGCTGCTGGGGGTGAATCGTCATCCCAGAGGCAGGTGAATAAAATGAGCAGTCCTACATTTCAGCAATTAACTGTGAAACAATCATTTGCGAGGGGAAGCAAATATGACAGCAGTCACCCAGTCGCCAAGCGAATCACAGACGCCATGGCTGCAATGTTAGTGTTAGATCTGCGTCCAATCTCCACAATAAACGCAGCTGGTTTTTCACAGTTAATTGAGGTTTTGTGTCCGCGTTACAGAATTCCATCGCGACACCATTTCTCCCGTAAAGCTATTCCACAACTATACCAAAAAGTGTGTAAAAATGTAGAGATTGCGCTGAAAAATGCCATTCTGCCCACTGTTCACTTAACCACAGATATGTGGACAAGTGGAAGTGGCCAAACCAAAGACTATATGACTGTGACAGCCCACTGGGTTGGTCATTCACCTTCACCAGCAGGAACAGCAGCAGCATGTACACCACTACGTAACATTTGTCACAGGCAGGCCACTCTTTGTATCACCGGCTTCACTAACAGGCATACGGCTGACAATTTGTTACGCAAACTGAGAGATGTGATTGATGCATGGCTTATACCACTCGGACTCTCCCCAGGGTATGTCATTTCAGATAACGCCAACAATATAGTGCGAGCATTACAGCTGGGTGATTTCCAACATATTCCCTGTTTTGCTCACACCATCAACTTGGTGGTGCAGAGCTTCCTACGAAATAACCGTGAGGTGCAGGAGATGCTTTCGGTGGCCCGTAAAATTTCAGGCCATTTCAGGCATTCAGCCACAGCATGTAGGAGATTACAGCAGCTCCAAGAGCAGTTTAACTTGCCCTGCCACCAACTTAAGCAAGAGGTGGTAACTCGGTGGAATTCCACCCTGTACATGCTTCAGAGGATGGAGGAACAGCGCAAAGCCATCCAAGCATATTGCACAAGTCATGACATTGGGAAAGGAGGGGGGATGTATTTCACTCTTGCACAGTGGGGAATCCTTTCAGTGCTGTGCAAGGTGCTGAAACCATTTGAAGTTGTGACATGTGAGGTCAGTGCAGACTCTGCTAGTTTGAGCCAAGTCATTCCTTTAATTAGACTATTGGAAAAGCAGCTTGAGAAAATGAAGGAGGAGCTGAAAGCAAGCAATTCAGCAAAGTATGTTGGCCTTGTCGATCAAGTACTTAATTCGCTTCAC
This sequence comes from Mixophyes fleayi, assembly GCF_038048845.1. NCBI lineage: Eukaryota > Metazoa > Chordata > Amphibia > Anura > Limnodynastidae > Mixophyes > Mixophyes fleayi. The sequence goes on from NC_134406.1 coordinate 94,301,926, forward strand.
AATGATCCTCGAGTTATTAAGATCTTGGACTCGGATCAGTACGTTTTGGCCACTGTGCTTGATCCAAGGTTTAAAACCTACATTGAGTCTTTACTTGTAAATGAGCGAGATGTGAACTTTTGCAAGGAGCTATTGCTCAGCAAGTTGGCCGCTGAACTGGGCCTCGGCTTGACGACGTGTCCTCCTTCACTTTCTCAAGCTGTTGCTCGTAAAAAATTAAATTTCCAAAAAAGAAGCAGGGAAGACACAGGGGGCAGACGAGAACAATTTAACATCTGGGCTGGTTTGAAGGATTTTTCAAAAAAATGTGTCACTTTGCCCATAAGTCCATCCAATATGAGTATAAACATGCAAAGGATGGTGGAGGATTACTTTCAAGAGGTAGTTGATATGGAAATGTCAGACAGTCCCTTTCCTTACTGGGAAGAAAAGCAGGCCATTTGGAAACCCATGTACAAACTTGCTTTGCAATACCTAAGCTGCCCACCCTCCAGTGTGTACTCTGAACGAGTGTTCAGCACAGCAGGGAACTTAGTCAGTGATCGCCGTAGAAGGTTACTTCCCAAAAATGTGGAGAAAATGATGTTTATAAAAATGAACTACATCTTCCACGAGGAAGGCCTTCACCATCCAAGACATCCAAGCACTGACTGTTCTCTAATGGCGGATTCAAGCGGCGATGAATTGATAGTCTGTGATGATGACGTACACACTGATGAGGGTGAGGATGAAGCTGAAGATGATGCCGATAACATCTTTTTAAAACTTTCTATGTAAGTGTAGGGTGCAATCTACCCCCAAAGAGGAAAGGGACTTGTGGCATTTCCATATCACATACCATCTTGAAAGGCTGCTGTTAGGGCAATTTATCCTTAAGGGTAGGGTGTCATAGACAGAGTGACCCTAAACTGGCTTTGTCCATTTTTCATAATATTGTACAGTCTATAATGGCTGAATTTTTTAGTATTTTATACAAGTGGAGGGGGGCCTAGAGAGACAGAAACCAAACTGGCTTTCTCCATGTCAATTAATATTGTACAGTCTATAATGGCTGAATTTTTTGGTATTTTATACAAGTGGAGGGGGGCCTAGAGAGACAGAGTGACCCCAAACTGTCTTTCTCCATGTCAATTAATATTGTACAGTCTATAATGGCTGAATTTTTTAGGTATTTTATACAAGTGGAGGGGGGCCTAGAGAGACAGAATGACCCCAAACTGGCTTTCTCCATGTCAATTAATATTGTACAGTCTATAATGGCTGAATTTTTTGGTATTTTATACAAGTGGAGGGGGGCCTAGAGAGACAGAGA